>NC_081294.1:34301136-34604166 GCF_030435805.1 Mustela lutreola
CTTTTGTATGACTTTTTGTTTCAAACCTCCTTGTCCCGGGGTGTGATGCTCCTTAAAGGAGGAATAGTCTGGAATTGTCTTGAAAAAAGCCCTTGTTCAGAGTAGGAATTCTGTAATTAGTTATAGACATGAAGTGAAAATTGTTCAAAATAAAAACAGTCTGGTTTTGTTTTTACCAAAACAGTCATCTAAAATATTCTAGGTGTTTGGTAACATTTTAATATACTATGGATTCAAACCCCTTCTCAAATGTTTTCATGTTTTAAATTTTCTTTCACCTTGGGGTGAGAAAACCATAAAGCAGCACCCACAATTTCTAGGAACTGGAAGAATTTCTTGTTACAAAAGATACTGTGACTTTTAATTTGCGCCCAGGTGCCATCCCGCTCTTACTAAATGTCACGATGCTGCTGGCTCTCCACAGACATTCGGTATCCGGATAAAACAAAGCCCCTGCCTGTTACTGGGGGAAAAACCCAGAAGGATACAGAGTAGGTTGCCATTTTTTCCAGATGACCCAAGAGGAATCATGCGCTAATGTGGGGACTCTTGGAATGAGGGGAAAACCTGGGGAAGACCTCAGTGAGCTTAGGCATAATAAAGCCAGCAGGTGGGAATGTTAATTTGAAAGAAGTAAGGCTTCTTGAGAGGAGGACAATGCATTCTCTGAGTGGATTACGCTGAGAAGTCCCCCAAAGGGAAGCTGGTTGGTTTGCCAATGGCTGCTAGAGGAGAGCACCCAGCCGTAGTGCTCAGAGGAGAGGAGGAAACAAAAAGGAGTTGAAGCTCCTATCATTCCCAAAGGCCAGCAAGAACCTGAGCAGACACCCAGGGGAGAATCGCTCCACTGACATCCCAGTTAAGCAGAGTTCACAGCCCCCCGACCTGAAGGAACTCTATCAATGAACATCTTATAAACTCTTCCTCTGAAATTTTAAGAATCTTGTCTTGGAGCCGTGTTTCTCAAAGTTGGGTCATAGCTGGATTCCTCTGAGAGGGAACAAAATATATCTTAGATATCAGAGAACGGTCTGCAGGACTCAGTGAACACAGTCCTGGAGACTCTAGGAGGGCAGAATCCCTTAGGTTACCGCTTCATCCCCCAGCGCAAGTCGAGGATAGAACGGTGCTTGGTACAGAAACGTTAATCAATAACTATTTGTTGAACTCACTGAATAAATAAAGAGGCTTCTCAGTGATTCGAGAACTCAGGCATAAGCACTGGGCTTATCTGTAGCCCCAAGAAGGGGATACCCAGGGGCTCATTAGCATCTCCCCAGTGGCATTAAAACCAGCACACCAGGGAGATGCCAGATACACTGTCCCCATGATCTGAAGGTGCCAGATACAATGAAGTTTGGGGAGAGCGTTTTATGGTGGGTCCCATCATCACTTCTGAGAGATCTCTGAAGTATATGGAGCTCTGAACAAGACCTGGTTCACAGCCCATCTCTGCCACTCTAGCTGTGCGTCACCAGATTAACTATATACTCATTGGGCACAGCTTTATCTTGTGTGACATGGAGATAATTTATGCCTTTCCTCACAGCATTGTTGTCAGAATCCAGATTTGCTACGTACCAATGAATTTCAGATTTTAAAGTTTCTATGGGGACATGAAGAACACAGAAATCTAAAGGTTTTTTTTCTTTAAAGGTTTTGTTTATTTGAGAGAGAGCATGAGCTGGGGGAGGGACCGAGGGAGAAGTAGACTCCCTGCTGAGCAGGGAGCCCAGTGTGGGACTTGGTCCCAGGACCCCCAGGATCACGATCTGAGTCAAAGGCAGATGCTCAATCAACTGTGCCACCCAGGTGCTCCAGAAATCGAAAGTGTTTGATAACCGAGCCAGAGGTAAGCTTGGAAAAGGTTCACCAGAAGACAACAGCCCAGAATCAAGAGTGAAGATGGGCATTTGGGTTTGATTGCATGTGACAGATACAGACATCTATTTCTGTTTGAACCTTGTATATATTCTTGATGAATTACGGGCGTAAAAAATGACAGCAACCCATAAACTTGCCTGGAAAAAGCTACAGGTAAAGCCACAAAATAGAACAGACACCTTCCTTCTGTTTTGCTTTTTCACTCAGAATGTCCCTAGTTTTGTTTTGGAAAGTCACACACACCGTCCAATAACTGAAAGTACTGATCCTGAATTACAGCACAGCAGTGGGGACCGCGGAGGCGAGGCTGGGGCTCTGGACACATCAGTCCTGGGAGACTGTGCTCACCCCGGGGAGCCTGAGGCAAGAATGGTGGAATATTTACTGTCCTCTCCCTCGTCTAAATGATTCTTTTTATGTTGCATATCAGGCAAAGCCTTGCCAACCTACCGCTCATGGGCCAAGAAACGAACCCCAGGTTTAGCCCCCCTGGCTGAAGAGCACTCACATGACAGCGGCCAAGTCACAGTCCCCATCAGCTCTCTGGATGCGACACAGATTCACCCTCTCCAGAAGCCTTCGCGAGATATGATGTGAAACCTCAGTGCAACAGCTGGAGGCAATGGGAAGTATGGCTAGAAGAAAAGAAGGAAAATGTTACATCTCACAGTTCATAGGACAAAAGCCTAGACACTCCAGAAACAAATAATCTGGGGCTCCTGGGTGGCTCAGTTGGTGAAGCAACTGCTTTTGGCTCAGGTCATGATCTTGGGGTCCTGGGATCGAGCCCCAAGCTGGGCTCCTTGCTCAGCTAGGAGTCTGCTTGTTCCTCTCCCTCTGCTCCTCCCCAGCTTATGTTATCTCTCAAATAAATAAAATCTTTTTAAAAACCCCAATAATCCAATTTAAAAATGGGCAGAAGACAAGAACAGACATTTCTCCGAAGAATCTAGGTGGCCAACAGATACATGCAAAGATGCTCAACATTACTCATCATCAGGGAAATACTAATCAAAACCACAATGAGATATCCCCCTCACACCTGTTCAGAATGGCTAAAATCAACAACACAAGAAAAAACAGGTGTTGGTGAGGATGTGGAGAAAAAGGAACTCTTTTGCCCTGTTGGTGGGAATGAAAACTGGGGCAGCCACTGTGGAAAACAACTCAAAAAGTAAAAAATAGAACTCCCTTATGATCCAGTAATCACTCTGCAGGGTAACAAAAACACTTATTCAAAGGGATTCATGCACACCTATGTTTGTAGCAGCATTATTTACAATAGCCAAACGATGGAAGCTGCCCAAGTGTCCATCAGTAGACGAATGGATAAAGAAGATGTGTATTCCACACACAGTGGAATATTACTCAGTTATCAAAAAGAATGAAATACCACAGGATTTCACTCATATGTGGAATTTAAGAAACAAAACAAATGGAAAAGAAAGAAAAGGGAAGGAAAGAAAAGAAAAGAAAAAGAAAGGGACAGAAAGGAAGAAGGAAGGAAGGAAGGAAGGCAAGCCAAGAAACAGACTCTTGACTATAGAGAACAAACCAATGGTTACCAGAGGGGAGGTGGGTGGGGGACAGGTTAACAGGTGATGGGGATGAAGGAGGGTACTTGTGATGAGCACTGGGTATTGTATGGAAGTGCTGAATCACTTATTATACACATTGGAACTATACTGGAATTTAAAAACAAAAACAACAATAAAACTAATGGCCTCTCTTCCTTTTTCACTTTACATTTAAATTCAACTAATTAACATACAGTAAGTATATTATTAGTTACAGAGGTAGAGGTCACTGATTCATCAGTTGTATAGAACACCCAGGGCTCATTATATCATGTCTGGCTCTCAGATTCCAGAGAAACAGAATGTCAATTCACTCAAGCAAGGGGAAGACACTTACTGACGGTTTTGTGAATGCAAACCTGGGACAGGACATGTTCCTTCCTTCCAGAACTTACATTGTATTTGGGGAAGATAAAACATTAAGTATAGGCAAAGACACAAAACCAGGGAAGAGATGAAAAATAGCTCCAGACAACAATGCTAGTAGATTGAAGACTGACTTGATTAGAGATGAAAGAAGTGAGTGTCCCCCCCCCAGTTGAGAAGAGAAGAACCACATGGGCCCCTGGAGCAGGTTTAGGTTTCCTACCAAGGAAGGACTTGGATGAATCTTTAAGGATTTGGACGGGTGGAGAAAAATGAAGACAACTTGTCAAGACTAAAGGAAGTATGTGGTCAAGAATTCTGAGACAGGAATGCCCAAATGCATTGAGGGCATGGAGAAAAATCAACCACTTCATCTGAATTGAGTAGTTAGGAAGGTGAGTGATGGAAGATATGGTTCAAAAGATAGACAGAGATCACACTACTGAGGCCCTGAATGTATGTCTAAGGAGGACACATTTGGAACTAAATGTTTAGGATACAATCCTCCTGGCCCACTCCACTGTACTTCTGGAATTCTGTCCTTCCAAAAGGCTCCCATAAGTCTTAAAGACAGGTACATAGCTGTTCACTAGAGCAAAACATTAGAGCCCACCTAAATGTTTACCAATAGAATAGTAGATCCAAATGGGAAAAAGGATGACATATTTATGTATATATACACTAAAGTAAATGAATGTGAAATTTAAGAAACATAATTTATTGTTTAATTATAAGAAACACAATTTACTGTTAAGTGAGAAAAGCAATTTTCACTCCAAGAAATGTAAATGATCCCACTTGTATAAAAAGAATGTGTCAGATACACAGAGGGAAAAATTACGGAAATATATACACCCAAATTTATAAGCAAGGACTATTTCTAGAGAGGGGGCAAATTTTCAACAAGCATGCAATATTTTTGAGTAGGGAAGTCAGGGTTGGCATCAGAGGACATGAAGTTGGACTCAATTTTAAAAGACGAGTAAAAATTCACCTGATTGAGAGGAAATGGAACATTCCAAAGAGAAGGAACGGCATGTCCAGAACACCAGGGTATAAGAGAAAGAATGCTCAGTTGTCTATTTAGTGTCTGAGTCAAACTCCTAGAAGAACCTGGTGTCTTAGAGCAGGCAAGTATTTTCTGGCAAGATTCCTGTCAACAATGAGGCAAAAACCTCCGTGCTGACTTCGGGTCTTCTCCAGAGCCTTGGAAAAATGCCTTGAGTCTCAGAGAAAATGCCCGAGTCTCAGAGCCTCAAGAAGGATCTGTAAAAAATTAGCTGGAGCTCTTTCCCTCCAAAAAGAAAGACTTTTACCTTCTTCTCCTGTGCCATCATGGGTCCTGAATAGCCCAATGCTGCCATATTTAGAATAGAATCTCAGCTTGAGATATAGATCAGTATCAACTTAGCATCAGCTCAATACATGTATTTTTAATTCTTGGGAAATTAAAATATATATAAAATCCCCATACACACACACACACACACACACACAAATAAAATATATATATAATCCCCCTATATATTAATTGTATTTACATAAATCCATTTACCAAAAAAAGAGTGTCTTCAATAACTTTTATTTTTTAAATTCCTTTAAAGATTTATTTATTTGAAAGAGAGAGAAAGAGAGCACATACACACAAGCAGACAGAGGGGCAGAGGGAAAAGGAGAGGGGAATCAGATTCTGCACTGAGCTCAGAGTCCGACTCAGCGCTTGGCTTGATTCCCGGAGCCTGAGATCATGACCTGCGCCAAAAACCAAGAGACCAGCATTCAACTACTGAGTCACCCAGGTGCCCCTAGATTATTTTTATTTTTTTAAGATTTTATTTCTTTGAGAGAGAGAGAAAGAGCGCGCACACGCACAAGCCAGGGGGAGGAGAAGCAGGGAGAGAAGCAGACCTCTTGCTGAGCAGGGAGCCTCATGGGGGGACTTGATCCCAGGACCCAGGGATCATGACCTAAGCCAAAACAGATGTGTAACCAACTGAGTCACCCAGGTGCCGCTCAATAACCCTTAAACCGCTAATTTAAATTAATATAGTTGAAACGTATGCGTGTAAGTGATTAAGAGTGTTAATGGTCCTGCTCAGTCTCAATTCTGTTTTAATTTAGCTGTCATGCAAGTCTGCAGGAGTCCAAACAAGGAAAATGTTACCCTTCCCACTGCAAGCCGTGTCATGCCTCAAGGATCCACCTCTTTGCTCTCAATCTAGACCCAGTAAGGAGCTTTTCATTTTGTTATGCATGTGACGAATGAGAGGAACACCCAAGTACTGAACAACCAGATTCACTGGACTAGGAAAAGCAAACATGTACTGAGTGTCCACGTTTTGCCAAGTCCTGAATCCTGCATTAAAAGAAACGTTGAAATAAACAAGGCATAGTTTCTGTCCTTGTGATAGTTTAGAGTCCAGTGGGAGGCAAGGAGGTAAACAAATAATCACAACACAGCAAAACACGTTAACAGACTGATGGTCAAAGTGGAACGGGCTTACAGGGGGAAAGAAGCCAGATTCGAAAGGCCACATAACTGTATGATTCCATTTATAGGAAATGTCAGGATGGGCAAATCCACACAGAAAGTAGATTAGTTATTGCCAGGGTGGGGGTAGGCGGAATTGGGGAGTGACTGCTAACTGGAGAGTAGTGATGGTCGTACAAATCTCTGAATATACTAAAAACCACTGAATTACACACTTTAAAATGGTGAATTTTGTGGTATGTGAATTGTATTTCCATTTTTTAAGTGCTATCAGAGAACAGAACACTGGTTGTCCTTACATATATTAATGCGTTCATTTCCTAAGACCAATTACTTCTTTAGCAATGCTGTGCTGCCTTTTCTCCAAGTCAAACTATTTTAATATCCCAAGTTTTGGGTTTATTCCTGTATCCATCCATTCACTCATCATCTTACTATGTAAGGATTACTATGTGAATTCTTACAGAGTGAGCGCTTGCGCGCGCTCTCTCTCTCTCTATATATATATTCTTATAAATTCGTACATAGTGAATCACTATGCTAGACCCTGGGAGTAGAGAGATGAAGAGTTTCTAGCCTCAGAGAGCTAATATTCAGATCACTGCTATTAGTTTTGACCCAAGCAGCTGTAAAATATGAAATGGACTTCCAGAAGCATTGTGGGAATTAAGAATCATAGGCAAGCCCGTGTGGTTCGGAATTTGAGTTATCTGAGCGGTGACATCAATTCAAGGAATAGTTTTAAGCCAGAAAAGCACCCAGGACCTTTATGCACTTACTAAGCTGGATTACATTTCTTATTTATCAAGGTAGGACGGTCACACCTGGAGATCACATAAACTACAATGGATTAACTATGGAAAGATAAGAGGCAGGCCAGATTTACTGCGTGTTGGCAGAACTGACTGGTGCCCTCCAGAGGCAGTTGGAAATGTAAAACACCAAGAGAGATGGAATCCTTTGAAGAGTGTTCAGAAGGCCAGGCAACTAAGACCCTTATCAGGGGAGTTCAGGCCAGGGCAATGTTAAGATTCTTCTGGAGAACACAGCCCCCTACAGGTTTTTGTATTCGGCCTCCTGCCAGAATATTTCCATTTCAAAGAGTGGATAGGAATTTCCTCTATCTCGATGATCTGGAATTTCCAGATAGGAGAGATTTAGAAATGACAGTAAGGTTGAAAAAAGGGATAGGGTGACCTTTCTTCCACATTTAAATAGCTTTAATTCAATTGATACAGTTACTCGGTTGGGAAAGCAAGCTGAGAAGAGATTAGAAAGCTAAGCCTTCCCAAAACACCACGCTGGTCCACTGCTGCATAAAGCAAAAAATCCCATGGTAAAGAACCTGCTTTTGTTCCCAAACCGGACTTTACACAGACCTGTCTCAGGGAGTAGAGGTTCCCTGAGGGAAACATGGGAAGAAAATTTTTGCAAGAAAGAAGAAAGAAGTCTTGCCGAGTGGGCTCAATAAAACCACAGGGCCCAGAAGCATGAATGAGCAATGGTCTCGGGTTTACTGTGAGGCTTGTTCCACTCCCCTCCACCCCCTTTCCTGACTGCCGCAGACATGTCCCTTTGCTTTGGAAAGGTCACTCTACAATGTGTTGGCCCCACCTGGGAATCTCTCTGGAAAAGTGACTTACAAGAACAGCAGATACACTTCCCTGCTGGCCTGAGGTCATTCCTCTGGGGAAAGGGGACAACCGCCAGGGGGGAGAGCAGTGGGTCAGCAGCAGCTGTCCAACAGGGGCAGCATAAACCTGCAGGTAGGGGCACCGGTTACTCGAGAACTCAGCCTCCCAAACGTATTGTTACAGGATTTTCTTTTCCTTCACTGCCCACAGTTCTTGGTCACGCTGCTTCGAAGAATGAAGAGGTAGACCAGATGAAGAGCGGTGGGCAGCGAAGCAGTTTATTGAGTGATTGTACAAAGCTCCCCAAGAGAGAGGAGACCCGAGAGGGTTGCCACCAGAGTTTCTAAGTTTAGGGGTTCTTACGGGCTTGTTGGTGGGCTGTTGTAATCTGATTTACCCTCCACACACGTGCCATCTAATCAGCTCTTTGTCATCTCTCTATCACATGGGAAAGGGGGGAAGGCTCCTTCCAGGGTAGTGTAAAATCCTTTTCAGAGTGGTTTCCTCTTAGGGTGGGGGCCCCTTGTCCCTGCCTATCTGCCTTCTAACTATCCTTCATCACGATCAGACCACCACCTCAGACTCCTAGAGGGAAAGGACCCTTCTCTATGACCCACAATTTGAGAATTATCAAGAATATCTGTATTGGGGATCCTGGGAAAACACCTATAATGACTGACTAGGGAAGGCCGAGACTCAGAACATCATAATTTCTATTCACTGGCCAGTGAAGCCCAGACCATACAGTCTCCATGGGTAGCATCTGATTGTGTGTATTCAGTGAACTGAAGTGAATATTTGAATTTTTTTTTTCCTTTTTTAAAGAGAGAGAGAGCATGAGCGAGGTGGGTGGGAGCAGAGGGAGAGGGAGAGAGGACATCTTAAGCCCATTCCATGCTCAGTGCAGAGCCAGATGCAGGGCTCCATCTCACCACCTTGAGATTATGACCTGAGCCAAAATCAAGAATCAAATGTTTAACTGACTGAGCCACCCATGCACCCCTGTATCATCTTTCAAATATCTTGTAGACTGTCCTGATCTTTGCCCCGTTACTAAAGACAATCTGCAACTGTCACTACATAAGAAGTGAGAAAATAAAGTAGGAGGAAAACACTTCTGACAGAAGGCAGAATGTGGCAAGGGTTCTATGAGAAAGAATGAGTGTCTGGAACATTAAGAGGCAGAAGAGATAAATTATAGCAGGGATCCATGTACGTCTTCATCAAAGAGGTGGAATTTGAGCTGGGAACCTGGAAGATGGAGAGTTTGAATAGGGCCATAAATGTGGATGAGAATGGATACAAAGGCACAAAAGTGGGAAAAGACAGAATTTATGCACATTTTGTGGGGATTATAGAATATTATGAGTCTGAGTTGTAAGAGGAAGATGCAAAAAGTGGGTTGGGACCACAATCCTTATACCTTCTGCCAAAAACACAAGCTCAGTAACATCTATGGAAATATTTCTAACATCATGATTTACTTAAACAATTTTCTGTAGAAATCTAAGTGTGGGGCGCCTGGATGGCTCAGTGGGTTAAGCCTCTGCCTTCGGTTCAGGTCATGGTCTCAGGGTCCTGGGATCGAGTCCCGCATCAGGCTCTCTGCTCAGCGGGGAGCCTGCTTCCTCCTCTCTCTCTGCCTGCCTCTCTGCCTACTTGTGATCTCTCTGTCAAATAAATAAATAAAATCTAAAAAAAAAAAGGGGGGGGAACTCAACTTAAAAAAACAGCAATGCAAAAAGGGCATTCTAAATTTCCTAAAAGCAGGAGATAAAACTCCCAAGTAAAAGGCGCCCTCCTCCCACTTGGAGGAAGAGACATTTTCATCACCAGAGGGCGGCACTTCACCCCTCTCAGCGTAGTGAGATGGTGTTACCTCACTCCAGAGGGAAGCCGAGGCCCAGGGAAATCTGTACAAACCAACCCTGTTAAACTAACCCTCATCACCCTGGTCACTTTCATGATTAACGGCCCTAGGCCATGTCCCATCGTCTTGTTACTTTTTCACAATTTATCACTCCGTCTAACTTTGTAATTGTTGACTCAACCTGCTCCTTTGGATCTTCATTTCCTTACGAAGGTTCCCATGCCACCTAAAACTTTACATAGATTTGTAGGCTTTCCCCCTTTTAATGTCTTGTTTAGGGGCCACAGTCAAGAACCTAGAAAGGAAGGAAGAAAAGGTTTTTTTCCTCCCCTACATCACAAAGTTGCATAGCATTATCTGCAGTTGGGGCTTGCTTTTTTTTTTTTTTTTTTTTTTTGTAATTCTTAACAGTGTTTGCAGAGAAAGTTCCTGTGCAAAGTAACCACTTAAAGTCTGGGTCCAGATAATATACAAACTATTTATAAACTTACAAATGTAATTTGTTTTCAAACTAAAAACTTCGATTCATAGGTTAAAGAAAAAAAATCACCCAATATTTAATTTAAAAAGTGGAAGTACTACTTATTACAAAGGGTGGGATATAAACTTAGCTTAAGTTCATTTATTTAAAACACAAGCATAAAATATAAACGTTCTACCCAAGAACCTGCCAAAGAAAAATCAGGAAACTAAACCAAACCAAAGGTGGGGAAAAGACAAAAGCACGACGTCGCGGCGCTTTACTGCTGTCGCGCTCCCGTGTCTGCGGTCATGGCGGCCGTGAAGGAGGAGAGGCTGGGAGCGGGAAAC
This sequence comes from Mustela lutreola, assembly GCF_030435805.1. Classification (NCBI taxonomy): domain Eukaryota; kingdom Metazoa; phylum Chordata; class Mammalia; order Carnivora; family Mustelidae; genus Mustela; species Mustela lutreola. Next base: position 34,311,769 of record NC_081294.1, read on the forward strand.
TTGGTGCTTGAACCGGAGCCCAAGCCGGAGCCCAGGGAAGCGGGCCTGCAACGGGAAGCGGGCGGCGTTTCCCTTGATACACTAGGGCCACGTCCCGCCGCTCTTCCGGCCTCTGCGCGTGCGCAACGGGCCTGCCCCCAGCCTGGCGAAGTCCCGCGGCTTTTCTGTTAGCCCGTGAGTGGCGCGCGGCGCACGGAGAGGACGTTGACGAAGAGACGGCCCAAGCGGACTGAGGAATACGCCCAGGGGAGGGGCCCCGGTCGCCCGCGGCGCTTGCCACTTCCGGGAAGGCCAGGAGGAAGTGCACGCACCTGCTCTGCGTGGCGTGGGGCTTCCCCAGGCCGCTCCCGAGTCCAGCCTCTGCCCGGGCTTCCTAGGGACAGCGCGGACCGGTCCCCCAGGGCTGAACACGGCCTGGCTTCCTGCCGCCTGCCCGTCATAGAGCTGCGGGGAGAATTTAGTTTTTTGATTGATCAGTGTCCGATGCGAGTATATTAAAAATCTAACACTATTGTCGAGATTATGTCAGATTTTTTGGTTACGATTTTGCAGTTTATCACTTGGGGTTATATTTTCTGAGGCACACAGCCGGGATCGGAGTGAGGCACTAGCCTCGGGGGCAGTTTTTTTTGTTTTTTTTTTGTTTTGTTTTGTTTTGTTTGTTTGTTTTTTTTAAAGATTTATTTAAGAGAGAGCACCTGAGAGAGAGCTTGAGCGGGCTAGAGGAAAGAGGGGAGAAGCCGACTCCCCTCTGAGCAGGAGAGCATTGGCGGGACCCCAGGACCCCAGGATCCTGACCTGAACCCAAGGCAGATGACCAACGAGCCACCCAGGTGCACCAGGCGCAAACTATAAATGAGTGCCCCCAAAACTCAGTAATTGAGATTAAATAATATTTTTAGACAATTTTTTTAAAAATAAAAGTTTATACAAAAAAAGTATTTGATGAGGGGCGCCTGGGTGGCTCAGTGAGTTAAAGCCTCTGCCTTCCCCTCTGGTCATAATCCCACCGTCCCGGATCAAGCCTCGCATTGGGCTCTGCTCAGCAGGGAGCCTGCTTCCCGCCACCCACCCCTGCCTGCCTCTCTGCCTACTTGTGATCTCTGTCTGTCAAATAAAATCTTAAAAAAAAAACAAAACTAAAAAAAAAAAATGTCTTTGATGAATAAAATACAGTGGACCCTTGAACAACATGGGTTTAGACTGTGTGGGTCCACTTGTAAGGGATTTCTTTTTGATAAATACAGTGCCCTACATGTCTTTTCCTCGTTTTAATATTTTCTTTATCTTACTTTAAGAACATAGTATATAATACACATAACATACAAAATATGTATCAGCTGTGTATGTTATTGGTAAAGCTTTCATTCAATGGTAGACTCCTAGTAAAGTTTTGGGGAGTCGAATGAGGTGGGGATTTTCCACTAGGGTGTGGTGACGTGGGGGCCCCTAACCCTGGGATGTTCAGGGATCAACCTTACTACAATTTTAAATAAAAACGAAACTGGACCCTGCACTTGCATGACAGTCTTATATGTACCTTCTTGGTGAACTGATACTTTTTTATCCTCCTGTAACATTCCTTTAGTCCTGTTGCAAGTTTTTGCCTAAATTATGCTTTTCTGATATTAATGTTGTGACACTAACCTTGTGGTTAAATTTACTTATTCACCTTATTTTGTGTTTTCTTTTTATCATTTTCCCCATTTCCTTCATTGGACTGATAAGTTTTCTACATTTCCTTTATTTTATTTTATTTTTTACTGAAAATTTAGCCTGGATTATGTCAAGGAAGAACTCCCTTGGAAAAATAGCAACACCATCTCACAAACGTTTTTGAGTCTGAATCATTTGAGTCAATTTATCATTTTACTAACGAAAGTGATTGCGAGGTCAATAAAATTCCATAAGCATTTGTGGAGTGCCTACCTTGTGTCTCTCATTGTTCTAGGCACTAAATACACAAAAAGTAGTCAAAGTATCTGCCCTCAGGATGCTTCCAATGGCAGATGTTTGTCTAATATTATCTTTCCGGTCCTCCTGGTTGCGTGTAACATTGGAACCCATTCCTTCCTGGGAATTTTCCATATCCCTGGTTGACACTAATCTCTCCTAATATTCTTAATACTGAGAAATGACATTCTCTGCTCTTGAACTCCTCCTCTTTTGTCCTCTCCTCAATAGTTAGCGCTCCTCAAAGTTCCACCTTGACCTTCTACTCTTCTTTCCACTCACATCTTCTCATACTTTGAATTACCACCTGTGTCAGTAACTTGAACATATCTTTGTCTACTCTAGCCTCTACCCCAATAATCCTGACATATATTCAATTGCCGTTGAACATACACTTGAAATATTCCACAGGCTCCCCAAACTTAACTGAAGGCATTATTTCTTACCACTGAAAAATCTGTTCCTTTCCTTTTCTCATCTCATGTAATGGTCATTGACAGCTACCCAGAAACCCATGTGTCATTCCATCCTCCTTCTGTACTCCCCACAGCCAGTCAAACTCCTGTACGTTTTACTCTAACATTTCTCAGATTTGTCTTCCCCCTTTCCATCCCTGTTAACCAATGACCAAGTTCAAGATGTCATCAGTTATCTCCTTTTTCCTAGTCTTGTTGTTTTCTTATGTGAATCTCTGGACCCACAACATCCTGTGCTTTCCTGTCATTGCCATGTATAAAATTAAGAGTTTATGACTGTGTCTTTAGACTGTGAGCACCCACAGTATATATTTGTACCACACCACCTAGCACAGTACCTGGTATTCATGCTAAATAAATGTCTCCTAAGGGGAACTAAGCTCTTCTGTCTTAATTTCATTGTATCTTTTTTAAAAAGATTTTATTTATTTATTTGACAGGCAGAGATCACAACTAGGCAGAGAGGCAGACAGAGAGAGGTGGAAGCAGGCTCCCCGCTGAGCAGAGAGCCCAATGCGGGGCTCGATCCCAGGACCCCGGGATTATGACTCGAGCCGAAAGCAGAGACCTTAACCCACTGAGCCACCCAGGCGCCCCAATTTCATTGTATCTTGTTTTAAGCCTTTTAATACTATTAAAATAATGTTCCTTTTTTAAGGAGATAAGATTATCTGTATTTGATCAAGGTCTTATGTCCCAAATGTCCTTAAATTACACATGCTTTTCAGAAACATTATCCCTTCACTGTCACTCAGGGATTAGGGATCAACTAAATATGATAAATCATTGGTCCATTACATTTGATAATTTAAAGATATTAGTATCTCATTTAAAGTATTACTGTTTGAGAAAGACCATTATTATATGATCTCTCTGATAGAAGGAATTTGAGAGGCAGGGTGAGGGGGTCGTGGGGGAAGCAAGGGAAAACATGAAACAAGATGAGACTGGGGAGGGAGACAAACCACAAGAGACTCTTAATCTCAGGAAACAAACTGAGGGTTGCTGGGATTGGGGGGAGAGGGATAGGTTGTCTGGGGAATGGAAATTAGGGAGGGTATGTGCTATGGTGAATGCTGTGAATTGTGTAAGACTGATGATTCGCAGACCTGTACCCCTGAAGCAAATAATACATTATATGTTAATTTAAAAAGTATGACTGTTTATCTCATTAATTAAAGTGTTATTGAGTCTGTTGGATTTGGGTTTTGTCACTGTAATATTTCCAGTATTGTCAGAGAGTTGGGTGGGCCATTTCCCAAATATGTCTGTCCATGATTTGGTTCTGCCTGTGATCCAATTTTGTAAGAAGGCTTTAAAAATTTCCTGCTCAATATCTGTTAAGAGGAATGCTAAAATACTACACATCAAATTTGTGATATAAAAATTAGATTCTGGGTTTCAAGGAAAGGATCCTGTTATTATAGAATGAGGAACCAGCTTCCTCTCTTACTTAGATGTATTATATAGTCTCTGGCCTCTCAAAGTGTGATTCCCAGAGCTGTAGCAATGACATCACTCTAGAGCTTATTAGAAATGCAGTTTGAAAAACACTGGTATAAAGAACACAGTAAAATAGAAACAAAGCAAAGGTTTATGCTATTACTGGAGAAAGGATTCCCAGGGTAAAGAACAAAACAATAAGAAAGATTCACTTGCCAGCTGTCAGTATTTCAAATTTGTGAGTGCCATTTAAGAAGGCCAATATGTAAATAAACAAAGTCTTGAATGTGTTTGGTTAAGGATACATTTCCCTATTCTAGTGGACTTCACCCATTATGGAGCTACATCACACTGTAGATGCCTACAAAGGAAGGTGTCCACTGCTAACATCAAGGAAGCAGGAAGGACTCACCAAGCATTGATGCATGAAATTGCTATGCCTGAATAATATCCTCCCAGATCCTTTTTGGAATGATGGGGTAATGTTTGGGTAGCGGAGAGAGAATGAGGCTTTTTCCTTTACCTAAATATGAAGCCATTTGGTCATTAGTACTTCTCACAGCATGGACACTTGGGAGTGATTGGGAGATAGTCCTGAAGGGGATGGGGATAATTTTGAGCCAGAGCGACATGCTAAAAGTCATTATTGCACAGTAGTTAAGTGTATGGAGACAAACAACCAGATTCACTTACTAGCTCATGTTGGATGAGTTACTTAGTTCTCTGTCAGTTTCTCCATCTGTCCTATGGGGGCGGGGGGGTGATAGCACCGACCTCACAGGAGTGTTAAGAGCGTTGCATGGGTTTATATACTTAAGTGTTTAGAACAAAGTGACAAATGTTAAACATTCAATAATTAGAAACAAGGGGCACCTGGGTGGCTCAGTCAGTGAAGCGTCTGCCTTCAGCTCGGGTCATGATCTCAAGGTCCTAGGATCTAACCCGCATTGGGCTCCTTGCTCATCAGGGAGCCTGCTTCTCCCTTTCCCTCAGTCTGCTGCTCCCCCTGCTTGTGCGCTCACGCTCTCTCTCTCTCTCTCTGTCAAATAAGCAAATAAAATCTTTAAAATAATAATAATAATTAGAAACAAAACTGCATTGCCTGCTCTATAGTGGGTATCCAGTGTCAATATTAAGCCTTTGTGAAATGTGCCCATTGTCCATTTCCCCTCAGCTTCAAATTCATCCTTAATTGCCAATTCTGTGCAATTAACGTGAGCCCTTTAAATGTTTTACCTTCACCAGCTGGCCTGACATTAAACTCCGTCATGGAGGACCCCGGAACGGCATTGCTGGAAGCAGGGGTTCTCCTTCCAGGCTGCAGGTGCTCCTCCTGGGTGGGCTCACGCCGGCCCCACCCCATGGGCTGCGGCTCCTCTGGTGGGGGTTGAGGGGGGCGGTGCGGGCTGGTAGCTTAAGACAGCTAGCCGCACCCACACAGGCGGTCTGGTGGCACAATGTCTCCAGTGGGACATTTCCTTGCGAAGAACTATCTCAGCTGCGCGGGGTAGGGGGAGGACCGGATCTCTTCCTCCAAAACTCCACTTGGGCCCTCCCAATATCAGCCCTATCCATCCCCGTACTCTTTAGAGCTCTGTGTGCCTCCTTCTAGCCCATCTCTTGGTAGAGTTCATCCTTTGGTACATTAATTTTTCCCTGTTCAAATTTTTGTCAGGTTTCTGTCTCTTAATAAGACTCTCGCTGATAATTAATGAATAAATGGAACTTCAATATTTCAAACTATTCCCAGAACTTTGTATGTTGTTTTTAAGATGAGTGATCCAAATTTTTAGGAAATGGCTATGTGTTAAATAGTTATACTCTTATCTATGATTAATTAAATGAAGGGGTGCCTGGGTGGCTCAGTTATTTAAGCATCTCCCTTCTGCTCAGGTCATGTTCCCAGGACTCTGGGATAGATCCTGGCATTGGGCTCCTTGTTGGGGTGGGGGTGGGGGGTCTTGCTTCTCCCTCTCTGCTGCTCTCCCTGCTTGTACTCTCTCTCTCTCCCTCTCAAATGAATAAATAAAAATCTTTTTAAAAATTAAATGAAAAAAAAATAGTAGGTACTATGTAAATAGTTGTTCTTTTTATGTTTCTAAAAATCTGTATGCATATTTGTAAATGCACAGAGAGAGTTCTGGAAGGATACACAAAACCCAGAGGGGTTATTACCTCTGGATAGAGGAGAGGGATGAAAGGAATGGGGAAGGATACTTTCATATTTTTGATGCTATATTTTCTATTTTAAAAGTTTATACCAAGTATGTGTTACTTTTATAATTTTAGGAATTAAATTCTTTGATTTGTGTGACTTGTCATAATTTTAATTTAAAAAGTTGGTGATAAAATATGGTGAGAGGAAAGGGAAGGAAACTATTACTTTTTTTAAAAAGAGATTTCATTTATTCATTTATTTGACAAAGAGAGCATGCACAGCAGGGGGAGCTGCAGAGGGAGAGGGAGAAGCAAACCCCACCCTGAGCAGGGAGGCTCATGTTGGGCTCCATCCCAGGATCCCAGGACCCCAGGATTATGACCTGAGCCAAAGGCAGAGGCTCAACTAACTGAGCATCCTGAAAACTGACTTTTATTCAGCACCTCCTCTATGCCAAATACTTTCCTTATGTAATCTCATTTAATGATGAGAATAACTAGGTAAGAGAGACATTATTGTTCCTGTTTTACTACTAAGAAAACGGGCTCAGAGCAATTAAGCAATTTCTCAAGTCCATGTATTTGGAATTTTGACCTGGCCTTTTGGATTCCAAAGTGACTCTTCCAGTCTGGCCAATATTTCTCAAACTGGGTTTCATAGGAGGGGGCCTCTGGGTGTGTAGCAGGGAAAGAAACACTTCTCGTTCTGAACGTGGTAATATATGCACATAAAACTCAAAATTTGCATCTTAAGAATCAGTGTTATATTCATGTTTGGAATGATGATGTTAGTTTTGACCAAACATTAACTATTAATTTAAATTATTATTATTATATCAAAATATTCTTGGCTTTGTAGTTGTGTTTTTATTTAAATTTTAAATTTATTTGGGGGTTTATATCTGGTTTCATGTTTATATATCAAGTAACATGGTAAAATAATTTAAAGGTCATCACTGAGAGTAAAAAAGAATGTTTTCCTTTAAAGGGGCCTGTATACGACTCTGATTGGAGAAGATTGCTATTATGTCATTCATTATGACATAGAAAGGACATTTAAAAACACCCTGGGGGTTTTATTTTTGGGTTCCTGGGTAGCTCAATCAGTTGAGTTGCTGATTCTGGGCTTTGGCTGAGGTCATGATCACTGAGTCCTGGGAGAGAGCCCTAGTTGGGACTCCCTGCTCAGCGGGGAGTCTGCTTCTCCCTCTCCCTCTGCTCCTCCCCACTGCTCATTCTCTCTCTCTCTCTCTCGAATAAATAAATTAAACTTTAAAAAAAGGATGCCAGCAGCAAGTCCCTAGCAAGTATCCGCATAAGGAAGGGCCATTCTACTCTGAGAAAACAGGCTGTCAGAAAGAAGAGGTCAATTTGGGTTCTGAAGAAAAATCCGCCACCTTGAGTCTGCTGGACACAAGCGGAGCCTTAGTCTCAATGTACAGTCAAAACTCCAGACCCACAAAGCCCTAGATTGCGGCTTCAAAGAATCTGGCTCAGGGCCACTGAGGGTGGATGATAGACATTTTTATGGACTCAGTATTGAGTTCTAGGAGCCAGCAACCACGTCAGCAGCTAGAGGGCTTGCCCTCCTACCTTTGGGTGGAATCCAAGCCTTTTAATTTCAAGCAAGTCAACTGCTTCCTGATTTATGCATAACACTCAGGGAATGCCAATTACTGAGCCATAACAATGAAATGGTCATTTACAGGCAACATTAAGATAATGGAACGGTTGATTCCCTGTAAGAACAAAATGTATTTCTCCAAGTCTTAGACTGGCACAGGTCACTTCCTGATCCCCAGCCACAGCCTGTGACAGTTGCCAAAGCTGTCTGCTCCCCCTTCCCTGCCCTGCTCAGTTCTCCCCCGTCCCCACCTCCCCTTCCTCTCTTGCCTTCCCCCTCCCAGGCCAGAAGCCCTTGGACCCTCCCCCAGGATACGTGGGACATGGAGGTACTCAGTGGATGTCTTTTATGGAAAGCCCTTCATTGGTTGCCACTCTCCGTTCCACAGCTGCTCTCAGGGATGGCTCATTTTTAAATGGCAGAGGGTTGGTGCTTCGCAGACAACGTGATTTTTCCGGTGGCCCAAACTGCCTTTGGAAGAAAGTCCTCGGAATAATCCAGAAGATCACCGGGGTCTCCTTGGGGTCTCCTCCCTTTCTCTTTCTTTCTTACCCTCAACAACTCTGCCTTTTTCAAACATCTCTGTGTTTTGTGGTCCCACCCTCTCTGTCAGGACTCCATCCACAAAAAGCTTGGTCCTGTGTCCAACAGGGGGGTCCCTTACTACCCCTGCCCCTCTGCCTGTCCTCCTCTCCTGTGGTGGGGGGTGGGGGGGTGCTGCTCTTGCTGACGGGACAGTTGGAAACAGGAAGCTGACGGAAGAAATATACACTTTTACTTCAAAGTTTTATGTGGGGAAAAAAAAAAAGAAAAAGATTTGCATTGCCAACTAAGAATAAGGCCTTATCAGGTAAGCCTTTGAGAGACAGTGAAAGTGAATCCTAAAATTTCCATGGTGCATTTTTCTGAAAAAAATTTACAGAAACATATAAAATGACACACTGTGTCTTTGTCTTGATATGACAGATTCATAGAAAGGAAGAAGAGGGGCGCCTGGGTGGCTCAGTGGGTTAAGCCTCTGCCTTCTGCTCAAGTCATGATCTCAGGGTCTTGGGATCAAACCCCGCATCCCGCTCTCTGCTCAGCGGGGAACCCGCTTCCCCCCCTCTCTCTGCCTGCTTGTGATCTCTCTCTCTCATTCTATCAAATAAATAAATAAAATCTTAAAAAAAAAAATAAATGAAGAAGAGATCACACAGATTTTTTTCTGTACTCAGTCATATAACCCAGTACACAGGGGTCCTGTACTGGGGCCTCTGAACAAAGGCCTGTAGGAACCAGGCAGTTAAGAGGATGAGAGCCAACTTCAGAGAAGGACAGAGACTGGTCTGCCCCAGCCAGTTCTTGCCAGGGGACTTGGAACCATTGTTGCCGGCTGTGATTTTTCAAGAGAAGTTTTAAAATCCAATTTGTGTGTCTGTATGAGAATGTGTATATGAAATCTCTGTTTTTATTTTTTATTTTTTGAAATCTCTGTTTTTAAATGTTGGTTTAATGTTTTCCAAAGCATACCAAACAAAACTTACATTTCACCTCTGTTCTAGATTTAGAGAATCTATTCAGAATAAAGGAGATAAGAGTCAAATCAGTGAAATAATACTTTCTTATGTTTAGGTTTTCCTAAGTACAGTAGAAAACATTGCTTCTGGTCCAAATGCAGTTATAATCTCCATATGTAAGTTAGCAATTCACAATTTAAGTTCCCTTTGATATAATTTGTATGGTTCAATCTCCTTTCTCCTTTATGCTTTTTTGTTGTTGTTAAAGACCCACTTTTTTTTTAAGATTTTATTTATTTATTTATTGGAGAGAGAGAGAGAGAGAGAGAGACAGAGATAGCATGAGAGAGCAGAAACAGGAAGGAGAGGGAGCAGCAGGCTCCTTGCTGAGCAGGGAGCCCAACGTGGGTCTCGATCCCAGGACACTGGAATCATGACCTGAGCCGAAGGAAGATGCTTAACCAACTTAACCAACCAGCTTAATCAACCACCCCAGAAAGAGAGAAACCGGTGGGGGGGGGGGGCAGGGTGTGTGCAGAGGGAGAAGAAGAGAAGCAAACTCCCGGCCGAGCACAGAACCTCAAGCAGGGCTCAATCCCATGACCCCAAGACCCCAAAAGACCGTGACCTGAGCTGAAATCAAGAGTCAGAGGCTTAACCAACTGAGTCACCCAGGTATCTCTCTTCTGTATCCCTTTTTCAATGTCAGATTGAAGTTTTGGTTTTCAGCATCCACTGGGCTGACTTTGCTGCTCACCAAACCCCTAACTGAGAAAGGTCAAGTCTGTCTTTCCTGTCAGAACATGCACACTTGTATCCAGTGTAGCAGGCTAGGGTGAGGGGGGAGACAGATGAATAATAGGGGCTTTCCTCCAACCTCTACCTGGGGATTTTCTAAGACACTGTTGTCAGAAAAGGAAACACAGCTCAGAGTCGCTGTGAGGAAGAATCTCATCCTTCATGTGGCAAATTACTACCATTCCCGTTCAAATGAGGTTTCTTCCTTCTTGAAGGTCGAGAACTTAAACCTATGCCACTCTCTTGTAGGTAATTGGAAATTCCTGCCGGAGAAGATCGAACTTCGTGCCGCACATTGCCACCAGCCCCTCACTCCTTCCAGCTCCATCTTGGGAAGCAGTACCCCCTCTTTCCCCTGGAGGCTTCGAGAGACAGCACCCCCACTCACCTTCTGAGTTGGGAAGGGCCACACAGGCGGCCAAGACCATGAGAGCGAGTCCTGTCTGCTGCATTCCTGCCTGACTCCCCAGCCCGGGCTGCGCTGCGGGTGAGGCTAGAGGATCAGGAAACGGGGCTGGAGGTGGCCTTGGGAGCAGAACATGTGGAGGAAAAGGAAGCCAGGAAGCCCCGCCTCCGGAGGTGCTGGGGTACCTACTTCTCATGTTTCTTTCCTTGAGACCAGGTTCGTTCTTAAGACCCGACCTATCTGGTCTGGTGAGGTCATCCTGGTCAGACTCCTGGGGGTCCGGCAATGTCAGCGGTGATCTGGCAGTGGGTGAGGCCATTGTGAGTTGGGGGTGTGCATCAGAATCACATGGGAACCATTAAAAAATAGTGATCTACTTGAATTCCTCCCCAAACCTATAAATCAGTATTGGAGGTGGGGGGGGCATCATTTGAGTTCTTTGGAAGCTCCATAGGTGATTCTGATGGACACCTCTATCGAGAACCATGGCCTAAAGGAATCTGAGTGTTTTAAGTAGCTTGGTGAAACTAAGAGTTTCTGGTTTCGGGGACAAGGGTGACAAGTCATAAAAAAACATTATCTGGTGGAAAGATATGGAAAAATTCACCCTCGCTCTGGTCTTGGTTTACAGCCAAATTATTTCCAGTGGAGCTGTTAGTCTATTTAGGAGGAAAGTAAGACAGGTAGAAAGGCTTCTTCCCTCTAGGCTTGCCTGGTAGAAAAGAGAGGTCCAGAGCAGGTGTGAGCAGGAATAAGGAGGTGTGAGTTCTAGTCCAACTTTGTTGCTAATCAGCTTTGAGAATAAGACCATAGGGTAGGGTGAGGATAATTGGATTCTAATCCTGCCTTTTTTACTAACTGGTTGCATAACCTCTGAGTATGTACTTAACTTTTCTGTAAATAAGGAGTCAGCCTGGACAATCTCCAAAATCCTGCTATACTTCCTCTATAATTGCTGTGTTTCGTGCAGTAGGCTTTGTTAACGTGTGGCCCCTGGACATTTGAAATGTGCCAGTCCAAATTCAGATGCACTATGAGCACAAAATACACACCAGATTTCAAAGACTTAGCACAAAAAATATGAAATACTTCATTAATTTTCATATTGATTACATGCTGAAATGTAATTGGGTATAAATGTATTTGGGTGTATTGAGTAGAATAAAATACTACTAAAATTAACTTCACTTGTTTCTTTTTATTTTTGCATGACTACTCAGAAAATTTTAAGTTACGTAGGTAGCTTACTTTATATTTGCATTGGGCAGTTGCTTTGTAAGGTCACGAGTGCAAGGTCAGAATTGTCCCCCAGCTGTCAAGACATGGTACTTACACAAGCTCCAGTTTCACCATTAAGAACAGCTGGGCGTAAAGGAGGATAAAATCTTGCCATTTGCACCGACATGGATGGATCCAGAGGGTCTGATGCTAAATGAAATAAATCAGTCAGAGAAAGACAAATACCATTTGATTTCACTAATGTATAGAATTTAAGAAATCAAACAGACAAATACAATAAGAAAAAAGCAAAAAACCAGATTCCTAAAATACAGAGAACGAAGTGGTGGTTTCCAAAGGGGTGATGGATAAGGAGGTGGGGAAAAGGTGAAGGGGGTTAAGAGCATACTGACGATGAGCACTGAGCTGTATAGACTTCTTTTTTTTTTTTTTAAGATTTTATTTATTTATTTGACAGAGATCCCAAGTAGGCAGAGAGGCAGGCAGAGAGAGAGGGGGAAGCAGGCTTCCTACTGAGCAGAGAGCCCGATGTGGGGCCCAATCCCAGGACCCTGGGATCATGACCTGAGCCGAAGGCAGAGGCTTTAACCCACTGAGCCACCCAGGCGCCCCGTTGTATAGAATTCTTGAAACATTCTGTACAATAGTCTCAGGTGAGACTAGTATGACACTGAAGGTTAATTATACTTCAATTTTAAAAACTAAAAAAAAAATTTTTTTAAAGAAAGAGAAGCAAAAAGAAAAAGGACGGGAGCTATAATAAACTAGCAAATGAGAGCTTTGGAGTACGTGGGTCCAGGCAAAGATGGCAGCCTGAAGACCCAGTCCCGCGGAGCAGGAGTTCCAGACTCTGCCACCAAGCAAGGGGTCCCTTCCACACATCTAGGAAACAGCACAGAGAACCTGTGGAGGTGACCTGCTTCTCCACAGTAGAAAAAAGCCTCTGTTCAGATAGAATGAAGGGTGACTATTGGATAACCTAGAGAGATTTTTAATCCAACAGGAACGCTGGGCTCCATTTTTTTTTTTTTTAAAGATTTTATCTACTTATTTGACAGAGAGAGATACAAGGAGAGAGGGAACACAAGCAGGGAGAGTGGGGGAGGGAGAAGCAGTCTTTCCACTGAGCAGGGAGCCCAATGTGGGGCTCAATCCCAGGACCCTGGAATCATGACCTGAGCCAAAGGCTGACACCTAATGGCTGAGCCACCCAGGCGCCCCTGGGCTCCATTTATAATCCAACAAGAAGGCTGGGCTCAGTGTACTTACCCTTGTGTTCTTATTTGTTTCTCTGTTTGATGGGACAGTTTCCATTTCACCATGTGCTGTTCTTCTGGTAGGGAATGTTACCAAGGGACTTCCAGGAAGAAGGCAGAGGGACAGAATGCAAACACTTGGACAATACTGGGGCTCCTTCTTGAATTGTCTCAGGTGGTTAGCATTTTCCCTCTCCTTTCCGCTTCTTCCCCAGGGAGCCACTGCACTGAGATGGTGGTGTGGCACAGGCAGCACTCCTGAAGTTACCACCATTAGAACAAGCGCCTTGGGGTAAGGCTGTTACGTGAGCCTGCTGTTAACAGGCAAGACTTTTTTCCACTGGACAATAGAAGGAATTTGAGAGGTAGAGTGGAGAGTTTTGGGGGTAAAGAAGTTAAAAATGAAACAAGTTGGGATCTGGAGGGAGACAAACCATAAGAGATTCTTAATCTCACAAAACAAACTGAAGGTTGGGGGGGGCGGGGGGGGTGAGGAGAGTAGGGAAAGGGTGATTGGGTGGTGGACATTGGGGAGGGTAGGTGCTATGGTGAGTGCTGTGAAGTGTGTAAGCCTGACGACTCACAGACCTGTACCCCTGGGGCTAATAATACATTATATATTAATAAAAAATTTAAAATAAAAAATAAGTAGATAACACTGCTACTTTAAAAAAAAAAAAAAAAAGGCAAGCCTGACACCCACCAGCAGGAACCAATAAGCCACTGGAAAACCCTCTGCTGTATTGTTATGTAACAAGAATGAGAGGAACGCTGGGCAGATCAGTTCGGTTGGAGTGAGGGCAAAAGGAAGGATGGAGTTTTTGCCCGAGGAACACGTGGTACAAGCTACAGTTATGGGGTATGTGTGTCTGCGTGTGACAGGATGTTCACTAGGTAGTGAACACGGACCAGAATTTACTTGGAAGGAGTCTCAAAAGCGAGATCAGGAGCGCCTGTGTGGCTCAGTCAGTTAAGCCTGTCTTCAGCTCAGGCCATGATCCCAGGGTGCTGGGATCAAGTCCCGAATCAGGCTCCCTGCTTAGGGGAGTGTCTGCTTCTCTCTCTCCCTCTGCCCGTCCCCCCCCCCTGCTCATGGTCTCCCTTTCTCACACAATCTCTATCTCTTTCTCTCTCAAATAAATGAAAAAAATCTTAAAAAAAAAAAAAAAGTAAGATCAGATCAACTTTGAGGAGGTATAGCTCAGTGGTAGAGCATTTGATTGCGGAACAACTTTGATTATTTAAGTATTTTTATCTGGGCTTGGAGCTTCTATACAACCAAGTGAGGAGAAGCCTGCGAACTGTGCCTTTAGGATCTAGGGGATAGTTGGAGGGTACGAAACCTTTCAGGATAACCTAAAACTATGTATCATTTTGTGTTTTCTATTGTGAAACGTCCCTGGCTAAGGATGTCAGGATGCAAATTTTAAAAAAACAATTCTTTTTAAAATTTTACCAGGAAAAAACAAATCATTTCACCTTAAAGAAAAGCAAGTATAAACCTCAGACTTTCATAGAAATACTTGATATTATCCACGCTGTAGGTAAAAATGCAGTGGATTAAGAGGATGACGATTTCTTTTTTTTTTTTTTTTTTAAAGATTTTATTTATTTATTTGTCAGAGATAGAGCGCGAGCGAGAGCGAGCACAGGTAGACAGAGTGGAAGGCAGAGTCAGAGGGAGAAGCAGGCTCCCCGTGGAGCAAGGAGCCCGATGTGGGACTCGATCCCAGGACGCGGGGCTCATGACCTGAGCCGAAGGCAGCTGCTTAACCCACTGAGCCACCCAGGCATCCCGAGGATGACGATTTCTAAACAGTAGCTTTCACAAAATAAAATTAAGCCAGTGAACTTCTCTTGAAGATATGTTTTGAAAATAAGTAGACAGATGGACTATTTTGAAAATGATATCAGGGGCGCCTGGGTGTCTCAGCCAGTTAAGCATCTGTCTTCAGCTCAGGTCATAATCCCGGGGTCCTGGGATCCAGCCCTGCATGGAGACCCATATCTGGTTCCCTGCTCAGCAGGGAGCCTGCGTCTCCCTCTCCCTCTGCCTGCCACTCCTCCTGCTTATGCTCTCTCTCTCTTATGCTCTCTCTTTCCATCAAATAAATAAAATCTTAAAAAGAAAAAAAAGACAATATCAACATGTCTTGTCTTAGAAGAATTTACAGTTTAATGAACCTCCTTCCATGAATCTTCTGGTATTGAGAAAAATCATCTTTTAATATGTGTCCTATTTGAGTTCTGATTTGTAATGGATTTGATGAAACAGGGCAGAGACAAACAGGGATCTCATATTAAAAACCAGGCTCCAAGTAGTTCATGGCAGACTCTGAGTTACAATGTTAGTAATCGTATGCTATCTTTTCTGACTACAAAATGCTGTTAGGGGCGCCTGGGTGGCTCAGTGGGTTAAAGCCTCTGCCTTCGGCTCAGGTCATGATCCCAGGGTCCTGAGATCGAGCCCCACATCGGGCTCTCTCTGCTCAGCAGAGAGCCTGCTTCCTCCTCTCTCTCTCTCTCTGCCTGCCTCTCTGCCTACTTGTGATCTCTGTCTGTCAAATAAATAAATAAAATCTTTAAAAAATATATTATAAAAAAATAATAAAAACAAAATGATGTTAGATCCATTGTAGAAAATTTGGAGCATGTAGAAAAATATAAGGAAGAAAATGTTTAGATGTCCAGAAATAAGCTTTCTTAACCTGTTGCTGCATATCCTTCCAGTCTTCTTTCTAGGAAGGTCTTTTACTGGGACTCTCCTATGTGCAAGATGCTGTAGAGGGACCATGGTCTCTAGTGCAGGGAGGACCAGATTATTAGGCAAGCCATAATGATAGTCTGCTAAGTGCCAATACTGGCAAGTGCTTAGGGCACTCAGAGCAGGGACGTTTCACCCTGTCTGGAAATCAACCAGCTGGAAAAGATGCCCTCCCCCACCCCCTTTCAAGTAGGCTTCATGCCTAGGATGGAACGCAATGCAGGGTTTGAAGTCACGATCCTGAGATCAAGACCTGAGCTGAGATCAAGAGTCTGACACTCAAGCGACTGAGCCACCCAGTCTTTTTAACTCTTGTGCAGTTTAGTATTTCATCATACAGAGATATTGTATTTTATTGAACCCACCTCTTAATACTGAACTTCTATTCTAGATTGTGAATTTTTTTCCCACTATCATCAATAATTCTTCATCAGATCACTTCCATAATTCAAAATTTATGTTGATTCTTCAGAATAAACTTTGAAAAGCAGAATAGCATAGTTAAAGATTATAGTTATTTGAAAGGAGCTTTTTTAAAAGTTTATTTATTTATTTATTTATTTGGCAGATAGAGATCACAAGTAGGCAGAGAGGCAGGCAGAGGGAGAGGGGGAAGCAGACTCCCCCCGCTGAGCAGAGAGCCCTATGTGGGGCTCTATCCCAGGACCCTGAGATCATGTCCTGAGCTGAAGGCAGAAGCTTAACCCACTGAGCCACCCAGGTGCCCCTTGAAAGGCTTTTGATACATACTCAGGCTAAGCTGAAAATTTTACCTACATATTTTTCTCCAATACTTTGTACAGTTTTTCAGTGTCCTGCAATGATGGCTCTAATGATACAAAGCAAGTCATGTGCTTTAAAATGATTCTGGAGAGCACATGGCAGGGAGCTCTGTCCTCTGATCTCTTTCCCAAGTCAGGATTTTAAAACTTTCTTGTGCAAGGCCTATGACGCCCTCAGTGCACCTCGTGTAAATAGGAAAAGGTGTTCCTCTCTCAGTGAACCCACAGTGAGACAAGCAGAAGGTACTTGCAGAAACAAGCTCCTTTTCTCCGGGCACCTGGGTGGCTCAGTCAGTTAAGCGTCTGCCTTTGTTCAGGTCATGATGGGTTCAGGTCATGATCTCAGGGTCCTGGGATTGAGCCCCACTTCAGGCTCCCTACTTAGTGGGGACTCTGCTTCTCTCTCTCTTTCTGCCCCCCTCCACTTGTGCTCTCGCTCTCTCTCAAATCAATAAATAAAATCTTAAAAAAAAAAAAAAGAAGCTCCTTTTCTCTATTAAAAAAGGGGGGAATGGAGATAGCATACAATTACTAAACATTGTAACTCAGAGTCTTCCATTTTCCCTCTGGGAAAATGAAACTAGGGTGTATGACTTGGCCAGCAAAAACGACTATATTTTCAGCCCTCAGTCCTTTTTCAGCAGGTTGCCTTCCACAGTGCATAAACTGTACAACTGTCCACAGCAACCCTGATTTTCCTGTTTCTTCTCTGATCTTGTTCCCCTTGCCTGGAACAAGTATCCTCTCCCATTCTCTCTCAGCCCATCTAGAAAATTTCTACTCATTCTTTAAGACACAGCTCCAAAGTCACCCTGTGCAGCTTCCTGTTTGCTTTCTTAACCCTAGTCGTCCGGGCTGCACCTTGAGAGCAGGAAAGTATCATTATTACTGCTCTCAACACCTTATGTTTTCATAAACTTTTGTTCTGACTTAGAAAGAAAGTTTTTTGTAAAATATTCATATCGATAGAAAAATTTTAATTCATATTAATATATAATTATGTATGTAGCAAAATATTATATGAAAACATAAAATCATTCATAACCAAGTAGTCCACCAAATATGAACTCCGCTTTAACATTTGGATGTAGATCCTTTTAGATATTTTTGATTTGTCTATAAGTAGTAGTATATTTTATTCTTACAAAAACAGAGTCATAAAACACTTCCTGTTTGTGAGATTCATTTTTAGTTAACAGATCAGAAATAGCCCTCTATAGCCATGTTTATAGATCTGTAATTTTTTTCTCTTGCAGTGGTTTAATAGTATTCAATCATGTGGTTTTGCTGTAATTTATTTCCTTGATTTTCCCCAAATGCTGGCTATTTAGGTAGTTTGGTTATGTTACCTTTCTGGTGTTTATTACTATTATGGAAATGCAATAATAGTAGGTCCTGTGCGCTTTGTTCATTCAATTTAATATATTCTTAAACAAATTCTTAGAAATGGAACTTCTCAAAGGGTATGCTCATTTACTTATTTATTTTTAAGCTGTATTTATTTATTTGAGTGAGAGCCAAAGAGAGAGCACAAGCAGGGGAAGCAGCAGAGGGAGAGGGAGAAGCAGACTTCCTGCTGAGCAGGGACTCCCCACTTGAGGCTCAATTCCAGGACCCCGAGATCATGACCTGAGCGGAAGGCAGCCACTCAATCACCTTAGCCACCCAGGCACCCCAGGTATGCCCATTTAAATTGCTTTTTATTTATTTTACTTTTTAAAGATTTTTTTTTAAAGATTTTATTTATTTATTTGACAGAGAGAGATCACAAGTAGGCAGAGAGGCAGGCAGAGAGAGAGAGAGAGGAGGAAGCAGGCTCCCCGCTGAGCAGAGAGCCCGATGCGGGACTCGATCCCAGGACCCTGAGATCATGACCTGAGCCGAAGGCAGCGGCTTAACCCACTGAGCCACCCAGGCGCCCCAACTTTTTAAAGATTTTATTTATTGACCAGAGAGAGAGAGAGAGAAAGCTTGCGCACACGCACAAGCGGGGGAGGGGCAGAGGCAGAGGGAGAAGCAGGCTCCCCACTGAGCAAGAAGCCCAACTCGGACTCCATCCCAGAACCCTGCGATCATGACCTGAGCTGAAGGCAGACGCTTAACTCACTGAGCCACCAAGGTGTCCCTTAAATCACTTTTTAATATACATTGCCAAGTTATTTCACAGTACTGTGGACACCTACCTATATGTGCCTCTATCCTCCAGTAGAGTAGGGTTCAGTGAGGGGAGGACTTGTATTTTATTAATCTTTCTATCCCAGTGCCTGGTTCAGTGCTCAACAAATATTAGAGGCTTAGTGTTTGTTGAATGAATATGGAATTGGATTATTCAAATAAGCAGGCCTTTACTACATGGGCAAAATCTTGCTGGTGTGGCCATAGAAGTCTACAGTTGGTACTCTTGATCTTTTCTGAGTATCTATAGCCTAATTAGTAGTAATATTTTAAATGTTCATTTCTCAGAAGGAATTGTTTTCTATGCCATTTAGAAAACAAGACAAAAAAATTATAGAGTTTTCCTTAAAGCATGGAGGATGATAAGTGATAAAAATACTTATGTTATCAGGCTTAAAACTAGGTTTAAATTTATGTTTATAGGCTTGAAATTAGGGTCAAGGGCAGTGAGTGAGTGTGTGTGTGTGTGTGTGTGTGTGTGGTATTTCAGAAATCTGTATTCTTTAAAAACAAGATAGAACATCTTCCAGCCCTGGTGATTTCTAGGGGAGCCAAGCTAGGCTATGGTTTCATGATTTACACTCTGTAGTTAATTAAACATGTGATAGGGCTGGGCATGAGATATGCCAAAGAAAACAGGGAAGAAAAAATGCAGGGCTAATCAGTGGGAACAGAGTTTGAACCTAGAGCCTAAGTAGGGAATTTCCCTTGCGCTGAATTTCTTATTCCTGGTTAACATTTTAGTTTCCTTTTCAGACATAAATGTATAACTGTTTTCTTTTTTAGTATTCATGCTTTCCAGATATATACATAATACAAATTCTTTCCAATATCATTGCTATTAGCTTTCTACTGAGTATACTGAGGCACAAAATTAGGTGACTTAACTAGATTAGTCAACAGATTGGGAATCATAGAGCAGAATACTATCTCAATCTAATGAAAACAAAAAGAATGCCCCCAGGAATATCTTAAAAAAGAAGAGTGCAATGGTGGGTAACTAGCCTTTCTGGATGTTAAAATATACTGAAATATACTGTTTTATATATATATATATATAATTATTTATATAATCTACTGTAACTAAAATTGCAATGCATAAATCCAGAAGATAGAATGCTTGTGAGAATTTAATATATAATAAAGTTAGCATTCTACATCAGGGAAGACTATAGACTATTCAATGAATGTTTTGAAACAACTGGTTAACCATGTGGGAAAAAATTAAGTTGAAGCTTTAAATTTCAGATGTATTTCATATCTAGTGTAAAGAATTAAAGAAGAATCCAAAGGAAATATGGCAGATTTTTTTTTCAAGTTTTGGGGCAAGGAAGGACTTTATAAGAATAAAACAAGATTCAGAAACCAAAAATAAAATAATTAAAAATTTGATTGTACAAAAAAGTTAAATTCCATAATGGAAAAATAAAACTCAATAAAAGACAAATGGCAAAACATTGTGTGTGGGGGGGGCACCTGGCTGGCTTAGTCAGTAGAACATGCAACTCTTGATCCCAGGGTTATGAGGTTGAGCCCCACACTGGGGGTAGACATTACTTAAACGAATAAATAAATAAAAATCTTGAAAAAAAAAAAAAAAACTTGTGTGTGGGAAAGAGGACATTTGTAAGACAATAGACAACAGACAAAGGGCTGTTATATAAAGAGATCTTGTATATCAATGAGGAAGAGGCAAGTGACCCAATGGGAAAATGGGCTATGATTATGAACATGTAGTTCACAGAAATAAAAAGGCTTATGCACATTTTCTTAATGCTTGGCATTATTCAGAATTACTTGGGCACCTGGGTGGCTCAGTGGGTTAAAGCCTCTGCCTTCGGCTCAGGTCATGATTCCAGGGTTCTGGGATGGAGGACCACATCGGGCTCTCTGCTCAGCGAGGAGCCTGCTTCCTCCTCTCTCTCTGCCTGCCTCTCTGCCTGCTTGTCATCTCTGTCTGTCAAATAAATAAATAAAAATCTTTATATATAAAAAAAGAATTACTTAAACACCAATGAAACAACAAAATGAGACACATTTTTCACCTGCCAAGCCTGACAAAGAGAGAAGTGTTTCATATTATGTGGTGTTAGCAGGTACTGACTCATTTGTAGGTAGTAGGAGTGTAAATTGGTGCAAAATCTTAGGACATTAATTTGGCAACACATGTCAATTTAAAATGAAGATATCCTTTGATGTAAGAGTTGCACTACATACACACAACACACAGATGCACACGCATGCTTATATATATGTAGATTTCTGGAACGATGAAACGCAAGTTCTTATTAGTGGTTGCCTCTGTGAAGGGTAAAGGTCCGGGGTGGTAGGCAATCTCCTTTTCATCTTATGTACTTTTTTATTGTTTGAATTTTTATTTAGTACATTAGTTTTCTATTGCTGAATAATAAATTAGTACAAACTTAGTGACTTAAAACAACATGTTTCTTTTTTTTATATGCAGCATTTTTAAAAGTTATTTTTATTAACATAGAATGTATTATTTGCCCCGGGGGTACAGGTCTGGGAATCATCAGGCTCACATACTTCACAGCACTCACCATAGCACATACCCTCCCCAATGTCCATAACCCAGCTACCCTCTCCCTATCCCCCACCACCCCTAAAATCTCTGTTTGTTTTGTGAAATTAAGAGTCTCTTATGGTCTGTCTCCCTCCCGATCCCATCTTGAACAACTTTTGTTTTTTTATTAGTTCACAGTTTCCATGGGTCGGTCAAGTCTGACCTAACCAGATCATCTGATAAACATCTCACCAGGCTGCAATCAAAGGGTCAACCAGGGCCCCAGTCTCATCTGAGGCTTAGGCTCCTTTCCAGGCCCATGGGGCAGCTGGCATTCATTTCCTTGCAGTTGTTGAACTCATGGTGATTTCTTCTTGGTCAGCAGGAGAATCTCGGATCTCCAGTTCACCTGATTAGAACAGGCCCACCCAGGATAATCGCATCTTTGATTCACTTAAAGTCAACTTTAAGGACTTTAATTACATCTGCAAAATTCCTTCTTTGTTGCCACATTCTATTGGTTAGAATCAAATCACAGGTCCGGCCTGCACTCAAGACAAGGGTATCGTACAATGGCGTGGGTGGATACCGGGAAGCACGAGTCCCCAGGCTCTTCTTAGAATTCTGCTTACCACACCCATATGGCCACGTATAAAACCACTATCACCACCGCAATGGTATCTAATACTTATGTAAAGCTTATTTTGTAGTAGGCACTGTTTCAAACATTTTGTGTATATTATTAGGTCACTTAATGGTCAGGACAAGCCTATGAAGTAGGAACTCTTCCTCCCTTTTACAGGTAAGGAAACAGAGGCACAAGTTAAATAGTTTCCCCAGGATCACAGAGCTTTCCCAAGTGATGGAGCCAGCAATGCAAGCCAAGCAGTCTGTGTCCAGAGTTCTGCATTCCATGCCACACTCTGCATACATTTGGCAAATACAGACGGTGGTAAAAAAGAATTTAACGTCCCAATGTCTGAGGCTAAGCAACAAATATACCAACATTTGTAGCTTAAACTACTACAGCATTAGGTTTGCTCATGAGTCTGTTTTTCAGGGAGAGGATGGTTCACATCTGGTCCACTCAGCATCCCCCTGAATGGTGCCAAGCTGGAAGTTAGAATCATCTTGAGGGGCTCACTCACTCTTGTACAGGTAGTTGATGCTGGCTGTTGGCCAGGAAACTTAGTTGTTCCTTACATGCACCCCTCCATGGAATGAGTTTGCCTTCCTCGCAGCATGGTGGTGGGTTTCCCAGGGCAAACGCCCCCTGAGGGAGAGAACGAGCCAGGTAGAAGCTGCATTGCCCTTCATGACCTATCTTGGAATTTATACCAGTTCACTTCTGTGTTGGATTAATCTGGACAGTCAAAATGTCCTACCGAGGTTGAAAGGCAGGGAAAATAGACTTCACCTCTCAGTGGTGAGTGGTAAGATTCTAGAAGAACATGAGGACCTAAAATACTGCTGTCAATATTCCGCAAATTGTCGATCAATTGACTCTACTATCTCAGAGCTAGTCTGTTCTCAAACCATCCCAATAATTTAGCTATTCTTTTCTTCAAAAGCATCAAGAAAAAGGTCCACAATCTGAAATAATAAAACAGTAATGTCTATCTTTCTTTTTCCTGTTTTTATACTCCTAGCTCACCTTTCCCCCTTACATTTCCCTTAAGGTGGAGAAAAAATGAAATTTTAAGCTCCTATCAGGTCTTTGCTGCTGGCTTTGAACCTGAATAATTTTGTTTTCTTTCTTTTGGCTGACATTTCAGGGAAGATTCCTGAGGTAGAACTATCTAGGACATGTCAGCTCTTATCTTCTAAAAAAATAGGGAAGGATGAAGTAAACATAACCATCCAGTCATTCATTTATTCAACAGAATGTTTGAGTTTCCACCTGGCACTGAGCACAGCCCTACGGAAGAGATGTAGACAATGACCCTGCCCTTAAGAAACCCGTGCTGGTGGAGGAATAAAGAAAGAGAAACAACCATTTCAATATTACTTCCTGTGGTAGGGTCGGTCCATCTTTCTCTGTCCCTTAGGATGAGTCCTTTGTTATTCGCTCAAGTGGGGCAAAGTCAAGACAACCCCTTACAGATCTCCAGCTGGGTCTTGGTCTTGTCAGGGAAGGATGTTTCCCAGCACCACAGCCCTCAGAAAGAAGGCTGCCATTGCATTTAAATTACTAAGAAATCCTAAACTGTGTACCCAGGCACCCCAGGGTGCTAAGGTGAACTCTTAGGGGTGTTGTGGGCTATTCTAAATTATTGAGGGAAACTACGGGTGTCTGTTGGACACCACTCAACTATTCTTAAGTGATTTGGATCAAACTAAACAACAGGAGCTGTTTGATATTTCTTTTGGCCTAGTGGTACGGGGAAAAAATCCCGGACATTAAGAACACCAACTGTAAGCCCAGAAAGTCTAGTAACCTCTGGAGTCACTTGATCTATCAATCTCCCTGGTACTTCCTCACATTCTTCTTCAAAGTGAACACACACCGTGTGAGCCATTCTTTCTCAGGACAAAGCCTTGTTCCCCAAGCCTCCTGTGGGGCCTTCTGCCTGGGTCTTCAGAGGGATCCTCAGGCAGGCGTCATTTGCCATCTTTTCCTGCTTCCGCTTCCCTTTTGGTAACCTTCTCCCCAAAGCATGCCTTCACCCCATGCTCTGCTCTGGCACCTTCCTACAGAAATAATCATGTCTCGAGCCTCACAGGTGCCTTGTGGTGATGTGCAGATTCGCGTCCCTGTCCTTGCCTCCCCTGCCCGGGTATTGCTACTCAGCAACCAGTAAGGTTGGGGAAGAATGGTTCAGCACCCGAAGATTAATTCCCATTGGAACTGCTGGGGTGATGAGAAAGTCCCATCCCTTCCATGAACATATCTCTGCACTGGTTGCTCCATAACCAATATCCTGGGGCTACTATCCCAAGCTATCATTTGCCTCAGCTGAGCATTTTACTTTAACTGATTGTAAGTGGTAAGTGCCCAAATATGTCCTAATTCATTTTACTTTTTAAGATTCACTTATTTATTTGAGAGACAGAGAACATGCAAGGCAAGGAGCAGAGGGGGAGGGAGAGAGAGAAGACTCTCTCTCTGAGAGAGAGAGCAGACTCCCCGCTGAGCAAGGAGTCTGACGTGGGACTCGATTCCAGGTAGCTGGGATCATGACCAGAGATGAAAGCAGACGCTTTACCCACTGAGCCACCCAGGCAACCAGAACATTACTTTTTAATAAAAGGCCTGCTATTGAGTAGAAACATTAAACACTTGTTCAGGGACCAACTGAACCAGTGTTGTATGAGGGCAAGTACTGTATCCATTTTTCCCAAATGAACTATGGATGCTTAATTGGCCAAGGCTTTTACAAATTTAAATCTTTTTTTTTTTTTTTTTTCATGGAGAATAGAGAGTTTGTACAAAGATTCAAGAGTTCTACATGGAGAAAATGGATGACAAATAGAACCGTAGTGTCAATAGCAAAGGAAAAGGGGACATTATTTTCCCAAGAACAAACATAACTCTGGTGAGACAAGTTGGCGGATATCTCCCCAGAACAGAGGAGCCATTTTTGGGACAAGAAGCTGGGATTATAGAAGGTTAGAGCAGGAAGACAGTCTTGGAAGGCATTTGGCCCGTTTCTCATTGGCTCAAAAAGGACATGGGACTTGTCCAAAGACATCAAGGCTAGATTCTGGTCCAGTGCACAGGATTCAGGAGAGCAGTCTTAAGTATGTGAGAGGTGTTCCGCCAGCTCATGTTAAACAAAAGCACCAGCAACAAAACAATAGTTGAAAATCTCTAGGGATAAGCAGAAGAATGGCCCCCAAAGATCTCCACATCTAATCCCTGGGACCTGTGACTAGATTACCCTACATGGCAGCAGAGGCTTTGCAAATGTGATAAAGAACTGTGAGATGGGGTGCATCGCCTGGATTAACCAGCTGGGACCAAGCTAATCACACGCGTCCCTAAACCAGAGAATCATCCCAGCTGTGGCCTGAGAGAGAGGTGACAATGGAAAGATGATCAGAAAGACACACGTGAAGAAGAAAACTGACCTAACACTGCTGACTTTAAAGTCGGAATAAGGGGGCCACTAGCCAAGGGCTGTAGGCGGCCATCTAGATGCTGAAGGATCCAAGGTAAGGATTCTTCCCTAGGAACTCAGATGGACCTCATCCCTGCTGATGCCTTGATTTTAACCCACGGAGGCCTGTTTTGGATTTCTGACATGCAGAACTGTAGATAATACACTTAGTCACTAAATAAATGGTAATTTGTTACAGCAGCAAAAGAAGAGTAATTCGGGACACACACAGGCACGCACCCTATAAACCCGGAGCAGGCTGAGTGGACAGGCTTTCCATCTCTCCTCTTCTCACTCTTTTGTAGTATTTTTACCTTTTTGAAGGTTCCCCTGAGGTTTACTTTAATCCCATCTCCCTCGGATCGACAGGTGAAGATGGAAGCAGAGGGCTTGCAAAGGGATTAGCTCTGGGTCTCACACCTGAGAAATGGCAGAGCTCCTTCCAGAAGGATTAGTCTGGGCTCCATGCCACCCTTCATGAAGCCAGACTGACAAAGAGCCGTCCTGTGCCAATTTGCTTAGCATCTAGAGAAACCCTAGAGTCGCTGCTGGCGAGGAGACCAGGCCCAGCACTGAGGGACGATTGTTGCAGACTCTGGGCAAACAGCCGCGGCAGTCCAGGAAGCTAGAAGGGTGGTATTTACACGCAGGTCTCCAAGAAGAGCAGAGCCTCTAGAGCACACAAGGAGGCCCTTATAGCAGGGTCTGTCATGAGGACTCTAAGAAGCTCCAAGCATTCCCTGTGACCGCGGGCAAAAGCCAAGGGTAGTAAGGTATGCCCTGTATCATTTAGGCATGTTATACCTGCGTGCGGTCAGTCTCATAACCACTAGCCCACATATTATACTTGATTTAGCATCACCCAGAGAGCTCGGGAGAATGTTCTCTCTGTCTTCCTTTCCATGTTATGTGCATGGCACCAATGTTGCTGACTTAGGAACCTGGGTGGGGCTTGAATTAAGTCAAAGGAACACTTGAGAAACGATTCTCAAATATTGATAATAATAGATAAATAATGAGAAAGTGTGTGTGAATTCAGATGGGCGTTTTCTTTGAAAGCTCAAAGAGAGTACTGAGGGGGATCGGAATGAATGTTAGAGCTTGAATTTGACATCCCCTTCTTGTTGCCAGATGTTGAAGCAACCTTACTTAGCGCTGCTGGGTATGTAAGCCAATAAACTCCTTGCAAGGTCAGACAAAGGGCAAAATGCCTCAGAAACACTTAAATTAGCATCATTATTCCTGGGAAGTAAAGAAATGTCCAGCTCAGTGGAGAGCCTGCTTCTGCCTCTCGCTCTGCCTACCTTTACTCTTTATCTCTGTATCAAATAAATAAATAAACCTAAAAAAAAAAGAAAAGAAATGTCAAGGGGACACATGTGGCAATGCCGTGGGTTTATGCAAAGTGCAAATTAACTGTGGAGATTGACTATCAATACGAATTTCTCAGATCAGTGGAATGCTGTGAGCTTCCTGGCTCGGGCTGGATCTAATAGGGGCAGATATTCTGAGACTCACCCCTTCTGGTACCATATTTGAAAAAGAAAAATTGTTTGGTAGTGAGCAAAGTATTATTAAATCCACAGCTGAAGTTAGGTAGCAGGCTGAGTCAGCAGGGTTTTGTAACAACTTTAGAGACGTGCGGCCTCAAGTAGAACTAGGGAAAGCAGACTATATGGATTATTCTGGGTTGGCTAATCGGATAGTACACGAGGACAGCTGGGCATTGGAATGTTGAAACAGTAAACGGTGACCTCCAGCACTGCATAGGTAAGACAGGAACACAGTTAAATGTACCTAGCACAGGACTGGACGGACCTGGGGGCAAAAGAAGGCTAGGAAAAATGAAAGATATTGATAAGGCAAAGACTTGGCTCAAGAAAGAGGAGAAACGGAATGAAATTAAAGAAACAGGATGGGGGTGCACCTGGGTGGTTCAGTGGGTTAAAGCCTCTGCCTTCAGCTCGGGTAAGGATCTCAGGGTCCTGGGATCGAGCCCCATATAGGGCTCTCTGCTCAGCAGCAGGACTGTTTCTTCCTCTCTCCCTCTCTGCCTACTTGTGATCTGTCAAATAAATAAATAAAATCTTAAAAAAAGAAAGAAAGAAAGAAAGAAAGAGGATGGGTCTAGAGTCATGGTATTTAAAGTGTGGTTCCTGAGCAGCAGCATTCTACGGCCAACCTAAAATTGTCAGGAGGCAATAATTAAGAAAGGATGTTTATTTGGGATTAAATAATTACAATTCGAGGTACACAAATTTGGGTAGTAACCCAAATAGTGTCCCATTAGAGAGCAAAGTCAGGTTTTTAAAGCAAAAAAGTAAAGTTTGTATAGGTTGTTTACCAAAATTTTTTTATTGGTTTTGAGGGCAGAAAGCTACTCTTGACTCAATATAATTGGTTACTAAGGCTATCACTAAGCAAAGTCTCTAACTATAGCAAGCTGCAGGTGTTCAGGCTGAGTCCTTGGAATATCTGCTGTCTGGCCCAGTTCAAAAGTTCATGGTTCCACCAGTAAGGACATGCAAAAGGCCTACCTCCTTCATGGACTCCCGGCTGCATTTTAAAACCCCCTACACAAGGGACCCCATTTCATTTCACCTTCCACAGTATCAACTGGGAACTTGTTAGAAATGCAAGTTCTTGGGACCTATGGAGTCAAAACTCTGGAGGAAGGTTTCAAGGAACTCCTGTTCTAACAAGTCTTACAGATGATTCTCATGTATGTTAGAGTTTGAGAACCAGTGACCTAGAAAAAGTCAACATCTGAGATCTCAGAAATTAGCAATGTCCTCCAAAGAGGTATGGAGGACTGTTGTACTGGTGCATGGCTGATGTGATGCGGTGATGAGTCAGTGGTTAGAAGAAGAAGGGAATTTTTAGGTGAGTCATCTGATGACTGAGGGTAAAATCAAGGGTTGGAATAAAAGGAAAAAAGAGATCCAGCTGCTCATATCATCAAAGAAAGTGAAAGTGAGTCTGAGAGAGTAGCCTGTGAGGATAAGATTGAGAATGAGTAATATATTGGGATATCAAATGAAAGAAAACTGATACCTACGGTGGATAAAAGGTTTAGCCATGATAGCAGTGAGCCAGGACCAGAATAGCTCCTATTTCCTCTCCTCTTTAGTTGGGAAAATGGGAAAAACTAAGTAATTGTCAAAAGGAAAAGGAGCCAGGGAGTGTCCGCCTGATTGGAGGTGGTGACGGTAGCTGCCCAGGTTGAAGACAGGAGGTGAGGGAGGATATGTGGGAGTTTCAACTCAGCCCACCACTTAAAGGAAACTAGGCTTGAGGATGAGTGGAAAACAGTTCAATGGTGGAAGTTCTTCTGAGTAGTTAGCGTAACTAACATGCCTCAAGAAAACAGTAGATAAGGTCAGGTCAGTGGACCAGCCTCCATTAAGTGAATGGAGGACATCTAGTGGCTAGAGGAAACACCTACATGCAAACCAGATAGAATCCAATTTTCAATATAATGTTGTATTGACACAAACTTTTTAAATAAGAAAAAAAAAAAAAAAAGGAAAATGGTGGCATGGGAAATTGGCTGTTCTATTTCTAGAGGATACAACCACAGCTGTTATAGACCATTTAGAGGACAAGGAGCATTTCTGACGGTAGAGAAAGGAACAAGGATAAACCCACACTTAAAATCTGTAGTTATTGTTTTGAGCAAGGAGTCATGGGCAAAGTGAATTCCCATCTAGTACAAAAAGTTAGAGGACAGTCCCCAAAATGCCAGAGTGACACTCTTAAATAAGGCCCTATATTTTAATGGTATTTCCTGGTTTGATACGGAGAAAGACCAAAGTAGAGTTTTATAACTTAGAAAAGGTGATACAAGATATATGCTTTATTTCCATTGATTTCTGAAATTATATACTTAAAAAATCGCTACCTTATTCAAATTTGCCCCCACTATATAATATTCATTATACCAAACAAACTGACACAATCATTGCTCATGAAAGATCTATTAGATTTACAATCTAATAGATTCTAAGACATAATTGATTGCAACTAATTGGTTAACAACAAAAAGAAAAACTAAAGAGTGTGAACCTTTACAACAATTTACAGAGCTCTGTTTAACTTAATAAATAAGAAAAATATGCTTTGGATAAGGCATTGCTTCAGCATCTCTCGGAGAATAAGGCACACAATCACTAGCATTAGGAATCACAAATGTGTAAGAAAATCTAAAGACAGCAAATGGTACATAGGATACTGAAAAAAAAAAAGCAAGTGCTGTTAGGACACTGACTTTTATATCAAAGGAATATTAAACTGAAAATGTAAAATTTTACAGCAACTAAATTTTCTTTCTCTAATAAAGGTCATCATTTTTAAGAGATCAACCTGCAAGAAGGAAGGCAAAACCAAATTTCCTTAAAATCCTTCATTTTGAAAAACCCATGTTTTGTTTCTCAGTATCAGGCAGGTATTTTAAAAATTATTTAACTGATATACTTTAAAATAGTGTGTAAACAAATTGGCAGCAACTAAAACAATTTTAATGGCACATTCAGGATTTTACATTTGAAGAAACTGGTTAAGTCCTTTTTTGTGTCGGTTCAAATTACATGGTTATAAGCCAAGTATCAATATTTTGTTAGCTTTTAACAAATATTTTGTCAAATTTAGTTACTTTTTCAGAACAGTTAAAACTGTAACACATGAGATTTTTGGACAAAGATACTAAAAAAATAATACTTGAGCAGTATGTTACTACAGTCAACATATTACAATAATTATTTCCTAAAGTGATTCCTGAAAAAAATCATCTAGATCTTCGGTTCGTTACTATCTCGTATGGGTATTATAATGATTTCTCACAAGGGTGCGGATAAGTATTCTGCCAGTAATCGCAACGCACTGAAGTATGTGGCCAATCACACCATCATCAGGACCAACAGACATGAAATACAGAAATGGGAGTGTTCACTCTACTTCTTAGCACGATCTCATTTATGTTGGCTGTTGCACTGTTGCAGTATCTCAGGAAAATGTGGCTACAAATGTGACTTTTTGCAAATTAGTAGCCCTATGATTTGATCTGTTCTTCATCCTGAAAGGGACTACCTCAAATGCATACCGAAAACTTAACAGGATCTGAATCTACTAGGATCTATTAGTAGAGCCAGGTAAACAGAAGAAACAAACAAAATCTCTCATGGGATAAATCAAACTCTAATATTGTACTAGTGTGTTACAGAAGAAAGAAGTAGAATTACAACAAATATATAATTTAATATAATTTTTTAAAAAGTGTACATGCCTCCTGAGCAAGAAAATTCAGGAATTATAATAATTAATATAATATACTGTTAAAAATTCACTTGATAGTGTTAGCTCCCCTTAATTGTCATTATCAGAACCATCTGCTTCTTGAAGCCTGGCATACGGTTAGCTCAGACATCAATATGGATCCCATGTTTTGAAGACATCATTTGTCTGGTCCCTGTGAAATACATAACGAATGAACAGATGTGAGGTAAAGAGGAGGTGATGACAACATAAAGCCAGAATGGCAAAGGAGAGGTTTTTCCAAATGGGCATATCCACAGGCCATGACGAATTCCATCTCGGATATGATGTGATGTCCAGGATATAAATAACATCCAGGGAAGAAAGCACCATGAGTCCTTGAGCTTGAAAAGGTGCATAGTAAACCTCAGGGTCAGAACCACAACTGGAATGACAGTAGAGCAGTGAAGAAAAGGTCTTCGTGGAAGAGTCAAAGCAGCCTGCCGGGGAGAGCAGTAGCTAGCATCATTTCCTTCTTGGCAAACAAAATTTGGTAGATGCTTCTTAATATTCTAAAACATTTTCTAGGAGTCTATTAGAAATACAATGGAAAAATTTTCTGTGTCACCTCTGAATACTTATAAAGCAAAGAAAAGTGAGTGGGAAATTCTTTGAAGATCTCAAGAACATGGTGATTAATTTTGTAATGTTTCCTATTATTTGCTTAGAAAAGTCACAATACAAATGTAATTTATATACCAAATGTATGGTTTGTGTAAATTTGGTTTTAGGGAATTATCTGGGGCCTCTAAACATTGAAAAAAAATCTCACAAGTGAATAAAATATTCTTCTATTAATAAAGACATGAAAGGGAAATGTTTTTGTTGTAACCATTTTATACTAGCCTTGAATATTTTCAGAATGCACTTACAACATTTAGAAAGAGTCTATTATTTTAAAAAATTATTATAAAGCTGAGTTAAACTCCAGTAAAAATGTTAAACCATTATAAAAAATGTAATCAATAACTTAACAAATGAAAATTTCAGGGTTAATCCCTGAATGATTCTTGAGTGAGGTTTTGTTCTCACATACTCTAAAGGCTAATTTTCAATAAGATAATTTTTACATAAAAAGGAAGCTAAGAAACATGGGGGGTTAAGGGGATAGAAGAAGAATCAATGAAACAAGATGGGATTGGGAGGGAGATAAACCATACGTGACTTTTAATCTCACAAAACAAACTGAGGGTTGCTGGGGGGAGGGGGGTTGTGCGAAGGGGGGTGGGGTTATGGACATTGGGGAGGGTATGTGCTTTGGTGAGTGCTGTGAAGTGTGTAAACCTGTACCCCTGGGGATAAAAATATATTATATGTGTATTAAAAAAAAGGAAGCTAAGGGTAAAAGATTGTCTAAACCAAATCTCCCCACACATCCTCAAAAACATTACAGACAAGGGCAAATAAAACTATACCAAACCCCACTCAGCACAGACACAAGTCAGAGGGTGCCCAAAACTTCAAACACTCTCAAGTATTAAAATACAGACTAAATCAGTGCACTTTCTCTCACACTTCCACCACAAGCCAGGAAAGATGAAGGGACCTAAGACTGATCTATAATTACCACTGGAAAGAGAAACACTGGAAAGGGTCCTAGTTGATCAGAGCACTGGCTACAAAGCAAGGACTTAAATGTGTGAATAATTCAAGGCTTTAAAAGGCCTTGGTTCTGAGGGAGAGGATGGCAAAAATGAAGGGGGAGAAATCATTTGGACACTAGGTGGTAAAGAAGAAAAGGCGGAGAAAAAAAAATCGGTCCTTATTAAAAAAAAAACAAACAACAAAAAACTAGAGGCATAACTTCCCACCATTAAAATACAAGGCATCTGTCTATTAAAGAGACTAAATGAAACAAGATGGGATTGGGAGGGAGACAAACCATAAGTGACTCTTAATCTCACAAAACAAACTGAGGGTTGCTGGGGGGAGGGGGGTTGGGAGAAGGGGGGTGGGGTTATGGACATTAGGGAGGGTATGTGCTATGGTGAGTGCTGTGAAGTGTGTAAACCAGGCGATTCACAGACCTGTACCCCTGGGGATAAAAATATATTATATGTTTATAAAATATAAAAAATTAAAAAAAAGAGAGACTGTACCTTGCCACCATGTGCAGTCACATGATCCTTAAACCAGTGTCTTTAACTCTCACCTACTGACTGAATATCAAAGAGTTTATGCTACATTCTTCTTCCTTCTCCCTATTTTTAGCTGTTTTATTTCTACTTTGGCAGAACACATAACATTTCTGCACTGTTAGTTTTTTTCCCTAAGATTTTATTTATTTATTTGTCAGAGAGAGAGAGAGAGCACAAACACCGAGCAGCAGAGGGAAAAGCAGGCTCCCCGCTGAGCAAGAAGCCCAATGTGGGGCTCTATCCCCTGACCCCGGGATCATGAACCACCCACATTTCTATATTGTTATTCCAACCTTGTCTCCACCTTGGTTTTTCCTTGCACAGCCACACTGAACCAGGCTCCTCAACAGCAGGGTAGGGCGAGGAAGCCTGTGATAAGCCCTAACTTGGAAGAGAGCAACAGTCTGAAGCTGAAGTTACGTTCTGGATGTTTGGAGTTACACTGACTCTTTACATTTTCATTTGTGAAGTCTATTTAAATTAATAGATGCTAAAGAAGAAACAAGAAATTTGTTAGTTGTCTGATGTGTAAAATCTCAATCTAGATTTTTTATTCATAGAAAAATAATGAAAAATGAAAGAAGAAGAGGACATGATCATAAAATCAAGGAAGTAAAAATAGATCACTGATAAATGGAAGGAACAATAGACACTTAAAACTTAGTATCATTGGGGCGCCTGGGTGGCTCAGTGGGTTAAAACCTCTGCCTTTGGCTCATGCCCTGATCTCAGGGTCCTGGGATTGAGCCCCACATCAGGCTTTCTGCTCACTGGGGAGCCTGCTTCCCTTCCTCTCTCTCTGCCTGCCTCCCCACCTACTTGTGATCTCTCTCTGTCAAATAAATAAATAAAATCTTAACAAAAAAAACCTTAGTATAATAAATACTTATTTTAGTTTTGGTATTTATTACTAATGATCACATACAATCTTATGGTTAATGTGAAAAAATGTTTAGATTTCATTAAAAAAAAAAAAAAAGGATCGGGGCACCTGGGTGGCTCAGTGGATTAAGCCGCTGCCTTCGGCTCAGGTCATGATCTCAGTGTCCTGGGATCGAGCCCCGCATCGGGCTCTTTGCTCAGCGGGAGCCTGCTTCTCTCTCTCTCTCTGCCTGACTCTCCGCCTACTTGTGATTTCTCTCTCTGTCAAATAAATAATAAATAAAATCTTAAAAAAAAAAAAAAAAGGATCAATACCAGCACTGTGCTACCCTAATATGCACTATCTCATTTAATCCCTGTAACAGTTGTATGAGTTAGGGATTATTTCACAGAGGGGGAAGCTGTGGCTCACAGAGGCCAAGTAGCTTCCCCAGGTTGTACAGGGGGTAAGGGGGAGACTGAATTTGTCTCTCTGGCTTATATTCTCAACACTACTGCTTCTAAGTGAATCAAAGAATAAATACAGTATGGAGCCTAAATGTTTTTTTTTAAATTACACTAAGTTCTAGATGAATGCATTTATGAACCACACTTTTTATGATGCGTGATAGCTTATCCCAATCTCTACTAACATTGACTGTGAACTATTTGTCGGGGTCTGTCTGTTAACATGCCCATTTAACACACATGAGTGCCCTGTGAGGTAAGCAATGACAGAACCCACACTTTACAGATGAGGACATTGAGACTTAAAGAAGAAAGCGCTCTGCTAACACCAAGTACTAGAATTCAAACTCACGTCTTCTGATTCCAATCTCAAATACATGTTATTAATTTGTCTTTAATCAGGAATTACTGATTCCTTACTGATTAAGTTTTTTAATAAGTAAGACAACATCTGAGAAATACCTGGTATGTGACACCTAAAAGGAAGAAATGATCATTTCTCATTCATTCAACAAGTATCTACTGAATGCCTACTAGATGAGCCAGGCACTGTTCCAGGCCAGTGGTGAATAAAGCAAAGTCCTTGCTCTGTGAGTGTTTACAGATCATAAACACAGAAAAGGTAGGAAAATCTGTTGACACTTAGAGAATATTATCTGAACTGTATTTCAGGCTTAGTTCATTTGCAAAGCCAACAGGTCACTGGATAGCTAAACACCTCATCGAAACTCATCAACGTTCTCCACCAGGGACTGTGCCCTAATCAGCCCATGGAAATGCACACCTTTGGCCCCTCAAGGGACTGGGGAATGAATCCACTGAAGTCATTCTCCAGGACTAAGAATCATCTTAAAGCTCTTCTCCTGTTAGGGAACACTAAGAAGCCACATACTAACTGTGAAACATGAAGAATAAGGGGGAAATTATAAGTGTGGTCCTGAAGAAAGAACAGTGAAAAAAGACCCAGGAGAGCCCTGAGAATGATCCCCATTACTTTAAGCTAGTTGATTAATGTGTCCTTTAAGACTTGGCTATGTACCATCCTCTGTAAAGTCAGCACAGAACTTCCCAGGTCCATTTACTGAGTCCTTAGCTCTGTATGCATCCTTGGCACTTGGTGATGCCAATGACTTGATTAGTGATATGTCTGTGTTTGCCTTCAGGGAAGTACTAAGTACTCAAAAAAAACAACTGGATGAATGGGCTTCCTTATTTTAAAATAAGGATAATCTTCTCTAGCTCTAAAAGGATGCTATGAAGATCAATATAAAGGTGCTAAAGAAATTAAAGACCAGAAATATTAAACATATATGTTTCTTACCTTTAAAGATAAAGATCCAGCTAGAAAAAAGTGGTCTACATCAATAACAGAGGCTAAAAATCCAGCTAAAATGATTTCTCCAAAGTCAGTTGTCTTCTTGACGCCAATGACGATTGCCCACAACCACATGCCAATCACACAATGTATGGCGTTATCCGAGAGGGCTCGAAGCCAGTCATTTTGCTGAATTATGGAAAACTGAAGAAGTCTGTCGGCTACTAGGCAAAACATCCCCAGACCAAGGCTGGAAATAAGAGACTCTGTGCTGCAAGACTGGAGTAAAGCATGGGTCTTCTCAGCCTCAGACGCCATCACAGACAGTATGTCAGTATATACTAAAAGCCATCAGGAAACAAACAGCTTATTCTTATTTACATTCCCAGTCACCCTAAAATAGAACAAAGAAGAAAATGTTAATGCGTATAACATTTCAATAAGCAATAATCACACCTTGGATAAACCTCATTGGCTACGATACCACTACCACGCAAAGCTTAATGCCATGAAACATTTAAACAAAACAGTCTCAGCAATAATTTCACAAATACAAAACCAAGCTGTGGGGTGCCTGGGTGGCTCAGTGGGTTAAGCCTCTGCCTTCGGCTCAGGTCATGATCTCAGGGTCCTGGGACTGATCCCCACATCAGGCTCTCTGTTCAGCGGGGAGCCTGCTTCCCCCACTCTCTCTGCCTGCCTCTCTGCCTACTTGTGATCTCTGTCAAATAAAATAAATAAAATCTTAAAAAAAAAAAAAGAAAAGAAAAAGAAAACCAAGCTGTAAAAACTGTTATTTCTTGTTTTTAAACAGTTATCAGTAATCTCACTTTATTTTTCTCAGCTTCACTGAGATATAATTAATAGAGAACACTTACTAAGTTTAACATGTACACTGTGATGGTTTCATATACAAACATGTTGTCAAATGATGACCGCAATAAGGTTAGTTAACATTTCCATGATCTTACATAGTTACCTTTTTGTGCATGTGGTGAGAACATCTAAGACTACTCTCCTAGTGCTTTCAAATATAACAAAATTGTACTTTTACATGTTATATACAATATGCCATGCAGCCCAAAGAGAATAGGTTAGCTTTATAGGAACAACAACTTTGAGGTCATCAAATAGTTCTATTGCTCAGTAATGTGTGCTACATGGTAGTGGGCAACTATTGTGTTTGTGTACTCAGCAACTATTTTCCAGACTTCTGAAAACAGCATCTCCTTTTTTAAGGAAAACTGCTCATCACAATACCCAAACTCTAGAGCTGGTCGATTAGAATTCTCTGTTTCTCTTATCAGTAGTAGTAATTAGTTAGCAATTACTAATGAGTCATCATTTTCTAGTAGTGATTAGACTGGTAATAAATAATCTGGTCATTAAGGTGATCCAGGCTGGACTTATCAGATTTCCTTCTAGAATTTTCTCTTCTTACAGACCTGGATTCCACTACGTAGAGCAGCCTAAAAAAAAAAAAGAACCTAAGGACATTAATTCCTCAGGTTCAATCTTCAAGTTTCTCAGAGCTGCCTTAGCTCTTACAGCTTACCGTTTACTTCTATGACCTAACCCAGCATTCTTCCAATAAATCCCTTTTTCTTTTGTTGCCTCTAACCACAGAACTTCAATTGGTAAAAAGGTAATCATAATTCTGTGCTGAGTAGTTAACTGGCATAGAATACTGAAATCATTTGTCCAGTTAAAGTTATCAATATTATGTGATACCTGAAGTTTTTGTTTTGTACTGTTTTAATTCTGCAACTAAAGAATAACTAAATGATGTATTAAGAATTATTCAATTACCATTTCATAATTAAAAACTACCCATAGCTCATTTTGTAGGGGAACACAAAAAACCTAGAACAGGAAAACAACTTGGAAAAAGATGAACTAAGTTGAAGGACTTACACCATCTGACTTCAAGTCTTACATAGCTGCAGTAATTATGACAATGCAGTGTTGGTATAAGGGCGGACAAATAGAGCAATGGAACAGGATGGAAATGGAAAGTGGGATCAGGGGACGCCTGGGTGGCTCAGTTGGTTAAGCAGCTGCCTTCGGCTAAGGTCATGATCCCAGCATCCTGGGATCGAGTCCCGCATCGGCCTCCTTGCTCGGCAGGGAGCCTGCTTCTCCCTCTGCCTCTGTCTGCCTGTGCTCGCTCTCTCTCTCTCTGATAAATAAATAAAATCTTTAAAAAAAAAAAAAAAAAAAAAAAAGAAAGTGGGATCAGAAATAGATCCTGGGCAGCTCAGTTGGTTGAACACTTGACTCTTGATCTCAGCTCAGGTCTTAATCTCAGGATTGTGAGTTCAAGCCCTGTGTTTGGCTCCACACTGGTTATCAAGCCTATTTAATAATCATAATTATAAATTTTAAAAAGAAATTAAAAAAAAAGAATTAGGTCCACACATGCAAAAGCAAGTAAATAGAGAAAAGATGGTCCTTTCACTAAATGGTGCTGGAACAAGAGGATATCCATATACAAAAATAATGAACCTCAAACCATACTTACTCCAGTATACATTTATTAAGACAAAATGGATCACAAGTTTTAAGATAAAACATAAAATTATAAAAATTTTGGAAGGAAAGAGAATATTTTTGGGTCCTTAGACTGTGCAGAACTTTCAGAAACAACATCAAAAGTTCGATCTGTTTTTTAAAAATCGATAAACTGAACTTCATCAAAATTAAGAATATCTGCTCTTTGAAAGACTATGTTAAGAGAATGAAAAGAGGGGTGCCTGGGTGGCTCAGTGTGTTAAAGCCTCTGCCTTCTGCACAGGTCATGATCCCAAGGTCCTGGAATCAAACCCCACATCAGGTGCTCTGCTCAGCAGGGAGTCTGCTTCCCCCCACCCCCGCATGCCTCTCTGCCTACTTGTGATCTCTGTCAAATAAATAAATAAAATCTTTAAATATATATATATATGTATGTGTGTGTATATACTTTATTATCAATAACAACAGCAGGCTTTCATGTAAAAGGAGCACTCTGAAAACAAGAGTTTATAGAGATCATGCCCCTCTTCACCCAAAAAGGTTATCTGCAAAAACAGCATGTGATTAATACCAAAAATAAATGCCAAAAATACCGTAGGGCAACATTAATAAACCTCTGAAAGAAAAGGATCATGACTCTAGGATTCTACCTAAATTAAATTACGACACCTCTGTGACAGTCATGAATTACAATAGTTTTGCCTTATAAATTATAACAGCTATATACAATTTCTGGGGGGAAAGGAATGGAGGAACAGACTTCTAAATTACTAGGGAGAAAGAAGAGGAATAAAGAAAACTTGATCAGTACAGCAAAACAGAAAAGGAAAAAAAAAAGACTTTACTGTCACCCCAACCCTCCCAAAAAAGCAAAAGGGACCAAACATCAAACACAAATACCACAATAAATGTGAACGTATTAAATTTATCTATAAAGAAACATATTGGGACAAAAGGAAACATCCAAGTTATTGTTCATAAGAAAATATCTCAAACAAAAAGTCTCAACAATATACAAAATCAAGAGATGAAAAAATATATATCTAGAATATAGAAGCCAAATAAAGCAGCCATGATAATATTAATATCAAATACAAAATTCATGGCAAAAGACTTAGTGGGATAAAAGGGGTAAAATATTCAAGTCATAGTAAAGTTAGATGCTTACAGGGCACTTGGGTGGCTCAGTTGGTTAAGCGTCTGACTCCTGATTTCAGCTCAGGTCATGAACTCAGGGTTTTGGGATCCAGCCCTGAGTCAGATTCCATGCTCACAGTGGAGTCTCCTTGAAAATCTTTCTCCCTTTCCCTCTGTCCCTCCCCCTGCACCTGCTCTCTCTTGCACTTTTGTTCTCTCTCTAAAAATAAATAAATAGAACCTTCAAAAAAAGAAGATGTTTACATGACAAACTGCTAAGCAGTAAAATATGTAAAATATACCAAGTAGCCAAAAATAGGTATAGATAGTCTAAATAATATTTAATTACAAGTTTGATTTCATATGCAGGTCTAAAATTACATATTTTACACAGAAAACACATTCCAAATGTCTATGAAACACTTACAAAAGCTAACTACTCATTTACTCATCTGTAAGAAAAACTTTAATACAATCTAAAAACTGGAACTGTTCAGACCAAATTCTCTGACCACAGTGCAATACGATTCATCACTTTTAAACTGGATAAAAAGAAAAATAGAGTGGCCTAGTTGGCTCAAAGAAACTAAGCTTAAATGATGGTTCAAATAATACCTTTAGAGCCAAAAGACTTGGTTCAAGTATTTATGCTCTATACACATTTTAGGAAGGAAAACAAAAGTTCAGAGAGCAAGGACTCAGTCA
The DNA here is from genome assembly GCF_030435805.1 of Mustela lutreola. Taxonomy (NCBI): domain Eukaryota; kingdom Metazoa; phylum Chordata; class Mammalia; order Carnivora; family Mustelidae; genus Mustela; species Mustela lutreola. The sequence continues at coordinate 34,351,410 of NC_081294.1, forward strand.
AGTTTGTTCACTACTATACCTTTTATGCAAACTAAGTGCTCAATAAGTGTTGAATGACTTCATGAAAAATCTTCATACACTGGATCTGTTATCCAGCAGGAACTGCATATTAAATACTTTTAAAGGTATTCAGCAAAATGTAATGTCCATTCCTGGGATCTGCATTTTTAGCAAGTATGAATACCAAGTAATTTCTATATTCACTAAACATTGAGGAAACACTAGTTTACTAGAAACTAAAATGATGAAAACCAAGAGACAATTACCTTAAATTTAGAAATAGTATAGCTATTAGGGCACCTGGGTGGCTCAGTGGGTTAAGCCGCTGCCTTCGGCTCAGGTCATGATCTCAGGGTCCTGGGATCGGGTCCCGCATCGGGCTCTTTGCTCGCCAGTGAGCCTGCTTCCCTCTCTCTCTCTCTGCCTGCCTCTCTGTCTACTTGTGATCTCTGTCTGTCAAATAAACAAAATCTTTAAAAAAAAAAAAAAAGAAAAGAAATCGTATAGCTATTAGAATATTGTTCTGGCAGTTTCATTCCATGTAAGGAAGCAAGGAAAAAAAGAGGGAGGGGGAAAGAAAATGTATCATTACCTTTCCAGCAACAAAAAGATAATTACATTAGTTTGCAAGTGAAAATGACTGCTGATTCAAGAGAATCCATTGAAAATCATTAGAATTTAAGTTGTGAATGGTGGCTAATTCAAGATAAATACTAAACTAATCTTTATAACAGACAAGCCATCATCAATGGGAAAGAATATTCACAATGGTAATAAAAACCCAAATACCAAGGGATAAACTAAACAAGAAATATTTATGAAGAAAACAATAAACCTGTATTAAAGGACAGAAAGATCAATCAATTGTACTATGTCAGCTCAGCTTAGCTAAAAGCACAGATTCCAAAATTCCCTTCCTTGTGAAGTTCCTGTCTTATTGCATGTGGAGCTTGCATATGATCTGTTAGCTCACCCTGTTGGCACGGGAAGCGGGCTGGCTTGCAGCTCCTTCAACTTCTCCAAATCCTGGGTCTGCATGTGCAATCCCAGGGTCAAGAGTGCTAGCCTCTCCTGTAGATCACCCCCAGTATCAATGCAGATTCCATTTGGTCCTTGCTCTTCTTCACATCCACTTTCCCTTCTCGACTGTGTCTGTCTACCTGTCTACCTGTCTATAACTACTTCAGGCTCAACAACGGACTCAGAGGCAGGAGTCTGCCCAGACTGCTTTCTCAGCCCCCGCAATTATAGAATGTCTAATCCCTGTATAAATCCCACACTCTTTGGCAGGAAAAGTAGTTCTGCTTCTTTAATGGAACCTAACTAGCACAAGACACCCAGACCATTTTACTGACTAAGAAGACAACATCGATGGTGCTATTCTCCTCAAATGGAATCTATAAATTTAATATCATTCTAAATAAAATCATACTGGGATTTTTCTTTTAGGAACTTAACAAGGTGTTTCTAAACTTCATTGAGGAAAGTTAATGACAATAAACTTGGAAAAGCAGAGTAACATAAGTATTGAAAGGTGAATACCAGAAATCGAATCAGTGTGTGTGTTGGGGGGGGTGGGGAATGTGTATATAATACTAAACGATTAGAGGAACAATTATTATTTAATTCCAATCCTGTATCAGTTAGGATTCTTAAGTGCATGGAAAACAAAACACTTGGACAGTACATGCAAAAACACTTTATTAAAAGGATATTGGGAGGGATGCCTGGGTGGCTCATTCAGTTAAGCCACTGCCTTCAGCTTAGGTCATGATCCTGGGGTGCTGGGATCGAGTCCTCCATCAGGCTACTTGCTTGGCAGGAAGCCTGCTTCTCTCTCTGCCTCTGCCTGGCACTCTGCCTGCCTGTGTGCTCTCTCTGACAAAGAAATAAATGAAATCTTAAAAAAAAAAAAAAAAAGGAAATTGGGAAATCACAGATTTGCCAGGCTTCAGTGCTATGCCTCAAGAGCCTCAGTGAAAATGACATCAACAACTTGTCCCATGAAGACCTCCCCACCATTGAGCCCAGCTTCCACTGCCTAACCTGTCACCAGATATTACCACTGGCACTGCACCAGTGCAGACAGGGCTATCTGCTGCTGCCTTGGAATACTGTTGGCAGTATTTGCTTATTTGGGGGCACCTGGTGGCTCACTGGGTTAAAGCTTCTGCCTTTGTCTCAGGTCAGGATTCCAGGGTCCTGGGATAGAGCCCTGCATCGCATTGGGCTCTCTGCTCAGCAGGGAGCCTGCTTCCCTTCCTCTTTCTCTGCCTGCCTCTCTGCCTACTTGTGATCTCTGTCTGTCAAATAAATAAATAAAATCTCAAGTATTTGCTTATTTGATTTCATATAATATTTAGAGGGGGGCAGGGTATGTGTCCAACTGGCTAAGCCTACATCAAATGACCAGCTGCAAGGGAGGTTGGAAAAGAGTATTTGGCCTTCTCGGCACATATTGTAGAAAGTGGGATCTGTTTCTTTCAGTCACATAAGAACAGCATACTCACAAATATACTATGCTGGACAGGAAGAGGAGTGCATGCTAGTAGTTAATCTGCTAGGCTTTAATTGCTAAGTAGTACTGGAGAGAGTCAATCCTCAGATGAAAACTGAGATTGGATCATGGGTTCAACCTGCAATGCATAGTTTAATACAGTAGAGCTGTTTAATCAAACTCTAGGTTTGGGGTTCCTGGGTGGCTCAGTGGGTTGAAGCCTCTGCCTTCAGCTTGGGTCGTGATCCCAGAGTCCTGGGATGGAGCCCCACATCGGGCTCTCTGCTCAGCAGGGAGACTGCTTCCCCTCTCTCTCTGCCTGCCTCTCTGCCTACTTGTGATCTCTCTCTGTCAAATAAATAAAATCTTAAAAAAAAAAAAAAAAGAAAACAACTCTAGGTTTTAAAATGTCACATCCACATGGACCAGAGTTTTGCAATATTAATAGAACATTTCCCTAATTAAATTAAGAACAGGAATCAGTTTTGTTGACTAGCTGCCTGGAAAATGTCTATGATTTGATAGCTTTGGTAATCAGTTTAGTTATCAAGTTTGGGATATTTACATGAATTTGTAAACAAACTTTTATATAGTTCAGCTACGTTGATTTTTAGAGAGGAGGTCAAAATTATCCTTAGTTTATTTTCTGGAAAAAGTTTTAAAATCTATTTATTTGACAGAAAGAGAGGGAGAGAGAGCACAAGCACAGGGAGCAGCAGGCAGAGGGAGAAGCAGGCTCCCCGCTGAGCAAGGAGCCTGATGTGGTGCCCGATCCCAGGAGCCTGGGATCACCACAGGAGCAGAAGGCAGCTGCCTAACTGACTGAGCTACCCAGGCAACCCCAAAATAGGCAGATTTAAATACAAAAAAAATAAAAAAGTTATATATGGCTATTTAGCATGGCATTATTATAAGGAAAAATTAGAAACTGTTATGTACAAAGTCACTAGTGATGAGACTAGTGAAATAAATGCCACAAAATTATGCAACCATTAAAAAGTAACTATAATAACTATTCCCATCTTTACTGGCATAGAAAGATACTCAACATATTAAAATTTAAAAGGAAGTCTATAAAATATGTAAAATGTTAATTTTTGTTAAAAATATGTACATATACTGCACATTTTAAAAATACAGAAAACAATAGACTTGGTTTATATTTCACCCATGGGCTTACATATGATTAGTACTTTTTCCCCCTTTCTTGGATTCCCTAAACATTTTTTCTTTTCTTTTCTTTTTTCTTCAAGAGAGAGAGTGCTTGAGCAAGAGAACACCTGAGTTGATGGGTGAGGGGGAGGGCAAGGGTGAAGGTGGCAGATGGAGAGGGAGAGAGAAAATCTTAAGTCGCTCCAAGCCCAGTGTGGAGCCAGATGCTGGGCTCCAAAGCAGGGCTGGATCTCATGACCCTGAGATCACAACCTGAGCAAAAACCAAGAGCCAGATACTTACAACTGAGCCACTCAGGTGCCCATAATTCCCTAAACATTTCCAATGTCTTCCTATTATGACCACAAAACAAATAGAGCTACTCTGAAATTAGTAAGAAGTCATTAAATAACTCAGACCAGGATGCTAAAGTCAGTCCCTTAAAGGTGTAATTTTTGAAAAGTAGAAATATACTTATAACATTATAAATATCTATTAATAAAAATAATACATAACATCAATAAAATAAAATTTTTATATAATTCTTATAAGTCAAATTGATAATATAAAAATAATTTTTATATTTATGTATTAGTTGACATAGGTAAAGTCTGTACCAAAGATTTCTCTATCTGCAGGTGAAATAAACTTATAGATTCCTTTCATTCTTTCATATTATGAAGACTTGCTTTGCACAGAACAACAGTTTCATTAATGATAACGGAGTCTACAACAATCCTCAAATTCTTGGCCATTTGCAATAATGAAAATTGTTCTGAAAAGCACTAAGATTAGGCTAAAGTGTACAGATTCTTCTAGGATGAGGAAACGAGTGACTTCAATGTACTTTCAAACAAGACCAAAGTGAAAAAATGCAAAAGATACCTCCAAGTCATGAAACCTTTCTATAAACCTCAGGATTTACAGTTCCATAAATTATGAATCATTTGCTTCTACTTTACAAAATAAACTCTTGAAACTTGCATGGATTTAGTCAACCAGTTTAAAGGTTCAGTGCATATAATTTTAAGTTTTATAAAATATCCCTTTGCACCAAGGATAGATGCCAGTATCCACTTAGCTGGATGGGAACTGGGACATATAAACCTCACTTAATGACCACGCTGGAGAGGTGCTACACTAGTAGCAACATTCCCCTCCTTCAGTAAGCTGTGGCCTACAATTTAGCCCAAAGAAGAAAGAAGGCCATTCAGGTGGATGGGTCTAAGAATGTAGGCTGGACACACTTACACAAAAGCCCAACAGAAAACTATTCAAACTATGCTCAAATCTGTATTTATTACAAATTTATGTTCAAATCTTATCCCAGAAAGGAACAAATATTAAGAGGTCATTATCCACTTAACTGCAAATTGCATGATGTCACGCTAAAGCTGCTGCATGACATCCACCTTCTTTTACTCTTGGAACAATTTTTATCACCCCAAAATATATTTAAATGTTACTAACCTTGTGTTTAACATAAGTTCAGATTCTAAAAGAATGAGGTAGCTTATGATATGTTACGAGCAAAGTGAAACATCAAAAGATCACTTCAAGTACTTAAGTGGTGATCCCAATTTAGTGACCTGAAAAAGAAAACCTTATTGTTTATAAAAATATATCATGCTTTGTGAAAAGGAACACATACACCTAATGGGGCAACACAAAATGCATCTTATAAATGGAAAGTATAAAGCAGTTTGCTTGACAAGAGAGAAACAAAAAGCTAATGAGTAAACATGGAAGTAGATCCTTCAGCCACAGTCAAGTTTTTAGGTGCCCAGAGCCCTGCAAACATCTGGATGCCAACTGCGTGGGCCTTTGGGCTGGAAACACCCAGCTAAGCCCTTGCAAAGTCTGAGCCAACAGAAACAATGAGATAATGTTCGTTAAATGTTTTAAGCCTCTAAGTTTTGGGGTGACTTGTTATATAGTAGTAGGTATCTAACACAATACTCTTTCCATTTTTATAAAGGTATAATTGTGGTTCCAGAAACACAATTCTGACATCTATTCCACTCTATTAGTGCATAGATTTAACATCTTTGGCTTAGATTCTGAGGATAAGAAAAAACACATTTGAGGGGGGGAGAAAGAACATTAATAATTGTATTGTCTTTATTTATTGTCTCTAAGACACCCAAGTACACCCATTTTTCTTCATACCTTTTTCTTCTTTTTGCCACTTCCTTCCCTCCCCTACAAACAGAATGGACCCTGAAACCTCAAAAACTGTAAAATAACTTTGTTTAGTCTACATACTTACTTTTGTTGGGTAGTTCCCTCAAGAATAATTATAATTTTCTTTTAAGCCTCTCGTGCATAAAATCTAATGTGCTAAAGGTATTTAATAAATATTTCATTGCATTAAAACAGGGGGTAAGCCGGTAAGCAACCCTCAGCTTATGAACTAAAACTACTTTGGGGATGACATCTTATCTCATAATAGCATAACAGGTCCTTATGACATGCAGCCACTTTCTACAACGGTCAAAGTGCTACACTGCATTCCATTATAGTAGAATGTCATCAACGATGAGGTCTTTTAAGTATACATAGTAGTAATCGTCAATTCCACAAACGTAATTAGCCAGTTACTTTAATTATACACGACTGTGCACTTTGTTAATAATCTTAGACAAATATTTCTGTCAAAACAAATTCCCCCCAAATTCCCCTGCTTGACTCGCCCCTCACACAAATATTTACAAAAACCTGAGGTAAAAGCACTTCAAAATCTGATTAACTACCTACAGTATTGCTTTACATGTCTTTTTCAATGCCAGTGCTGTAGAAGTTAATATATTTAATTTTTTAAATTTTAATTTTTAAAAGTAATCTCTACACCGAATGCGGGGCTTGAACTCACAACCCCAAGATCAAGGGTCACACAAACCACTGCCTGAGCCAGCCAGGCGCCCCTAATATAGTCAAATTTTTAATTCTATAATACCCAGAGCAGGTGCCAAATATAACGCAGTAATTTGCAAAGGACAGAAACACAAATCCTGCTCAGTTTTACAGAAACTTTTTCTAGCCGGAATATAAGATGTTTAGTTCCTACATGTACCATTAGGAATAAAACATACAATTCTCAATTTAAACATATATCAAGTCTCAGCAAATTTCCCAAATCATTCTTGCCCAAGGCTGGTGTGATGCAATAATTTTAAAATGCCGATTAAGAAAAGAGGGCAGGAAGCTCTGGCGTCAGAGGAACCCCGCATTTCCCAGGCAAGCAAGGTACTACTCTGTCACACTTAGAGTATTCACGCCTCCAGGGACCCGGGGCGCGTGGGACTCTCGTGCCTGTTAGAGGGCAATGGGCAGCTCCTGCAAGACCCCCGTCAGCCCTCTCTGGGCCAGGGACACGCCAGGGACACGCCAGGGACACAGAGCCTAGGCGAGGACTGGGTGCCTGTGGAATCTCGAAGGCTCCACGAAGCCCAAGGAAGACGCCGGGGCTTCGCGCACATCCCGGCATCGCCGGACAGTGCCGAACGTCCAGCACACCCCGCTGGCTCTCGGGCCCCGCGCGTTCGCCGCCCCTGACGCCCTCCCCATCCGGAACCAGGAGCTACGGCTTCCCACCTCAGGACGCAGCTTCGCGGAGTCCGCTCAGTCCCCCTCCCACCCGGACCCTCCCGGAGCTCTGCCGCGCCCACCTTCGGCTTTCCACCCGGCAGCCCGCAGCGCGAACGGCGGCTCCGCCCCTTTACCCGCCCCTCGGCCGACACCATAGAGACGCCGGCCTCCGGCCAGAGCGGCTCCAGCCCCCAAGCGTCGGCCGAGAGGACGCCGGGATACTAGCCCCATTCCTAACGGACGGGAACCGATAGGTCGGTGTTCTTTGTAGCTGGTGATGGCTGCTACGAGTTCTTCCCCGTTGTGCCCCATAAGGAAAACTTTGGGACAGTGGAATAAGGCAGAGTGCCTTGTTGGCTTCCTCTATCAAACCTGGGCATTTCTTCTTGGCTTTGCCGGCGCCGTGCCCCAGACTTAGCCGCCGACATATCCACAACCCATCTTACTGGCGGCTGGGGACGGAGAAGTAACCTCACCTAATGTCGCATGCTCGGGCCCTATACCCAGACGCTAGAGCTAGGAGCCAAGGGCCATCTTGGGTCTGGAACGGGGAGAGGAATTTCCTGCTTCCTGTACTGGGTCTTTGAGGTTGGGCGCCGGAGTTTTTCACGAGACGGAGGGACCCCGCGGTCTTGCAGATCCGCCGCTCCTTAGCAGCGCTCCAACGCCGCCTTGGGGATTTCTTGATAATTATTCTTTGCCAGTTTGTGGGCGGACGGTGGGGGCTACACTTTATTGCGGCGGCAGTGACAGGGCTGGACCATTTAATCATGACTACTAAACGCACAGGAGTTGGGGAAAAGAAAAAAAAAAAAACTGCATAAAAGGTAACTTGGCCTATTAGCCGGCCTTAAAATGCAGCTTTAAAAAAAAATGTTTTATTTATTTGACAGAGATCACAAGTAGGCAGAGAGGCAAGCAGAGAGAAAGAGGAGGAAGCAGGCTCCCTGCCTAGCAGAGCCTGATACAGGACTCGATCCCAGGACCCTGAGATCATGACCTGAGTTGAAGACAGAGGCTTAACCCACTGAGCCACCCACGCAGCCTGAAGTGCAGCTTCTTAATGGGAGTATGGCCAGGTCCCACCTGCCTTCCTGCCTGAGTGCACCAAGATGTCTAGCTTGGCCTTGGCTCTAGGAAGCACTGGTGCAAAAGAATAGTTTCTAAAATGTGCATTGCTTTTCTTCTTCCTACTTACGGTTTTTCAAAATAAGGGTGAGAGGGAAAGCAGGGCAGTAGTGAGAATATATTTTACAGTTGAAAGACAATTTTGTAGTAAAAAGTGAGATACTCATTTCAAGCACACTCCTAGGCCTGCCTCTCAGAACCCTAAAGTATGGCTCAGTTTCTCAGTGATAGAACTTTTCATTGCTTGTCACACCCTTGGCCTTTAGCCAGTGGAAAAGACTCAACTGAGATGGAAAATGATAGATATTTTAACCTAAATTGTTTAAAAGCTAATTAAAAAGAATACATTAACTATAATATGGGGTGCTTTTAGTCATGTTAAGGACAGTTTGTCTGTCTGAATGCTGTAACAATTTCACATTGCCTTTTTGGCAGCATTGTACATGTCTTAAACTCTAAGCTTTCTAGAACTATGGAAGAAAACATGGATGGCTTCCTTCAGCCAAAACAACGAAATTGTCACAATTTTCTCTGTAGTCACCCTAAAGCCCAAAGGCACTGATTGATTTATACAACACATACTGAATGTTCTGTGTGCCAAACACTATGCTTGGTAAGAGGCTACAGAATGACATTATGGAGCTCAAGTTCTAGTGGAGAATCTAGACCACAAAGAAAAGTTGGATGGCTATAGTATGTGCTGTAAAGGTAATAAATAGAGACTAGAGTAATAGAGACTAAGTAGGGGAGGCCCTTCAAAAGAAATGGTAATTTGTGCTGAAACCTGAAGGTAGCAAGAAGCCCGGAGTGAGAAAGCTAACATGAGAACATTGTGCCCATTCAAATCATTGACATTATCACTCCTAATCTATGCTCTGCTTGCTTTGTTCTTCTTCTCCTTGCTTCCTGTTGTTTCTTTCATGTCAAGAAACAGGTCTTTTCTAGAAATCGGAAGTTAATTAGAACATTTCTGCTATATTGGTCTAATCTTGAAGTCCCTTTAGATGTGTGGTTTTGTGTTTTCCCAATAAACAGCACTAGGTTGCAATAAACAGCATTTCTGATGAGCTATTTTAGTTTCACACACTTGTATAGCATAAAATTTTTTCAGATGTTCAAAAGAAATGAAAATATGAGACAATTCAGACAAAATTTAGTCTTTGCTGAAGAGCTCGATTCTTAGCTTGAAGCAATATTGTGTATACATATGTAAAGATCAAATTCTCTTTTGGTAGTTCTGTTGAATAGCAAATGACCAAATGCACACGATTCTGCATATTTAAAAAGAAAAAAAAAAAACCTTGAGGATTAATAGTGAATGTTCCATAAGATAAAACAGCAACTATAATTTTATAAAATGTTCTCATAAATCTGAAATCGGAAATTGTTCAAAATTCTAAAACACAGTTCTTTATTAATAAAGCACATTATAGATATTTTAAAATTTACAAGTTAGGTAACCTCCAAAGTTAAATATCATTTTTCATATAATCATTGCAAAGAAATAATATATATAATTGCAAAATATATAACATCGCAAAAAAGTAATACATATAATTTCTTGGCTTACTAATAATTTTATACTAGTCACTTGAAACAACATCCTTAAGGTATATAATAATTATTTTTCATCTTTTAGAACTTGATAGAAGACAGTCAATATCCTGAAGGATTTCAGAGGTTTTTTTCAATGCCACTGATACTCTCTTTTCATTAACTTCTTCCAGCAAGGTTTCTGGAGATTTTGATTCATAATGATCAGAAGACTGTTTGTTTTTTTTGTTAGAAATCTGGTTTAGGATACCACTGTTCTCCAATAGCACTTAAGTTAAGCACTTAGTTAAGGAGTTTTCCCCTACATTTTTCTTATATAAGTACATTTAATTTCAGAAAGACTGGTCTTCATATTAAAATATTATTTCTCTGTGTGGAAGATCTCTAGGATTCATAATAGATCTGGTACTTCAGAACTTATCAAGATCTACCCCTTAAAGATCATATGTAAGAGAGGAAGAAAGGAAAGAGAGTACATGTATTTGAATAAAGGTTTGGTGATAGGAGATAAAAGAACTAAATCTCAACATTTCTTTAGGTGAAGAGTGATACGGGAATAAAAGAATAAAAGTAACAGTGAGGAATATAAATAATCTGTGCAGTGTATTCTTAAAAAATTTTTAAGAGAGGGATGTGGGGGAGGGGCACAGGGAAAGAGAATCTTAAGCAGACTCCATGCCAGCACAGATCCTGATACAGGGATCAATCTCATAACCTGGAGATTATGACCTGAGCCGAAATCAAGAGCCAGACGCTTAACTGACTGACCTGCCCCACCCCCCAGCCCTGGCCCAGGCACTGATAGTGGGCATGGAACCTGCTTAAGATTCTCTCTCTCCCTCTGCCCCTCACCAGCATGAATGAATGAATGAATGAATGAATGAATGAATGATACAGAGTGGAAAGAAACCTGTCCTCTGATGCAGAGCTACTTTATTATTTGAATAGGATTACAGAAATATCACAAGATAAAAGAAATTAGATGAATGGGGTAGGAATGTACAGAACAAAAGATTTCATAAGAAAAATGAGTCAAATTATATTCCAACAAATTGGACAACCTAGAAGAAACAGATTCCTAGAAACATACAACCTACCAAGACTGAATCTTAAAATAGAAAATCTGAACAGGCCAATCACTAATAAGGAAATTGAATCAGTAATCTAAAACCTCCCAACAAATAAGAGCCCAGGACCAGTTGGTTTCACAGGTGAATTCCAACAAACATTTTTTTTTTTTTAAAGACTTTTATTTATTTGACAGAGAGAGATCACAAGTAGGCAGAGAGGCAGGCAGAGAGAGAGGAAGGGAAGCAGGCCCCCTGCTGAGCAGAGAGCCCAATGTGGGACTCAATCCCAGGACCCTGAGATCATGACCTGAGCCGAAGGCAGCAGCTTAACCCACTGAGCCACCCAGGCGGCCCCCAACAAATATTTAATAAGAATATTAATCCTTCTCAAAGTCTTCCAAAAATACAAGAGGAAGGGATATGTCCAAACTCATTTTACAAGTCCAGCATTACCCTAACAACCAAAACCAGATAAAAACACTACAAGAAAAAATTACAGGGGTGCCTGGCTGACTCAGAAAAGTATACGATCTTGGGGCGTCTGGGTGGCTCAGTGGGTTAAAGCCTCTGCTTTCAGCTCAGGTCATGATCCCAGGGTCCTGGGATCGAGCCCCACATCGGGCTCTCTGCTCAGCAGGGAGCCTGCTTCCTCCTCTCTCTCTGCCTGCCTCTCTGCCTACTTGTGATCTCTGTCAAATAAATAAATAAATCTTTAAAAAAAAAAAAAGAAAAGTATACGATCTTGATCTCAGGGTCATGTATTCAAGCCCCATACTGGGTGTAGAGGTTACTTTAAAAATAATTTTTAAAAAATGACAGGCCAATATCTCTGCTGAATATAGATGCAAAAGTCCTCAATAAAATATTAGCAAATTGAATGCAACAATACCTTAAAATGATCATACACCATGATCAAGTGAGATTTATTCTACGAATGTAAGGATGGTTCAGCATATGAAAATCAATGTGATACACCATATTAACAGAATGGATAAAAATTATCTGATTATCTCAATAGATGCAGAAAAGTTCTCAACAAACTGGGTATAGAGGGAACTTACCTCATGATAATAAAGGCCATGTATGACTAGCCTAGAGCTAACATACTCAGTGGTAAAAAATTGAAAACTTTTCCTCTAAGATCAGGAATAAGATAAGGATGCCTACTATCGCCACTCTTATTCAACATACTGTCCTAACCTGAGCAATTAGGCAAAAATGAAAGAAAAGGCATCCAAATCAGAAAAGTAAAACTGTTTCTATTTGTAGATGCCATGATAATATACACAAAAGATCCTGAAGACTCCACCAAAAAAACTCTCAGAACTAATAAATTCAGGGGCACCTGAATGGCTCAGTCAGTTAAGCGTCTGACTCTTCATTTTGGCTCAGGTCATGATCTCAGGGTTGTGAGATCGAGTCTTGTGTTGGGCTCCATGTGGGTGTGGAGCCTGCTTTAAATTCTCTCTCTCTCAGGGCACCTCAGGTCATGACCTTGGGATCAAGTCCTGCATTGAGCTTCCTGCTCAGTGGGAAGCCTACTTCTCCCTCTCCACCACTTGTCCTCTCATGCTCTCTCTCCCTCAAATAAAAAATTCTAAAATAAAATTCTCTCTCTCCCTCTTCTCTCTCCCTCTTAGGAAAAAAAAAAAAAAAAAAACCGGGATTCCTGGGTGGTTTAGTTGGTTAAGCAGCTGCCTTCAGCTCAGGTCAGGATCCCAGCATCCTGGGATCGAGACCCACATCGGGCTCCTTGCTGGGCAGGGAGCCTGCTTCTACCTCTGCCTCTGCCTGTGCTCATTCTCTCTGACAAACAAATAAAATCTTAAAAAAAAGAAAACCAAACCCTAATAAATTCAGTAAAGTTTCAGGATATAAAATCAATTTATAAAAATCAATTGTATTTCTATAACTAATAACAAACTATCAAATTAAGAAAATAATCGCATTTATAATTATATCAGAATAAAATAACTAGGAATACATTTAAGCAAGGAGGTGAAAGATCTGTATGCTGAAAGACATTTATGATGAAAACTGAAGAAGACACAAATAAGTGGAAAGATATTTTGTATTCATGAATTAGAAGAATTAATATTGTAAAAATGTCCATGCTAACCAAAGCAATCTACAAATTCAAAGCAATCCCTATTAAATTCCAAAAGCATTTTACGAAGAAATAGAACAATCCTAAAATTTCTGTGTAACCATAATAGAACCCAAATAGCTAGAACAACCTCTTTTTTTTTTTTGGATTATTTATTTATTTATTTGACAGACATAGATCACAAGTAGGCAGAGAGGCAGGCGTGGGGAGAGGGGAAGCAGGCTCCCTACTGAGCAGAGAGCCTGATGTGGGGCTTGATCCCAGGACCCCAGGATCATGAGCTGAGGCAAAGGCAGAGGCTTTAACCCACTGAGCCACCCAGGTGGCCCTAGCCAGAACAATCTCAAGAAAAACAAAGTTGGAGGCATCATGCTTCCTGATTTCAAACTATATCATGAAGTTACAGTAATCAAAACAGTATGACATGGGCATAAAAAAAGATATATAGATCAATGGACCATAATAGAGAGTCTAGAAATAAACCCAGGGAGGCACTCGGGTGGCTCAGTCAGTTGAGCATCTGACTCTTGATTTTGGCTTAGGTCATGATCTCTGGGTCATGAGATCGAGCCCCACCACTGGGCTCTGTGCTCAGTATGGAGTTCTACTTGTCCCTCTCCTTCTGCTTCTCTCCCAGCCCGCATGCTCTCTTTCTCTGTCTCTCAATTAAAATCTTAAAAAAAAAAAAAAGGAACCCAAGCATACATGGCCAATTAATTTACAACAAAGGAGCCAAGAATATACAATGGGGAAAAGATGGTCTTTTCAATAAGAGAAGTTGGGAAAACTGGATCCCTATCTTCCATCATACACAAAAATCAACTCAAAATGGACTGAAGACTTGAACATATGACCTGAAGTCATAAAACCCCTAGAAGAAAACGGGGGATAATCTCTTTGACATCTGTCTTGGCAGTGATTTTTTGGTTCTGATACCTAAAGCAAAGGCAAAAAAAGCAAAAATAAACAAATGGAACTGCATCAAACTAAAAAGCTTCTGCACATCGAAGGACACCATCAACAAAATGAAAAGACAATGTATGGAATCAGAGAATATATTTGAAATCATATATCTGATAAGAGGTTAATATGCAAAATACATAAAAAGCTCATACAATTAAACAGCAAAAAATTCTGATTAAAAAATGGTCAGAGGAACTAAATGGATATTTTCCCAAACAGGTATATGGAAGGGTGTTTATTATCACTAATCATTATGGAAATGCAAATCAAAACCACAGTGAGGTATTACCTTATACTTATTAGAACGGCTATTATCCAAAAGACAATAGATAATAAGCATTGGTGAGGATATGAAGAAAATATAATATATAAGTGAAAAAGTCTCCGTAGGAGACCTAACCCTAGTTCATTGCCCTTTGCCCTATTTAAAATCATTCAAAAGTATAAATATTGAGGGGCCCCTGGGTGGCTCAGTGGGTTAAAGCCTCTGCCTTCTGCTCGGGTCATGATCTCAGGGTCCTGGGATCGAGCCCCACATCGGGCTCTCTGCTCAGCAGGGAGCCTGCTTCCTCCTCTCTCTCTGCCTGCCTCTCTGACTACTTGTAATCTTTATCAAATAAATAAATAAAATCTATTAAAAAAAAGTATAAATATTGACATGATGCACCTTCTATAGCTAAGATATATCTTAAATGTTATTCAAGAAAACTTCAGAATATATAATATAAAGCACAGACTCATGAATTAAGCCTAGAATGGAAAGGGAGTAATTATGCAGGACAATAAATTTAATTTAAAGGATACAGTTAAACTTCTTTATTTTTTCAAGCTCAGAGGCCACAGACCTGTGCAAAAAGAAAAAGTAAGTTCATGATAGTTGTCTGATTCTTTTATAGCTACAATATTTCAAATAATCATACTTGATTTTTTTCATAAAGTTTAGAATTATAGATAGAAGAGCCCAGAAGTTAAGAATTCTCCTTATAGGGACACCTGGCTGGCTCAGTCAGTAGAGTGTGTGACTCTTGATCTTGGGGCTGTAAGTTCAAGCCCCATGTGAGTGTAATTACTTAAAAATAAAATCTTAAAAAAAAAAGGAATTCTCTTTATATTCGCTTTATTTAGCAACACATCAACTTGACTCAACCGATACTTACTTGAGTGCTTTTAATGAATAAGGAAAACGAATAAAAGTCCCCACCTCGAGGACTTTTAAATCAAGTACTGACATTTGAAGGTAATGGGCATTCTTGCTAAAACTCTTTTTTTTTTTTTAATAACCCATTTTTTCTATTTATCTGAAACAGTTAAAAAAAAAATAGGTACACTTTGGAAATTCAGTGGTACAAGGTACACTACCATAACCTGAGGGACATTGCATAGTTAATAAAGAAAGGAAATAAAAAGGGGGAAAAGTTTCCTGGTTTGAGACACTGTATTACCTAATTTTACCTGCTCAAACAGACCATTTGCAAATATTAGGTCAAAAACTGCTAACATCCATAAAAAGGTAGCTTTCTCACTAAAATGCAAGAATTTAAAAGATCGGTATCTAACCAAAGAAAAGAGAAAAGCAAACTAGAATGAAATCCTAGATGTCACATCAAAAAATAAAACAAATACAATAAGCATAAAATAAAATCAGAGCTTTTTGTTTGGACCTTCATATTCTGCTCCCTCTCCCATATGCTGCTGGATGCCAGGCCCCATTCCTTTAGGAGCCTGTCCACCCACAGGTCCTGTTGGCTATAACTTTTTAATACTAACCTGGCATAACCTCTGCTTTCCTCCTCAAAGTTTAGTCAAATTTTAAAAACCTACTAAAATTAGGAGTGCCTGGGTGGCTCAGTCAGTTAAGCAGCCAACCCTTGATTTCGGCTCAGGTCATGATCTCAGGGTTGGGGGGTTGGAGCCCTGCATCAGGCTCCATGCTCAGTAGGGGGTCTGCTTGTTCCTCTCCCTCCTCCTCTGCCCCCTTCCCACACTTGCACATGTGTACATGGACGTACTCTCTCCCCTCTCTCTCACATAAATAAATAAATCTAAAAAAAAAAACTAGTAAAATCCTATCACTTCTATGAAAGGAGTGCTCCCTCCTTTGAATTCCTATAGCCTTATGTTAACTAATCACATACTGATTTGCCAATACCTTCTCTTGAACTCTTTAATTTTCTGATCTTCATACCTAGATTGTCTTTTTCAGGAGAAAAGATGTTTTTGTTCTTCTTCTGTACTTTGCACATATAATGAGACCTCATTTATATGGAACTCTTCAGAAAGAGATGATTTTGGAGAGCTAAGCTTTTACACAGTTGAATTAAGTGTCAAAACACAGTAAGTCGGGACGCCTGGGTGGCTCAGTTGGTTAAGCAGCTACCTTCGGCTCAGGTCATGATCCCAGCGTCCTGGGATCGAGTCCCACATCGGGCTCCTTGCTCCGCAGGGAGCCTGCTTCTCCCTCTGCCTCTGCCTTCCACTCTGTCTGCCTGTGCTCGCTTTCACTCTCTCTCTCTCTGACAAATAAATAAATAAAATCTTTAAAAAAAAAAAAAACAAAAAAAACAAAAAAAAACACAGTAAGTCTTTCCTTCCTTCCTCCCTCCCTCTCTCCCTTCCTCCCTTCTTTCCTTTCTTCCTTTCTCTTTCCTTCATTCTTTCCCTTTTCTTTCCTCTCTTCTCTTCCTCCTTCCCTCCCTCCCTTCCTCCCTTCCTTTAGAGAAGGAGAAGGTGGGTGGCAGAGGGAGAGAAAGAATCTTAAGCAGGCTCCATGCCTAACACGGAGTCCCATACGGGGCTCGATCTCAGAACCCTAAGATCATGATCTGAGCCAAAATCAAGAGTTAAATACTTAACTGACTGGGCCACCCAGGTGCCCCAAAACATAGTAAATAGTTCTTATTAAATTTATTCTGGAATAGACTACCTACTGTTTTCTTAAACACAATATACTAAACATACTAAACATTCTCTTCTCCTTGATTGGAATGGTTAACACGATGAACATTAACCCTTAAACCATGTTCCACAGAAACAGACATTGGAGCAAATGGTGCAGGGCAGAGGGCTAAATTTGTACAACTTCAGAAGACTCTTTTACGTGTGTGGTCTTTCTTTTTCCTCATTAAGCTAGAAGGAAATATGAGTAGTGGACACAACCAGGAAATAGTGTAACTCAACTAGCTCTCTGCAAAATTAATGAGGACTTTAATATCTAAAAGATCTCTCTATTCGAGTCTCTAGAATAGTCTTCACAGTTCACAAAGGGGTACAGAACTTATCTTCTTACTGGCTTTACTACAGAGGGACACATACACCTCCTTGTCAACTTGCTCTCGGTCCTTGTACTCCAGCCTATGGATGGAGAATGAAAGAGATCTCGCAACACTAAAAGCATCTGTGGTGAAGACTTGGATATGATTTACTCCAAAGCCTGCTGATTCTTCATCATCGCAAAACACTTTTCTCCCCCTACACAGGACATATTTTTCTGGCCATAAGCCAACAATACAAACTACCTTTAATGCTGTTGCTCATATGATGAACCAACTTCTTGTGAACTATCTGCTGTTCAATGTTTTGACTAGCATCCCTATTAAAAAGTTGAATCAGTAAATTAATAATAGGAGATGAGTTGGGAAACAAATACTGAAACGAATTCTGGTAGCTCTTCATTGCGCAATCCATTCTCTGCCTTCAGTCCCCCTTCCTTGACAAGAAAACAAATCACGGTGGAGATGTCTTGGGCTTTGCGAGGGAAATGGAGCTAGCTACTGTCAGGGGCTGCTTCTCCTCTCTCTACTCTTCCTCGGTTCCTCTGTTTTTCTGCTGCTCCTCACTGCTTTCCCCCAGAGCTACTATCACCAGTATGCACTTCCCTCAAGCCCTCACTTTGCATCTGTCCCAACAGTTATCCTCTTCAAAGCCTTCCTATGAAAAGGCTAGCATCTTGAAACCTTGCAAGCTGAGCAATGATGAAGTGACCAATCTTATAGTCATACACAATTTCCCTTTCATCCCAACTACATTTTTTTGCCAGCTACTTGGGCAACTCTTCTGCTCCCAAATGGGCTGTAGCTGAAGAATGGAAGATCTGGAAAGCTGAATCCTTAGGATACCTAATTCATTCCAATAACATCTACTGATTTGATTTGTACCTCTTTCTCTAAGTAATGTAGGAAAAGGTGATAAGAATCAGGCTTAATGTTTATATTTTTTTCACCATGCAATGCTAAGATACCTTACAAACTAACTACCTTAAAGCTTCCTAAATTATTCTTGGTATCCCTCTTTTCCAACACAGGCTTCCTCCACTATCCAAAAGTACAGAGTTCCTAAGAAAACTATCATACACTGAAATGGCATAAAGTTGAAAAACAATTACCACTAATATTTATGGACAATTTTTTGACCTTTCCCACACCCAAAATATAACCTCTCTTGGGCCTTTTTTTGAGACCTGAGGACTTACCTTGCTGATGGATGCACAAAATAAATTGAGAGAAAGCACAGAGGCTCCCAGGCACAATGAAAGCTCTGGTGGCTTGAAGCTGAGCGGCTGAGTGTAGTTCTCAGGGAAGGAGCTCAGAGTTGCCACTCTCCCCGCTCAGGGTACAAGCTGCTTCTATAAGAGCTCGCGGCAAAATACTGAATGCTATTTTCACTTTTTGCCTTTTTTCTTAAAACCGAAAATCATTTTCGGATTTCTTTTGGTCGGCAAAAAATACCCCCATCCAAGTACTAACAGGGCCCCACCCTGCTTAGCTTCTGAGATCAGACAAGCTCAGGCGTGTTCAGCGTGGTGGATCTGGAGAAAACCGGGAACAAACTGATGGAGGTCTTTCGTAAAAGTGCAGAGGTGTAATAACACAAACTTTCGAAAAGCGGGGGATACCTGTGTACTCAGATTATCTGCTCACTGATACTAACCTTCCTAATGACCTTTCTGCCATTCATTCTACTTAGGAACTAGTAATTCCATCAAGTCTGAGCTCCTCTACTGATCACAAGATCCATTCCTATCCATCGAACAGATTGCATCTGCTCCATAAAAACTGTTTTCTTCCTATCTTCACAGGACAAAATATGTTTTTTACTTCTGCCCTTGCTCCCTCCCTGAAATGTCTTAACTTCCCTAAATATTCCTTTGAAGCCCAATCCCCTGCACACTGAAAGGCACACAAGAGGGACTAAAATACTTTATTTGTTGATTTTCCAATTAATATGGGAGAGGTAATTAATACGATAGAAATGATTTCAAAATCAACTTTTTCTGAAAGTTTATTATGTTAGTCAACATTTTACTTCTCTTAATATTACTAAAATTTTTTAAAACACCTTTAAATTTTTCCATCAAGTTTTCAGGATGAATTTATCACATTAAAGGAGTCACACATTTTGATATGAAATTTTCAATGCAATTTTCTGACCTTCAGATAAAATATGATGAAATGTAACAAATATCTGACTAAAGATAAATTATTTTCAAGCTTAAGTTATCAGGAAGTCTTAGAGTTTACCATTTGATGTTTTTAATTTTTGTGTCTCTCCTACACAGATGAAATTTAAAAATTTAAAATTTATACATACCAGTTTTCTTCAACAAGAGAAGATGAAGGATGTGTGGGCATCTCTCTCTGACTAGTCTGGGTCAATCTTCTGCACCATGATATAACTGTTGTCACATATCTAGGTTGAAAACATTAAAAGAAATATTTGAAAAATGAGCATGTGTAAATATGTATATTATATATAAATATAATTATATTTACTTTAAATAATGTTTATAAATTTATATAAAATATGTAATTATAATTATATATTTATAATGTATAAATTATATATTAATGGGTGTGTTCTTGTTTAAATTTTATTTATATATAAATATATATATATTTATATATAAATATAATAATATTTACTTTAAATAATATAAAAATAATATAAAAATATAATTATATTTATATATAAATATAATTTTTATATATAATATATATATAATTATAAGCAAAACACACCCATAAATTTATAATTTATACATTCTAAATGTTTAATTATATATAACTCACTGAATATACAAAACAAGTATCAAGGTTAATAAAATGATCTGAAGTGATGAGCTGAAACAAATAGTAATGTTTGCCAAATGCTGTAGTTTTTTAAAAAGATTTCTTTATTTTAGACAGAGAGAGTATATACTTGGGTGCGCATGCAACCAGAGGGAGGGGAAGGGCTGAGGGAGAGGAAGAGAATTTCAAGCAGACTTGGGGCTTGATCCCACAACCCCAAGATCATGACCTTCGCCAAAATCAAGAGTCAGACGCTTCACCAACTGAACCACATAGGGGCCCTAAGATACTAAATTTTTGATGCAAATTATTTAAGCCAGCAATAAATATTGGAGCATTTAGACCAAAATGCAATAAATCCCAACAGAAAAATAAATAAAAATAAAAGAAAAATAAATTCGTGAGGTAAAGAAAGCAATTCTTTTGTGAATATTCTCAAGTAAATCAGTAACATGTCTAGAATGTTCAAGTTGACTGATTATAACAAATTACATAAACCAAAAGCAAAAAAAATTTCATAAAAAGCTGATTTCAAGAGTCTTCTCCATCTTCAGCATCAGCGAATTAATTTTATTCCACTTTATAGAAATATACTTAAGTTTAGTTATTTGTGTAAACCTTACCTCAAATTGGTTATGGGGTTAATTAATTGGTAACACAGTTTTCCACAGTCCAATTTCCACAGCAAGTCAGTTATACTGAAAACATTTATTTTGACAAACCACTTGAATACAAATGGAAATGATTAAAGCTGACTTGATTTATTTAGTTATGCTAGATGCTAGTATTATTGTAAATTCTGAAACCTGCTGGAATAACATCATGCACATTATCTACCTGGAAAAACTAAAAATATCTATAACATTTAAATAATGTTTATATGCTTCCCCTCTAAGAGGAAAAGTTATTACTATCATAAAAATAATTTTTAGGGGCACTTGGGTGGCTCAGTAGGTTAAGCCTCTGCCTTCGGCTCAGGTCATGATCCCAGGGTCCTGGGATCAAGCCCCGAGTAGGGCTCTCTGCTCAGCAGGGAGCCTGCTTTCCCCTCCTTCTCTCCCTGCCGCTCCCCCTGCTTGTTCTCTCTCATTCTTTCTGTCTCTGTCAAATAAATAAATAAAATCTTTTTAAAAAAAGGGGAGGGTGGGGAGAATTTTTAAAACTGCTTTTCAGTACCTTTCATATGGTCCAGGATGTTCAATCTGAATTAACTGATCTTGTCCATCAGGAAAAGTTAACCTACCCCAACCTAAGTTGAGACCTTGATCTACCTTAAGAAGCAAGGAGGAAAGGTAAATTTTATAATTTCAAAACTGAAACAAACATAAAATGCAACAAAAGCCTCTCTAATTTATCAACTTAAAAAATAATAAGTACATGAATCATTAAAACTTTATTTTAATTAATTTAAAATTATCTTTTACACGGATTTTGGTATTATTTAACCACTCCTCTATACCAGTCCTTCTCTATATAATCAGTTACCTTTATAAGAATGATTATTTGTCATCCTTTCTGGTTTTTGCTAGGAAATCCAATGAGATTACTAAAACATCTTAATGGATTTTACACTTCAAAAAATAAATTGAAATAGTATGGTACTTTATTTTCTTTGTTCTATTTTCACAGGTTAAAAAAAATGAAAAATAGATTTCAGTCTGAAATATAATCACCTGTCTCTTTTCAATAAAAGAGCTGAAATTCCAATTTAGGGTTAGAGTAATGCCATCTAAAAAGAGAGCATGTACTTTGTCGTCGGAGTATGCAAGAAATCTTCCCACGCTGGGTATGAGTGATTCTCTCAAAATCAAAGGCAGTATATTGTTATCCTTTATCCCAGGTACCTAAAACCAAGTTAATAAAAATAGCAGGAAAGAGAGTTATCCATTATTAACTTAAATAATTACAAAACTCTGAAGTAACTTTATTCAGAAGCTGGATACTATAGAATCCTTACATATATTTTCACTTTTCCAGAAGTGGATACCCAAATTAGTCTAGGACAAGCAGATTAAGTTCTAATATCTTTGGAAAGTCACGGTTCTGCTGAATTTTACGTAGAACACAGAAAACCATTAGGAACTACAGCAACATATATAGGTTTGTAACTAAATTAGTACAGATATAGAGATCAAAGTCTGAGAATCATTTCCTTTAAGTCAATGTTAAAGAATTTACTTTTACAGTTATGCAAAAACAATAGAATACTGTAATATCATAATTTAAAATAACTACGTTTCCACATACTTCAAATCCAATCAAGTCGCCTGCCCTCTTTCTCCACTAAGAAAAAAGAAACACAAATTACAAAGTATAACATAAAAGCTGGACTTTGCAGAGTTTTTCTAGTAAGTGGATATTTTTCTTAATAAAGCAATATTAATGTTACAAAGAATTTCTCACTTGACTTAGATGAAAGTAACTTGAACTTAGAGGTATGTATGCAAACAATAAAACAATTTTTAAAATCTTGCTTTTAAAATAATTTTAAGGGGCCCCTGGCTGTCTCAGTCAGTGGAGCATGTGACCTCTTGATCTCAGGATTGTGAGTTCAGGCCCTGAACTGGGTATAGAGATTACTTAAAAATAAAAATATTTAAAATAGTACTAAGAATAATAATTTTAGATACCATTTTCCAGCAGCATATACGATAATTATGGCTTAAAGAAAGTCTTGTCTTGGTACAATGTTGAAGAATTCTGTGAACATGAAAAACAGTTCTTAAACATTTGCAAATAATGGCATTTTCCAATTCTAGCAATGCATTCTCAATACTCTATGACATGTTAGGCAAGTAAATTTCCATTTCCACTAAATTTCATTTCCACAAAAATATGTTCAGAACACTTTTCTTCCAGAAATCCTCTATTCCCCTGGAAAGGGGTTGCTTTCTTTTGTGTTAATCTTACATAGTTAAGGTTACTCCTCTGATTTTTTTTTAGCAATGAAATGACTCCAAATGGAGAGAATTTTCAGGTGTTCCTTTCTATTATCTCAGAGTGCTAGGGAGGTGGATCAACTGTCTGTGGGAAATCAAATTACCAATTTTGCTCTTTCAAATCTAGCTTGGAAGTTGCTTAGACATTTGTGAAAATAATGGGTGGCTCAGTGGGTTAAAGCCTCTGCCTTTGGCTCAGGTCATGATCGCAGGGTCCTGTTACTGAGCCCCACATCAGGCTCTCTGCTCAGTGGGGAACCTGCTTCCTCCTCTCTCTCTCTCTCTCTGCCTGCCTCTCTGCCTACTTGTGATCTCTGTCTGTCTAAGAAATAAATAAAATCTTTAAAAAAATAATTTAATCCAACAATACACTTTCATGGTTCTGACTGCCACAGGTTAGTTAGTAGAATTTTAAAAACATATGAGCCAAAGTACCAAACTACACTTCATTTTCAGACTCTCTATTACTCTGAAGATAAAAAAGCATGAAAATGCAAAAGGCACCATGAAATCCTCAGCTGATTCCAAGGCACAATGACGATGCACTCACTGCACTCAACCCAGAGAAAAGGCACCGTTTCCTACTACCACTTGTTTGCCATATTTGGATGTTTCTCCATATTTAATTTCAAATTTCAAAGCCAGAAGTACTCTCAAAATGATGTGATTACCTTACTTTATAAATGAAGAGACCAGAAAAACTGACCAATTTCACCAAAACACTTACTTCCACTGTATCTACAAATTCTTAATCTAACCCTAACCACCAGAAAATGTATCAGGATTCTCAAACACAAAACACATGAGTCAGTTGAATGTGAAGAACCTACCTGGTTGCCTGTTTAATTAGAGAACACACAGAGAACAGACTTCCTGGTCTATCAGGAGGAAGGTTATTTACTGAATAAGTTTTCTCTTCTCTCTGAAAATTAATTTAAAATGAAATAGCTCAATAATAAATCCTGGCCATTATTAATTAACTATTTTTTTTCAGTTTTATATTTTTTTGTGACAAGACAAGCAGTTATTTTAACTTCATCAAAAGCCCTTAAAAGGTATATTTTTAAAGGTATTTTATGCTTTTCCTTTTTTCTCCATTTTTTAAAGTCTAGCTTTCATCCTGGAGAGTTACAAAAGTTGCATTCTAATGCCCTATAATTTACTGCACACTTTAAATTTTGACTTAATATGGCAATCACATTAATTTTGCTATACATTAGCAGAAAACTTATCATATAAGTTACCCCTTTACCCCTCAGAACAAAAGGGGGAAAAAAAAGCCTATATAGGTTTTAAAAAACTATTTTAGTTGAACAAATAAATAATTTTATTATATTTTATTAATGGAAGAACTATTGCTACAATTTGTGGAAGACAATTTGTGTATTCCTTATAAGTTCAGCTTCTTGAATTGAAAAAAAATTTTGTTATTTCCTCTGAATTCCCTTTCTCAGACTCATTAATATTTGTGTTTTCCCGGGGTTCTGTATTCAGCCTTGTTTTCTGATTTCCTGACTCTTCCTGGGTAATCCTAGCAGAGTCCAAAGTTGTGTGCATAATAAATATAATATCAACAGCTAACATTTATTAAACATATACTATATGCTAGGTGCTATGCTATGTAATGTACATGGTTTATTTCATTTACTCCTCAACAACTCTGAGATAAGAACTATTAATACCTATTTTTTTTTTTTTTTTAGATAAGGAAACTGAAATATGAGGGCTAAGAAGTAGCACAGATCATGGGGCACCAGGGTGGCTCAGTGGGTTAAAGCCTCTGCCTTCCGCTCAGGTCATGATCTCAGGGTCCTGGGATTGAGCCCCGCATCGAGCCCCGCATCAGGTTCTCTGCTCAGCAGGGAGCCTGCTTCCTCCTTTCTGTCTCTGCCTGCCTCTCTGCTTACTTGTGATCTCTATCTGTCAAATAAATAAATTAAAAAAAAAAAAAAAAAAAAAAAGAAGTAGCACAGATCTAATTTGAACCACAAGAGAATATAGCCCATCCATACTTTACCATCAGTGAGAGAAGATGGGCTTTGAAGTTAAAACAAAGCTGAATTCAAATCACAGGTATGTCTCTTACTAACTGTAATGACAGGCAGGTTTATGTAACTTTTTTTTTTTTTAAGATTTTATCCATTAATTCATTTAAGAGAAAGAGAGTGCACGGAGCAGGGACTGGCGGCGGGCATTGTTGGGAGAAGGAGGAGGAAGAATCTGGAGCAGACTCCACAGTAAGTAGGAGCCCCACACAGGCAGGTTCAATCTCACAACCAGGAGAGAAGACCACCACCCCAGCTGAAACCAAGAGTTGGAGGCCCAACTGATTGAGCCACTCAGGTGCCCCTTATGCAGACTTTTATAAACCAGGACGCCTACAACCTATGAAATGAGGATACTACCTACCATCTGGACTGAGGATCAATGATATAATTCATAGATAAAGCACCCAGGGCAGAATTTAGTATATAGTAGATAGTCAAAAAATAGTCCCTCCTCTTTTATCCTGGACAGTAGACTTGAGTGTCTAAACCTCTACTAAGCTTCTCCACTGGATATCTCACTTTGACATGTAAAAAATGGAATGAACTTCATTTCAAAATCCGCATTTTCTCCTTCTATATTTCATAGATACCTGTGGTGTATTCTCTCTACCTGAACTCGTTCTCTCCTCCATCATTTCCCTTAGTCTAACTCCTACTTTCCCTTCCTCTCAGGGAAGCCATTACTGAGGTCCACAAACTAGGTGAAACCTAGTTATGTCCACAAGCACAGTACCCTCCACTCTAGCTTCTTGGTTTTCATTATGATTTCAACTTAATACAGTTTTACTTAATGTCTTTCCTGCTAGGATAGAACTTCATGAAGCTAGAGGCTGTGTCTGTTTTGCTGACCTCTGTATCCCCAGCAATGTGCTAAGGCACATGATAGACACTCAAACTATTGGATTTTAACTATTTATATCTTTCTCTATTGGATACTGAGTTCCTTGAGAGTTCTTGTTTTGTTTTTGTTTTTTATGATTTTATGTATTTATTTGTCAGAGACAGAGGAAGAAAGAGCACAAGCAGGGTAAGAAGTAGAAGGAGAGGGAGAAGCAGGCTCCCTGCTGAGCAAGAAGCCGGATGCAGGACTCTATCCCAGAACCCTGGGATCATGACCAGAGCCAAAGGCAGACACTTAATGGACTGAGCCACCCAAGCATCCCAAGAGTTCTTGTCTTTTCTACTCCTCTATTTCCTCAATTCTAAGATGCTCATTTTTCATAATTTAACAACTCTGAAATCTGGATACACCTTATAATTAAGAGTATCTTACTCTTAGGCAAATGGAGTTGAGATCTAATAGAATTTAAATGTTTTATTGATATCTCCTGGTAAGATCGAAAAGCAGCCATCATCAAAACAACTTAGATTTGATAAAATTTTGGCTTAATAATGTGCTTGGCACCACCACTCACTGATTTATTCAATAATCTGTCATCATTTTTAACTCCTTCCTCATCCCCGCTATCCAGTCAGTCATCAGTTCTGTTTCCTTAATATTTCTTGTGTCCATTCCCATCACCATCATTCTCATTACCACTGCCTAGTCCTCATACTTTCTTCCCTGAGCTGCTAAACATATCTCCTAACTGGTCTACCTCTTCCCCACCCCAGTTTATCTTCCTCTGAAACAACCTAACAAAAATAGGATGCCATTTCCCAACTTAAATCCTTCAGTGGCTCTGCAAAAGCAATATGGTTTCCCATGCCCCATTTATGAGCTGGCCCAGCTTCGTGGTTTAGTCTTTTCCCTGGACATTCCCCCCAACATTAGATCTCTCTAGCATTCCGTCTATGTATAGCATTTTCATTTCCTTCAGCACTCCCCACTCGCCCCAGCCTCTAGTTAGGTGACGTTTATCTATCTTTTTCATGCTCTAGCAGTAAAGGTGTGTTGAACAAGACAGGGCTTACTTCTAGTGTGGGCTAGTTAGCAAATGAACATTAATCAGTTAGAAAATGTCACATAGTATTAATTGCTGGGAAGAAAAAAAAAAGAGGAGGGAGCCATGACAGTGTCATAGGTAGTTTCTCTAATTTGGATAGTCAGGAAAAGCCTCCTTGAGGAGGTGACACGTAAATAGCAATTTTACCAACAAGAAACCAGCCATGCAAGGAGTTAAGCAAGTATGTTCCCTCAGCTATATACTCCTCCAACCTCTATTCTTCTTCTGTGTAACTCCTTCTTTAAAATTATAGGTCTAGGGATACCTTCCTGGTACAGAGTAGAGCATCTATCTCTTGATCCAACTCTTGACTTGGGGTTGTGAGTCTGAGTGCCATATTGGGTGTGGAGATTACTTCAAAAATAAAATAAAATAAAATGTA
Organism: Mustela lutreola; assembly: GCF_030435805.1. Classification (NCBI taxonomy): domain Eukaryota; kingdom Metazoa; phylum Chordata; class Mammalia; order Carnivora; family Mustelidae; genus Mustela; species Mustela lutreola. The sequence goes on from NC_081294.1 coordinate 34,378,849, forward strand.
ATTATAGATCCTAGCTCAGCCATATCATCCTCCAGAAGATTTTTCCCGCATTCTGGGCCAGGTGCCCCTCCTAATGTGGTTCCAGAGCACCAAGTTCTTATCTCTACAGAAGTAATTATATCTTTCCTATTTAAAAATTTAAGTATACAAGTAGCAATATATCACTAATATTTTGGGGGGGGGACAAGCAAAAAAAAATACAAGATTTAAGTCCCTCCCTACTCTCCCTTCCCCACAAAATCCCACGCTCCTCCCCAAAGTAACCAGTTCATTTTTTTTCTTAAAAATTTATCTATTTATTTGAGAGAGAAAGAGAGAGCCATGAGTGGAAGAGGCAGAAAGAGAGGGAGAGAGAGAATCTCAAGCAGACGCCCTGCTGAGCACAGAGCCTGATGCCAGCTCATTCTCACAACCCTGAGGTCATGACCTGAGCCAAAAATCAAGAGTCAGATGCTTCATCAACTGAGCCACCCAGGTGTCCCTTCAGTTTGGTTTTTATCTGCCCAGATCTTCCCCTGTGCATTTACATGTGTACAGTCATATATTTGGGTTTGGGGTTTTTGTTCTTTACAAAAGATATCACTGTACATGTTCTTCTGCAACTTTCCTTTTTCACAGTGCCTTGGAGATTTTCAATCTCTCTCTCTCTCTGCAACTACATCTTCCTCATTCCTTTAAACTGCTGCACAGCGTCCCCATAATCTGACCACACAGCTCATTTCACCATTTCTCTACTGATGCATTTCGACTGCCTCCAGTTTTTTGTTACTACAGGCAATGCTACAATCCACATCCCTGGCCGTATTTCTACGGTATACGTGCTAATATTCTGCTAGGATAGATACTAAGAGGCAGGATTTCTAGCCAATTTAACTTGATATTATCACATTGTCTTTCCTAAAGGAAAGAATCAATTTATACTGAATCAATTTATACTCCAACCAGTACTATGAAAGCACCCTTTTCACCACACCCTTGCCCACAGTAGACACTATCAACCTTTCGACAATTCCATGAGTGAAAAATACATTATTTTAATTTTCATTTCTTTGATGCAAGCAGTAAACCTTAATGTTTCCACATACTAGGAGTTATTTATATTGTCTTTTCTATGGCTTAACCATTCTTACTGTTCACTCATTTTTCTATGAGAAGTTTTTTGGTTTTGGTCTTTTTATTCTGATTTGTAATGCAGAATATTTTCTTCTAGGCCTTTGCCTTTCTTTTTGGCTTTATCTCATTTAACAGAAGTTAAATATTTAAAATTTAACATAAGTTAAAAAAAAATAAATAAATAAAATTTAACATAAGTTGAAAACTTCACAGTTGCCAAGCTTTTATTTTATGCCTTCCAGTGTTTTGTGTTGTACTTCAGAAGACCTCCCCTCTCCCAAGATTATAAGCCCCGTTCTTCCATATTTTTTCCTGACCATGAGAAAGTTTGCTTTCTTACATTTAGCCCTTTAATCCATCTGGAATTTATTTTTGAGTATGGGTTAAAGTAAGGAGCCAACAATTATCCCGAAAAGACAGGATTTCTAAATCTCTTCACTCCAGTGGACAGAGGTGAAGTGAAGTGTTGCTCACAGAGGTCTGAGAGTGAAGCCCGCCCAAAGCGGTCCACCACAAAAGCACAATTCATCTGGACCTTCTGTTTTATCCCCAAAGCTCATATTTCTCCTCCCTGATATATTTGCTTCAGTATAAAAATTATCATCCCAGAGGCACCTGGGTGGCTCAGTTGGTTAAACGTCTACCTTCAGCTCAGGTTGTGGTCTCAGGGTCCTGGATTCAAGCACTGTGTCAGGCTCCTTGCTTGGCAGGGAGTCTGTTTCTCCCTCTCCCTCTCCCCCTTCTCCCAACTCGTGCTTTCCTGCTCTCAATAAATAAAATCTTAAAAAAAAAAAAAAAGATCATCCCTCTCCTTTATGTCTTTGAGTAAAACTGAAGCTCCAGGAAGATGTACTGTATTTATCTTGTACATTTTCAAACTCCCAGTACATAGCAGTCAGCAGTAGAGGTACACATACCTACTCTACTTGCCTGTTTACTTGATTGTCTCATGCGCTACACACACACACACTCTCTCTCTCTCTCTACTGGTCACACTTTCATTTCATTTCATTTACTCATTTGCCTATCTGACTACTCGGTTATGAACCCTTCAGGGTAGGAGCTCTTCATTGTACCCAGTGCTTGACAGAGTGTCTGCCTAGGAGTATTCAAATAACATGTACTGAATAAATGAATACTTTCCTACAAATAGACCCAGTGGGAAATCTGTTCCTATATATAGGTTATATATATAAAAATATTAATGAATGGAAAGATAGTTGGGATTTACTTAAAATATAAATAGGGAGTGGAGGGGACAGTGGGAAGTATAGATGGAAAAACTGACAAATTTATCACTCCAATTTCCCCTCTGTAATATGGAAAGAAAACATATTCATTATGCTCTGTCCTGCAAAGCAAAGCCAGGTGATCCTATGGTGATCCTTACATAACGGTGGATGTCACATGTCAGATTGGGACAAGCAAATTTAGACAATTAACAATATAGCCATATGATTACATTTTGGTCTGATAGATTAAATATATCATGTTATGTTTCACTGTTTTCAAAACAGAGGACAATCTTGGTTTTTTTCTTTTTTTAAAGAGAGTGGCGAGGGACTGAGGGAGAGGCAATCCCAAGCAGACTCCACGCTCAGCATGGGGTTCTATCCCACAACCCTGAGATCACAACACAAGCCAAAACCAAGAGTTGGAGGCCCAACCAACTGTGCTGGTCAGGTGCCCCTTGTTCAACTTTCTAGTTGTATATAAAGATTTAGAAGCTGAGAGGTATTTTAAATATGCAAACAGCTACCTGGTAGGAACAAAAAGAATGTGCTTTTAATGTGCATATTTTAATTAAAAAAAGAATACTGATTCAAAGTATTGCTGCTGGTTTTAGTGTTTCCTTATGGATAAATTCTATGACATGAGATGTTTAAATTTAACTTCTGATTTAAACATAAATTGGGGCACCCACATGGCTCGGTCAGTAGAATGTGTGACTCTTGATCTCAAGGTTGTAAGCTCGAGCCCTACCTTGGGTGTGGAGCTTACTTAAGAAGAAAGTCTTAAAAAAAATTAACACAAATTACTTAGGCAAATGACTGGCAGAACAGAGGATAAGAATGCAGTAAAAATAAGGTGGTTAGTAATCATTGTGATAATGCTGGCAAAAGATTGTATGAATTCTCCAGAATGTGTAGGCAAGCAATGTTATGTAAAGATCAGATTTCCTACATATATTCAAAATTATTTAGAAACAGCTATATACAAATTCTTAAGCTGAGACCTAATTGTCAGCTTACCTCTTCTAATCCTTCTTGAATGGAATAATACGTAAAATACTTCCCAAAATAAGCTCCCTCTGACTTGAAAACAGATCCATCTCCAGGATAAATCTCTATTGAGTTCACATTTTTATGGTTTAGTCTAAGGAAGAAAAATAATCATTAAATTTTTTCCCAATTGGGACTAAAACATAAATGAGAACAAACAAACAAACAAACAAAGTAGTATGGGATTTTGCCTATCCAACAAAAGGGATAACTTCATACTCTGCACCCAACCAGCTAAATTAACTTTTTTGCAAACGATAAATAGAACACATAGAACTGGTTAATGTACCTATTTCAACAACTGAGCCTAGTTTTTGGAAGTCAGGCATCTTATCATCCTGGTATCCCCACTGCCAATCACTGTAGCCAGCATATACTGATCACCACCAAAGGAAATGCCCACTGCAAAGAAGTTAAATATGACAACTTCAGAACCTAAAAATAGGATTATTTTTCAGTAATGAAACTAGAAGACTCAGTACCTGATGAATGACATTAGCCAAGTGTGAAAGGTGCCACCTCTAAGAGAAGGTGACTGATCACATCTGAGGCAGCCAACTACACTCAAGGTATTGGGTATATAATGTGTAGAAACTTCAGCCAAGTCCATTTAAAAAAAATATGAAGAATATGTTGTCAGATGAATGGATAAAGAAGATGTGGTATATATACACAATGGAATACTATGCTGCCATCAAAAGAAATGAAATCTTGCCATTTGCGATGATGTGGATGGAACTAGAGGGTATCATGCTTAGCGAAATAAGTCAATCGGAGAAAGACAACTATCATATGATCTCCCTGATATGAGGAAGTGGAGATGCAACATGGGGGGGTAAGTGGGTAGGAGAAGAATGAATGAAACAAGATGGGACTGGGAGGGAGACAAACCATAAAGTGACTCTTAATCTCACGAAACAAACTGAGGGTTGCTGGGAGGAGGGGGTCTGGGAGAAGGGGGTGGGGTTATGACATTGGGGAGGGTATGTGCTTTGGTGAGTGCTGCGAAGTGTGTAAACCTGGCGATTCACGGACCTGTACCCCTGGGGATGAAAATACATTATATGTTTATCAAAAATTTAAAAAAAATTTTTTTTAAATCTATTAAAAAAGACAAAAGAATATGTTGTCAGGAGGGAGTGGGCTTTCATCTAAAAAAGAAGAGCCCAAAGAACAAAATTGTGCAGGGCTCTTCTAGCATTATTTATGGTAGTAAAATCCTGAATCTAGCCAATATTAGCATTCTAGTCACCAGAGAGGTATACTTTGTGGTGCGGTAGGAATAATTCAGTGGAATAAAGCAGACACAGAGGAGCCTCTAATCTTCTCTAATTCCATGCTTAATAGGCAATATGTTGATGTGACTAATTCAGACAACTAGATCCCCTAATGCTGGGAAGTGGTATCCTAACTGACATGAGTATTTCATTCACCAGCAAAACTAATCCTCTCTGGCTCTGAAGTTGTCACAAAAATCCTGTGAATATGGTTAATGTGAATCAGTCACAGGACCCCTATGTGCACTCATAAAACGACGTTTTGAGACCTATAAAATTTAGGACCAAACAGAAGAATGATGGCCCTGGCCCAAGTGTCCTTTTGTGGGAATCTGTCTGCCTCCCTCCCCTCTGACATCGCTAAAGAGCTCCCACTCCAACACAGGTGCCTTACCGGTAAGTTACACCTTTGTACCAAACCACTTTCACCAGCTCGGGATAGGAATATTCTTCATCCAACTGTCTTTGTGAAAGTGAGTCACAAAAATTCCACCTGTGAAGGACAAAATACAAGCTTGCAATTCTGGTCACTCAACATAATTACCTTTAGAAGTCAACAAAATAGTGCTACTGTAACAAGATGTATTTCTTGTTTAACTTGTTAGGTCAAAGAAAAGTAAAAATTAATATAAAAGCGTAGGAAGGAAATTGAAAACTTTTCTTACTTTTCCATGTATTGTCTTCAGAATTTTTAACAATCTCCCTATTCAATCTCAGTACAATTTTATAAATTAACAGTTTCACTAACCTCTAAAATTTAGGATTTGAACAACATATATTTACTGCATTATCTATGTCATTCACACTAGGGATATAATACCCAAAAAAGTAGACACAGTCACTGCCCTCAGTGAAGATGCCTATCAAGTAGGGATGTTAAACAGTAGACACAGAACACAAAGAAAGGAGAGTTACTGGATGCGATGGGATTGCAGAAGAACCTAATCCTGTCTGGGGACTTTAAGACAACCACCCGAAGGATAAAAGGCTTCCGCTGAGACCTGCAAATGTGCACAAGTCAGCGAGCTGAGAAAGAGAAAGCAGTGTTCTTGGCTGAAAAAAGAGCAGGTGCAGCGGTGAAACAAAGCTTGGACAGGCATTCTAGAAATTCTAAAAAGTCCAGTTGAGCAAGAGTAGAAAGAGCAAGGGAAGTGATGAGGATTACAGATGTAGGGAGGGATCAGAAAATGGAAGGCCTGTTTATAGACGGGTTTAAAGAAAATGGATTTTAATCTGAGGTTAGTGGCAAGTTATTGAAAACTGTTCATTCAGAAGCCTAAATCTCTTTCAGTATGTACTTAAAATACTAGATTCCAGTTTTAACTAGATAATCATGATAAGCCTGAAGAATCACTCCCGTTTTGCTTTAAATAACAAATATATCCTAAGAGACAATCTGGATCAAAGCCCAATTCTGCACACGCTAGCTATGTGACTCTGCTAGGGTGACTTAACCTTCCTGTGTCTCAAGTTCCTCTATAAATTGGGGTGATAACAGTACTTACCTCATGCAATTCCTATGCTAGCCCAACAGGTGCAGTGCCAGGGTGCCTGGCACGTAGGCACCTCGTGTCAGCTATTACCATCCCTACTGCACTCCTTAGAGAGGATATTGACCTCTTAGTTGATGGAACATTCACTGCTTTTTTCAAAAATGTTCAATGAATTGATTTATAGTTAGCTCACCAAAGACAGGCGTGGGCTCTGAAACTAGGCATGAAAGAATGAACCCAGGATCACAAACCGTCAGCTCCGGGCTCCAGCCCCCCATGTGATGGGCTCCACAGAGCAGCAGCTGATGTTCCTCTGTGCTCACCACCAGAGCCCTGTGCCATCACCACACTTTCATCATCTTTTCAGTGACGGTGACCTTCACAGAGTCTAAGCTCCCAGAGAAGCAGGGACTGTGTCTTGGTCATCTCCAGTCTGTGTGTCACAGAGGATGCAGTGTACAGTCAGCCTTGCGCAAACTCAACGCATGGGCAGACAGTAAGGGACTTACAAAACACATAGGCTAGGGAAATGATTTACTATCGATTATGAGCAAAGTTTTGGACCCCTGAATGAACTTCCCTTATGAATGGCAGCAGATGACTGAGGAAGAAAAATTATCTTTAGTTAAGGACAGGCTCTGACAAGAGCTTGATGACAAAAGAGCCATTCTCCCATTACCTGTGCAGGTGGGGGACAGGACAGCTGAGAAGCAGGGCCCTGGGAAGAACAGAAACCTCTTTTCCTCTTTCCTCTGAAATCTCAGAAGTGAATGTTCTACTCTGGGTGGTGTCTGCCTCACTTCTCGACATACTGCTGATTTTATTATGAAAATGAAGTGCTAAAGACAAAGGATATTTCCATTCCTCTGGACAGGAGGCCACAGGCCAGCGCTGCTTCACCCACGTGTACACACACGTGTGTCGGGTACCAGGCGGAGGTGGCACCTCCTTCCTCCCTTCAGCTCCGTCTGCACAGCTCTCCTTCTCTAAAGTTTCCTTGGATTTCGTGAGCGGACAATAAAGTTCATTCTCTTTATTCTTCAGTTTCTGTCTTGGTACAGACCTTCCATAGGTACAGATTTTGCCTGCTTTTTCAACTAGCTTGTCCTTTCTGGCTTGATTCTTCTTTTCTGACAATACTATAGACGAATCTGGCTTCTGGCTTACTTTACACAAAAAATGTACTGTAAATTCATGCTGCAATCTGGGCAGGCAAAGGTATGCATGTCCATCCAACGATGCTATCTTCACGCTGCCGCTCTGTGTAAGTATCATGCCATCATCGGTGTCAGGCCTGGGCCACCTCACTTCTGAGAAGTCAACGAAGATAAGCTGAGTGGAGGAGAGAAAGAGAGATGGGGAGTATTTTGTCAACAGTCCAATGTTTCCATGCATTTGATGCTTACATATTGGGCAAGAAATCTCTTGAAGTTGGGTTTGTGTTTTACTACCTAGAGAGAATGAAAAATGGAGAGCCACGTGTCGGTCTATATGCATTTTTCCACAGAATATTTGATATTGTTAAGATTATCTCGCTTAGAGAGATGTAAAATAAACACACACATACATATAAAAAATGAAAGAGAGGAAAAAGAAGAAAATGATCCTGACTATATTTAGTGTTAGACATATTTTTGTTTGAAATGTATGATGATCAATAAACCTTGCTTTGCTGCTCACCAAAAAAATAAAAATAAAAAAAGGATCAGAGATAGATTTTCAGCCCTTCCCAAAAGTCTACCCTGAAAAAGAATATTAATGAGGGAAGACCAGCACTACAATGTACAAACAACACAATGTACTACATTAAAAGCAATCACAACTTAAATGGTATAGAACTAGTATAAAAATCATTGACAGAGCAACTCAGATAATAAGGAAACAGAATCAAGCATATATTAAGATGTTACATGTGACAACATAAACTTTTCAAAACAAGGGGGGAAGGGGAGAATGACTTAATGAATTGTACTGGAATTACTGAATAGCATGTGGGAAAAGTTATCTCAAAGGGCTATCAAATAGACTAAGATAATGTGTATAAAGTACCTATCCTAAGTAGCACCTGTCATACCATACCTTAAAATAAATTCTGGGTAGTTTAAAGAGCAATGTTTTTTTTTTAAATTGACTTACTAGGGGCGCCTGGGTGGCTCAGTCAGTTGAGCATTGGGTTCTTGGGTTTGGCTCAGGTCACCATCTCATGTGTCATGAGATCGAGCCCTGTGTGGGGCTGTGCACTCAGTACGGAGTCTGCTTGGGGGTTCTCACCTTCTCCCCCTCCCCCATTTGCATGCACCCTCTCTCCCTCTCAAATAAATAAATAAATCTAAAAACAAAAAAACCCTGAATTACTCAAAGGTAAACTGATCCTGACCAATAGCAAACAGACTTGTAATTGGTGCCAGTGCCTACAGCATCTCTTCATATAAGATAAAAACAGTAGGTGTCATGTAACAGTCTTTTAATCAATTAATCTTGGCAACAGTTAAACATATCAGCTTCCATTTATATAAAATCTTAAATTCACAAAAACTAGTATCAAGAAAGCCTCTTAAACTTATATGCTATTTATGTGTACAGATGTTCGTACAGTGTTCACTGATGGCAAAGCTGGGTTGTAAGGATGGTCAGTTCAGAAAGTTCACCCTTCAGGGGGCCTGGGTAGCTCAGTGGGTTGAGCCTCTGCCCGGGTCATGGTCTCAGGGTTCTAGGATCGAGCCCCGCATTGGGCTCTCTGCTCAGCAGGGAGCCTGCTTCCCCCTCTCCCTCTACCTGCCTCTCTGCCTAATTGTCATCTCTCTCTCTCTGTCAAATAAATAAACAATAAAAAATAAATCTTTAAAAAAATAAATAAATGAAAGTTCTCTCTTCGGGGAGCCTGGGTGGCTCAGCTGATTAAGTGTCTGCATTCAGCTTAGGTGATAGTCCAAGGGTCCTGGGATGGAGCCCCACATTGAGCCCCACATCAGGCTTCCTGCTCGGCAGGGAGTCAGTCAGTTTCTCCCTTTCCCTCTGCCTCTCCCCTCACTCATGCTCTGTCTCTCTCTCTCATATAAATGAATGAATCTTAAAAAAAAATTCTCTAGGGGCGCCTGGGTGGCTCAGTGGGTTAAGCCTCTGCCTTTGGCTCAGGTCATGATCCCAGGGTCCTGAGATCCAGCCCCGCATCGGGCTCTCTGCTCAGCAGGGAGCCTGCTTCCGCCTCTCTCTCTGCCTGCATCTCTGCCTACTTATGATCTCTGTCTGTCAAATAAATAAATAAAATCTTTTAAAAAAAATTCTCTCTTCTAGAATTAGATTATCTAATAATCCTACTACAGCAAACTATACAGTTTCAATGAAAAAAGTTACTCAAAAGTTAGTAGTACTAACTTATAGGCTAAGTTACATCTTACAGTTTTTCTCGACTCTTTTGCCATCACGACAACAGTGGAAAGTGATTAAAAGACAGTCTTCAGAGTCAGATACACTGGATTCAAATCCTGACTGCCTTTTAGAAAATGTCCATGAACAAGATTAGGTGAACTCTCTGAGATTTAATTCTCTCACCTGTAAAAAGAGGCTGAATATACCTGTTCTGACTGGCTGGACATCCATTTCGATGATTAGGAACCCATGCCATACTGACTGGTCTTATTAAATATTTTAAATATCATTCCTAGTTCTTGGAACATAGTAAATCCTCAATAAATGATAGCTATAGTATTATTCATAAAAGTTCAAAATAGAATACAAGCAAAAAAAATAAAATGTGTATACCTATAAATTATACATCTCTACTGCACATGAACTGCACATAAACTATTACAAATGGCCACATAATTTCTTACTTTTGAATACCTCTGAGAATCAAAAAGTCATCAATAAAAATAGTTCTGAGTAGAATCTTTGGCTACAAAGAAAAAGGCAGGAAGATGAACTATGTTCCTTCAGAGTCTCAATCAGTATTTAACATACCAGAACATCCTAGTCTAGTGAAAAATATAAGCCTACACATTTTATAGCAAGGTGTGTATTCCCAAGTCTCATGAAGAAAAAGATTAAATATGAAACTACCTGTTTCTATTTGCTTGCCCTCAAATATTACTTATTAAAAAAGCTTTAAAAAATTACCTTTTTTCTTTCAGAAGGTATGATGCTTTCAGATAAAAAAGGGCAAACAGCAAAAGAATTTCGAAAATCTAGGGCTCGCTGTAGTTGCTCCTACAAAAAGAAATACAAAACATAATCTTCAAAAATGTAAAATAACTTGAACATCAATTTAGAGTGACTGTAATCTGGAATACTAACTACTTTCCATATTCCGACCACCTCAACAATATTCTGATATCAGAAAGAGCCGTTTTTGTATCATCTTTACTCACTCGGTAAGTGCTAATAACAAAGTGTGTCCTTTGCCGAATTCTTTCTGGTTGTTCTAAAGGATGTGCTGAAATAGGAGGTGGCTTTTCAAATAAAAATTCGGAGCCACACGGAGAAAGGTGCAGTCTGGAACCATCAACATATTGCACTTGCACTGAATCATCTTCATAAAGTACCATCCGCACTTCAGCTGCCATTACTAGGACTCGGGATAAAACGTCCTTACAAGGTGAAGACTGAAAGAAATAGGAAATAGGGTAGCACAAATAGTTCTTTTAAGGTACAAAAGTTCTATCATAAAAAATTGGATGCATTTTCCAAAAACATAAGCAAAATGCATTTCCCTTGCGTTTATTTTTGTTGGGGGAAAGGTGATTATTGGGGCACCCAGGTGGCTCAGTTGGTTAGGCATCTGACTCTTGGTTTTGGCTTGGGTCCTGTGTGACATCGAGCCCCACATTGGGCTCTGCACTCAGCCCAGGGTCAGCTTGAAATTCTTGCCCCCCTCCATTTCCTCTCCCTCTGCTCCTACCCCCCAACTCCCTTTTTCTCTAAAATAAAATTTTAAGAAGTGATTATTTTACTACATACTTCTAAATGATCTGAAATTAACAACCTGAACAGAAGGCCTTGATTAACCTCTAGGGCTTTACTCCAATGTGGGAAGATAAACTAGAGGGAGAAAAAAGCCCACCAAGTTATAACTACCTTTATAATTTTAATAGCTTTAGTTCTCCTGAGGTTTAACTTTTGTAAATTTTATGCTCAGTAAGTCATTTCATAGAGCAAGCAAATTCCCTCTTTGCAATAAGAATATAGCAAATCCTTTGTAATATATGCAAAAGGCAGGCCAAAAGTAACTATTAGGCCTAAGAAAAAAGAACACTGAAAAAGTGTTCCTGGATTTTTGTTCCTAGTCTGAAATTAAAGTAGTAGTTCCATGTCACTACTGAGCAAGCTAATTAACCTTCTAGTGTCTTAGACTTACTTTTATTTCAGTGAATTCAATTTTCTCTTCCCTGTCTCTAAAATGACTGTCATCACCTGTGTTTTCCATATAGGTTTGACCGAAAGGGAATTAGAGGTTGGATTCCATTCACACTCCCCCATTTACTAGCTAAAGCTTCAGGCTGTTTGTTTGTTTCCTTATTGTAAAATGGGGCACAGAAACAAGATTATTGCAAGGATCAAACCAGACAACACATATCTCAGTACCAGAATCCCAATGTTTCTTTATAGGAGCCCAATCTTTTTTAAAAAAGATTTTATTCATTTGTCTGTTTGTCAGAGAGAGAGAGAGAGAGAGCACAAGCAGGGGGAGTGGCAGGCAAGGGAGAAGCAGGCTCCCCTGCCAAACAAGGAGCCCAATGAGGACCCTACCCCAGCATGCAGGGATCATGACCTGAGTCAATGGCAGATTCTTTTTTTAAAAAAAGATTTTATTTATTTATTTATTTGACAGAGAGAAATCACAAGTAGACGGAGAGGCAGGCAGAGAGAGAGAGAGAGAGAGAGAGAGGGAAGCAGGCTCCCTGCTGAGCAGAGAGCCCGATGCGGGACTCGATCCCAGGACCCTGAGATCATGACCTGAGACGAAGGCAGCGGCTTAACCCACTGAGCCACCCAGGCGCAACTCAATGGCAGATTCTTAACTGACTGAACTACCCAGGCATCCCATGAGCCACCCAGGCATCCTGCAGCTCAGTAAATCTTATGATTCCTTTCTAACACCATCGCCACCTTCTCTGACATTTATCCATCTCCCTTTAGAACACCATCCTTTTTTGTTTTAAAATATATTCATTTATCAGAGAGAGAAAGAGAGAGAGAGAGGAAAAGAGGGAGGGTGGGGAGAGCAGAGGGAGAAAATATTTAAGCAGACTCCCCACTGCTCGTGGAGCCCAACGCCGGGCTCCATCTCAGGACCCTGAGATCATGACCTGACCTGAAACCAAGAGTTGGAAGCTCTACCACCTGAGCCACCCAGGTGCCCTTAGAACATCATCCTTTTAAAGACTTTCCTTTCTAAACACTAACCTATCTTCTTCTAGGACATTATCTCCTATTACTCAGGTGATCAACTTTCACCTGACAGAAAAAAGTAACTTTCCCCAGTATGCTCTTTTTGCCTACCAAAAAACTTGGATATGATATCCACTCATTGTCTACTTTCTCTCCCATTTGTCTTCAGTCCATTGTAATCCAGCTTTCCTCCACCTTTCTACTGAAATTTTTCATTATGGTCACCAAAATCTTCCTACATCCAGTAACTTCAGTTTTCATCCTACTAAATTGATGACTCTGTGACAATGTTTTCTACCTTCCCCTGCACCAAATTCTCTTTTCCTTTGCCTTTTAATTGTCTTAAAAAAGGAGGGAGTGCCATGGTTTCTCCCACTACATCTACCTCTGTCTTTAGTTTAATTTTTTTTAATTTTAAGTAGACTCCACCCAACCTGGGGCTTGAACTCATGATCCTGAGATTAGGAGTCACAGTCTACCAACTAAGCCAGCCAGGGACCCCTACCTCTGTTTTTAGTGTAATCATTTCCTTTCACCATTCTCTTAAACCAAGGATTTAGGACCTTAGTCTCTTTTTGTCTCTTCTTACTATAACCACTCATGTTGCTTTTATGCCCACTCTTGCTTTTTAAAAAAAATCTTACCCCCTTTCAATGTATGTAATCAGGTGCATATGATTATAATCTTTTGTAAAATATGTTGGAATAGAAGTACACATTAAAGCATATGGTTTCTCCGGAGGACATTCACACAATTTTATTAATTTCCCCTCTCTAGAAAACTTCCAAATCCACCTGACTTCTCCTGAACTTCAAGCTGCCTGCTAGACCTCTCTTCATGTCCTTGTGCCAGAGATAAACCAAACTTAATCAATATGACTAAAATGGAACATCATCACTCCCACCAAAGCAGACTTCTATAGCGTTTCCTAATTTCACTTTCACTATTTTTTTTTAAAGATTTTATTTATTTATTTGACAGAAATCACAAGTAGACAGAGAGGCAGGCAGAGAGAGGAGAGGGAAGCAGGTTCCCTGCTGAACAGAGAGCCCGATGCGGGACTCGATCCCAGGACCCTGAGATCATGACCTGAGCCGAAGGCAGCGGCTTAACCCACTGAGCCACCCAGGCGCCCCTCACTTTCACTATTAAGTCCCTCAAGTCCAGTCTACATACAGTAGCCAGAGGGATCTTTCAAAATTAAAATGAGATCTAGCACATCCTGGCTCACAATCTACCACTTTGCACTTAAAAAAAATTATAACAGCCACACAATCTGGCTTCATCTTCCTCTCCAAATGTCATCTCCAACTGTTATAAAACTGAACTTTTTGATGTTTTCAAAACAAGCTGTTTCCTATCTCAGAACCTTTGCACTGTTCTTACTGCCTAATTCGCCCTTTCCCTGGCTTATCACATGGCTGGATCTTTGTCTTTTAAGCTTAAATATCACTTCCTCAAAGGCCTGACTTGTTCATCTCAATTAAAGTTGTTTCCAACCATCTCCCAATCACTTTTTTTCTTTTAAAGATTTTATTTATTTGTCAGAGAGAAAGAGAAGGAGAGACTGCACAAGCAGTGGGAACAGCAGGCAGAGGGAAAAGCAGGTTGCCCGCGGATCAGGGAGTGGGATGCAGGACTCAAAAACCCTGGGATCATGACCAGAGCCAAAGGCAGAAGCTTAATAGACTGAGCCACCCAGGCATCCCTCCCAGTCCCATTTTAATTCATTTCATCTGTTTTATTCATACCATCTATCACTATCAAAACTGATTCTAGGGACGCCTGGGTGGCTCAGGTGGTTAAGCAGCTGCCTTCGGCTCAGGTCATGATCCCAGCACCCTGGGATCGAGTCCCATATCGGGCTCCTTGCTCGGCAGGGAGCCTGCTTCTCCCTCTGCCTCTGCCTGCCTCTCTGTCTGCCTGTGCTCACTCGCTCTCTCTCCCTCTATCTCTGAAAAATAAATAAATAAAATCTTAAAAAGAAAAAACTGATTCTATTAGTTTCTCTGCTTTTTGTCTTTTTCCACTAGGATACAAACTCAAATCAGACCAGAGACCTCATCTGTCTTATTCACAGTACTATCACTGGCATTTAAAACAACAGTTAGCTGAGGCGCCTGGGTGGCTCAGTGGGTTGGGCCGCTGCCTTCAGCTCAGGTCATGATCCCAGCATCCTGGGATGGAGCCCCGCATCAGGCTCTCTGCTGAGAGAGCTTCTCTCTCTCTCACTCTCTGCCTACTTGTGACCTCTCTCTGTCAAATAAATAAAGTAAAAAAATGAATTAAAAAACAGTTAGCAAATAATAAGGGTGCAATAAATATTTATTTAATGATGAAAGATTAAGTAAGTGAATTTCAAAATTCCTGCTCCTCCTGAATTTGCAATTTGAGTTAATGGCATCTCAATGTTAGCAATATTTAACTTTTCACTGTTTTTCTCCACACCCCTATAACATATCTTGCTGATTTGGCAGGTTTCTTTTATGAAACTGGCTCCTTTTCCATTTCAGTCCGTCAACCCTCCCCTCCATTTCTGCAGCTATCTTGCACCTTCTTCAGTTTTTTCCCTCTCCATTTCCAGTACTGCTGTTACAGATAACTTTCCACAATGCAGACCATACCAAGTTCACATCACTTGTTCAGGTACTTGTTATTTTCACAAACAATAAATATTCATAGCAATAAATGTATTTATACATAGTAATAAAAGCATACACACACATATACATATAAACTCAGATATCCACTTGCTATTTCAGGAAAAAAAAAAAAAAAGGCTGGAAAACTTGTGTTTTCTGATTGCCAACTGGGAAAAGGTCTCTACCTTTGGCCAAGTTTTTAATTAAAAAAAAAAAAAAAAAAAAAAGGCTACTGAGATAGAATTGTTATTTTGAATAACAAGCAGACACAAGAAACAGCGGAAAATCTAAAGTTCCCGGCATATTATAAGAAAACATAATCCAGCTCCAACTCACAGCCTCATCTCTACCATCTTATTCCTGTTTGTTTTTCACCACCCGGTACATTACGTCTAAGTGTTTAACGATCAAAAAAAAAAAAGCCACAAGTCTGCACTTGCTGTCAACGGCAAGTTAGTGAAAAGGCCTCACCAAAACAACCAACGTCTTGGACTCACACGGCGGTTCTGAGATGAAAAGTCGTGGAAAGGAGGCCGAGGCCCCTTTGCTTTGCCAAAATGCTTGAAGCCTGCCCACGACTGTTTCTCCAGGGTTGTTTCTTGAATTTGACAAATTACCAACAAGTGAAGTTTCTCGATGAGAGAAAACAATCACGGCCGCAAGGGAATAAGGCCACAGAGAGAGTGTGTTGGTCGAGACGTCCGTCCTGTTTGGGTAGCGGGGGAGAAGCGGCAGCGCCAACTATGAACCCATAAAAAACAAAAAACAACAAAACAAAACAAAACAAAACACAGGAAAGCAACAGCAGTTCAAATCTTCCCGCAACCCGGGGAAGCGTCCTCCCTCTCCGGAAAAAGACAGGAAGTCCCGCCCCGTCCGCGCCCTCCGCTCCGGCGGCCGGTCCCCGGCGCGCTCCTAGCGAAAGGCGGGACCGGAAGTAGGGAGGCGGGCTTTCCCAGTCCTGAACGTGGTTGCTTCCCGCTTGGTTTTTACTTTCCGTATCGAGTTGGGACCGTTCCCACCAGGTTGTGATTCGTCCTGTAGCGCCGTTCGGCCAAATGCTAACTACATGAGTGGATTTTAGTGGGGTAATGCTTATAAAATAACCCAAACAAGCTGTTAAAAAAAAAAAAACAGACAAACAGAAACTTGGCCAAAGATAGAGTCCTCTTCCTAATTTGGTACGAAGTCTGTACCTGCACTTCTTTTCTAAAATAGCAAGCAGCGTGTCTGCTAAATTTATTATCATCCGATGTTTATGGGGAACCTACTATGTGCTGGGCACCGAGGGTATAAAGCAGGAAATGCGATCTAGGGTCGAGGGGTGGGGGTTGGAGATTATATGGAATGAAAGGAGTAGACACTAATTTGATCACAGAAGTGGCTAACTGCTCCTAAACTAAAATACAGAGGTCTGTGAGACTGTGTAGTGCACAGACCTGAGGCTGAGGAAGTATTTACACTGAAACCCAAAGGGCAAGTAGGTGTTAGCCAAGTACAATGTGGGGAAAGTGTTTCAAGCAGTGGAAGCAGTCTGTGTTAAGACCCTGAGGCCCAAAGGAAAGATCTTGCCCCCTCAAAAGGCTAGTTTGATTTAAGAATGGTTAAAGAGGGCGCCTGGGTGGCTCAGTGGGTTAAGCCTCTGCCTTCAGCTCAGGTCATGATCCCGGGGTCCTGGGATCGAGCCCTGCATCGGGCTCTCTGCTCATCAGAGAGCCTGCTTCCTCCTCTCTCTCTGCCTGCCTCTCTGACTTCTTGTGATTTCTCTGTGTGTCAAATAAATAAATAAAATCTTTAAAAACTAAAAAAATTAAAAGAATGGTTAAAGAGGGGGTTTAGGAAAGAGAAGCCTGAATGGGGACTCAGAGATAGGCAAGGGCCAGATTATGGACTTCTGAATTATGGGCTTTGTCTTAAAAAGTGATGGCAGTCTATTACAAGGGCTTTTTAGAATTTTTTACTTAGTTATCATACAGTGCAATATTGGTTCTCGAGTGGAATTAAGTGATTCACCACTTATATACAACACCCAACACTCACCACAGTTGCCCTCTTTAGTACCCATCACCCATCCAGCCCATCCCCCACCCACCTCCCTCCATCAACCCTCAATTTGTTCTCTATCCTTAAAACTATCTTGGGGCTTGTTTCCCTCTCTCCTTTTTTTTCTATTCCCACTTCCCATATGTTCATCTGCTTTCTGTCTTAAATTCACGAGTGAGAGCATGTGGTAATTTCTTTCCCTGACTGCCTTATTTCACTTAGCATAATATACTCTAGCTCCATCCACACTGTTGCAAATGGCAAGATTTTTTTTTTTTTTTTTGATGGCTGAGTAGCATTGCATTGTGTATACATACTACATCATCTTTATCCATTCATCAGTCAATGGACATTTGGGCTCTCTCCGTAATTTGGGCTTTTTAAGCAAAGGCAGCAGCACCAAGGAATAAGAAGAAATCTAACTCCTTAAATTCATCTGTTTTTGAAAGTCTGATAAGCAAATTGGCCTCAATCTTATGTAAAAGTTAATAAAGCCACCCGTAGATGCCCTGTTTTCATTGATCAGTAACATCAATTTGTATTACATGCATTGACTTAGGTCCTGTCCTGTTCCCCTTTTTCTTCTCTAATGACTAAGAATCTTCTATTTGTTAACTGTCTACTACTAAGGGGTTTTGTGACGCTATCTGTACTTTAGAAGATCCCTGGAATGTCTGAGTAAAGAACGGATTGTATGATGCAAAGAGATGTGGGGAGCCCAGTAATCTTTTGAAAACACAATGGGAGAGATGGCATTTCAGACTCAAGATTAGACAGTGAGGATGGAGAGCACAGCTCCAAGAAATATTTAGATCAAATTCAACAGTCTTGGAGATAACTGAACAGTGTTAAAAACAGGTCCATGAGTCCTGGTTGGAGCGAGTGGACAGAGGGCAGTGCCATCAATAAGACAGACACAAGAAAATTTAGGGAATAGCAGGACTTTAGTTTATTTGAAGATTTTATTTGGTGGAGAGAGACACCAAGAGAGAGGGAACACAAGCAGAGTGAAGGGAAGAGGGAGAAGCAGGCTTCCTGCCAAGCAGGGAGCCTGATGCAGGGATCAATCCCAGGACCCTGGGATCATGACCTGAGCCAAAAGCAGGCACTCCGCCGACTGAGCCACTCAGACGCCCCAGCAGGGCTTCAATTTTAGAAGTCTTCTTAGTTCAAATATATTAACAAAGGTCTAGAAACAGATTAGAAACAAATCTGGAAGTCAACACTGATAGCTGCTAACTGAAGCTTTAGGAGAGGATTAAATAGTCCAAGGATATAGTGACGTAAGAAAATGTTGACTGAGCTTTGAGGAACACCAATACTTACACATTAGTTAAGAGAATCCCACAAAAACTGAGGAACAGCCAGAGAAAAGGCTATTCTATTCCAGATGCCTAGAGGTTTTCAATTTTGGTGCCCCTTGATAGTGTCAAGATACTGCCTAAAGAACAAGCTAGAGTCAGGTATCTACTGGATTTAGTGGCATAAATGTCCTTGGCAGCTCTACCATGGGCTGTTGTATATAGGGGCAGCAGAAGCTATAGGTCTGAAGAGCAAAATAGGAAGGAAATGGAAAACGAGTATGGGACATTTAAACAATCTGGCTAGGAAGCAGAACTGCAGAGAAATGTGAGGGCCAGATTTCCCCTGATGAGAGGAATGACATGTTCAACAGCTCATGCAAAGGGCCAATAGAGGGATTTGAAAAAGTACAGACCAAGTTAACAGCAGAGTTCATGAGAGCGTGAGAGGGCATGGGATTCGAGAACAAGTGGAGTAGCTGGCCCTGAACAGGAGGGATACTTCCTGTACAAGAGGAGGGATAGAATGAATGCAGAAGCATTTGTGTACATTTGCCCGATTTCTTCTGTGAATCATGAGGAACAGAGTGGAGGGTTTGAAATAAGCAAGGTAATAAACACAGTAGCATTATTGGCAGTGCTGGCAGCTTAGGTGGCAATTGTGAATTTACACTAGTACAAACCTACCAGAAACATGATCTCTAGCTGCCTGGTTGAAGCAACAGAGTTGGGTCCACGCACGGTTAGACTAGGTCAGCCTGGACACATAAGCCTCCAGTTTCTTAGACCCTCTCCCAAATTCTCTAACCAAAGCCCAAGTCCTATTACAAGCCCAGCGTTCCCCATGTGCCTATTCTGCTTTAGTGCAAAAGTACTAAAGCCCACTCTGCTCAGGTACATGTATGTTCCTGGTAGTCTTTGGCTGGAAGGGCACAGACAACATAAAGACAAAAGGTTGAGTTAATGACACAAGTGCAAGATTTTGTACAAACAAATATTTGTACTTTACCAGAACACAAGCCTATGACCTGCACTAACACCTGTGTGCCCTTGTTCACTGGAGACTGTACTAGTAATCTTTACAAGAGATTGAGGACACATGTTTCTGTCGAAGATATGGCCAACAAACGCACACAGGTCTAGCTCTTCCTTTCAGGATATACCGTTACAGTTTTAAAACATATCCACATTTCTTGGTGGCCTCTTATCTGATATGGCTTCAGTGACTCAGAACTAAGACTATAATGGAAGTTAATGCTGTAAGCAGCTTCCAAATGCAGCTTCTTCCTGAGTTTTCTACAATGCCCCCTCTTAAAATCCAGCTGCCATGTTTGTGAAAAGTCCAGGTCACATGGGCAGGCCACGTGTCGGTGGGTCTGGCCAAGTGACAGCTTCCAGTCCTCTCCGCCCAGCCAGCTGTGCGAGTGAAGAAGCCCCCAGATGATTACAGCTCCCGGCCATTTGACCACCTCCAGTTTCCCCAGCTGAGGCATCAAACATTGCACAATAGAAAAAGCTGTGCCCTGTCCAAAACCCTGAACCACAGAACCCAGGAGCATAACGAAACGCTTATTGTTTGAAAACACTAAATCTGGGCGGTTATTTAAACAGCACTAGTAACCGGAACACATGGTGATCCTGCTGGTAGCTGCTGAGTACAGCAGTGACTGGTGACAAGGAGCTAGCAGACTAAGCTGGATGGTTATTCACAAAGCAACTGTGAGAAGTTTAAAGCACATTCAGTTATCATGTACTTGGCCCCTGGTCTATTGTACTGCCCCTTCCCTACACCTCTTCCCTCTCGCCCCCAAGATTTACAATGAGCAGTCTTTGGAGAACTTCAGATTAAGGTAATTATCCACCATATTACAGGAGCCATTTTGAAAAAAAAAAAAATCCTATTACAAGTTCCAAAACTTCCAATTACATATATCATTCCCTTTTACAATAAGGAATCTGAAGGTTGTTTTATATTTGTTAATTTTTCCAAGTAGACTAATAACTGAATTCTTAACACACACTGAATAAGACATCATCTATCCTAGCAGAGTTTGATTTCAAAACACTTAATTTTCTCACATCAAAGTTCAACAGAAATTCTTTAAAATACCAGGATACCACTCCAAAAACTTAGAGGAAAACAAAACTATTTAAATTTTATTTTCAAAGTCTAATTTTAATCCAGACTGAACAAACAAGAAGAAAAGTGAGAAAACTAACTGTATTAGCAGACACAGATGTACCAAATGTAAAACAGTGGGTTATTAACAGAACTATTTACATGCATATTTACAAGCAATCCTTTTGTACATAAGTTTTACTTTTAGTTAGTTGGAAAAAGGCTTTGACATTAGGTACAAATAATTTTTAAATAGGGTGAAGGTGGTACTACATTATAGTAAAAGTATTAGAAAAGTGATCCTCAGGGTGTATCAATTATAAAGCAGGTGAAAACTTGAGTGACAAAGATCTAGTAAAATTCTCTAGTAAAAAAGTCAACGCAACTCATGCTACAAAATAAAAATGAAAGCCATAAATAAAGCAGAATAATGTTCCACGCTTTAGGGTAATGAAGTTGAGGGGTGGGGGCAGGGAGGGAGAGAACAACTCCAATAAATCCGAAGTGAAGAATCCTGGTTGTTTAGTTGGGAGTTTTAAGTCTTTATTTATTTTTTTTTTAATGATATTTTAAAAGCCCTTGGTATCGAATAACATCTGGATATGTGAATCAGTTGTTAATGGTACAATCTAAGACTTCAGTGCTAAAGATTTCATGACGGTGATTCAGATTTGAAACCCAATTCATTGGGCCAACGTAAAACTAAATGAAAGCTATATACTCATCTAAAAAAGGATGCTACATTTTGCAATAATATGTATTTCCAGGCTAAGACTTTTTCCCCTCAAGAAAAGTAGAATTTAAAGGGTAAGCTTCTAACCAACTACCAAAATTTACTTTCAACATTTTATTTATTTCAAAATCGATTTTATTGCAGCCAAAACAGTGGAATTAACTGTACATAATAAACTATTATATATATATACACATTTTAAGTTATAGGGAATAAAGTTTATTTTGGCAGATAGTGTTAAACAAAATTAAAGTTGCATACATTAGTAACATAACTCAACATCCTTAATTTGGTATAAGTGTGACACATTTTCCTGTGTTCTGCTAAATCACCATAACCTAAACTGCTTTATAAAACTGATGTGTTGAAATTTATCTTTACTGCTTTCGCTTACGCTCTGATTCCAAACAAAACTTTTCATAAGCTTCTTCTATCTCTGGGTCCATCTCATCATCAATATCATCCAAGTATCTATGAAAGAAGTAAAGATGACTCATAAGTTTCATGTTTTTCAATTCAGAAATATCAAAGATGCTAAGCCACACAAAAAAGTATGGTGACATAACTTTCTTAGACTGTTATAGAATGCAAGCACTTTTCAGAATTATATACATGTCAGTCCTCCAACCAAACGCTTAATCTGAGGAGTTACATTTTACACTGGATTCTCAGTGTCTTGTGTTTGAAATTAAGCTTCTGTTATCCTTTTAGACATACGTTAAAAAAAAATATTTAGGTTTATCTCTACACCCCATGTGGGGCTCAAACCCACAGCCCCAATATTTAAGAGTCCCACGCTCTTCTGACTGAGCAGTCAGGCATCCAACATACAGGTTAAATTCTTCCCCCCACCCATATGTTAAATTCTTAACCTAATCTAAAAGTGATTTCAAAGTCTCAATATATAAATTTGGGGACTCAAGACTGATAGTATGTTAATAAGTTCACCTTAATCACACTAGAATTAGAACATAATTTTGGATATGCCATTCGCCTCCAATAATGCAAAGTTTTGTTTTTTTTAAGACTTTACTTGACAGAGAAAACATAAGCAGGGAGAGCAACAGGCAGAGAAAGGGAAGCAGGCTCCCTGCTGAGCAAGGACCCCCCCCCCCCCAATGCAGGGCTCTATCTCAGGACCCCGGGATCATGACCTCAGACTAAGGCAGAGGCTTAACGGACTGAGCCACCCAGGCTCCCCTATTTTCTATCTACTTAATATAAAAAAATGATAGGCGTGCCTGGGTGGCTCAGTCGGTTAATTTTCTGCCTTCGGCTCAGGTAATGATTGGGCCCCATGTCAGGCTGTCTGCTCAGTGGATAATCTGTTTGTCCCGTCCCTCTGCCTGTCACTCCCCCTGCTTGTGCTGTCAAATCAGGAAGGAAGGAATGAAGGAAGGAAGGAAGGAAGATGTATTCCTGAAATGACAATTTAGTCACATTCCATCTATTTGGAATCACTTTCTTAACAAGAAGCTAACTTCAAAATCATCTATCTCAGAATTTTCCCAAATATTAGGAAGTCTAAAATGATGAAAAGCAAAGCTTTCCACAGTTAAATATGGGTAGAAATTTTAAAGAACCCATTAAGGATTAAACATACGTATTCTTACTGAATACCCATAGCCATCTTAAAAGACAGGTATTACTATCATCCCCATTCTTTTTTAAGTAATCTCTACACCCAACATGGGGCTCGAACTTACAACCCTGAGATCAAGAGTCACATGCTCTACTGACTGCACTAGCCAGGTGGCCCTACCATCCCCATTTTAGAGATAAAAGAAAAAAGACTCTGGAAGGAGGTTAACTAAATACTGTTTTTAAGATTTGGGTTAAATATGTGGCACAGCCACAATCTGACTCCAAATCCTACCCCCACCTTTTATTTTTTAAAAGATTTTGTTTATTTGACAGAGAAAGACACAGTGAGAGAGGAAACACAAGCAGAGGGAGAGGGAGAGGGAGAAGCAGGCTTTCCGTGGAGCAGGGAGCCCAACGGGAGGCTTATCCCAGGACCCTGGCATCATGACCCGAGCTAAGGGCAGGTGCCTAATGACTGTGCCACCCAGAGGCCCGTCGTTTCCCTTTTTTACACTTTTCCTCTCCAATAACAAAATGTCTATAGGGTCTCCCCCACCCCACAATAATCCCTTCCATCTACATGTATGACAAAACTATCTTGACAATCCTATCAACTGCCGATGGATCTTTTTCTCCTTGTTCCTCCATTTCCAGTACATGTGTTAAAACAGCCACAAGTGTATCAGGGGCAACAGCATGTAATGTTGACCAAGCAGTACCAAGCAGAACTTCAGAGGACAACCTGAAATTCAATGCCAAGAACAGCTTGAACTTCCAGTGGTATACCGGACAGGGCTGAACCTTTTCCTTAATTGGATTTGAGTCCTTACATCCCCATATATTTTTTAAATTAAACTAACATATAAAAACATGATAACATTACAGGATGCCTGGGTGGCTCAGTCGGTTAAGCCTCTGCCTTTGGCTCAGGTCACGATCCCAGGGTCCTGAGATTGAGTCTTGCATCTGTCTCCTTGCTCAGCAGGGAGCCTGCTTCTCTCTGCCTCTGCCTGCCACACTGCCTGCTTGTGCATGCACTCTCTCTCGCTCTGACAATAAATAAATAAAATCTTTAAATTATAATTTAAAAAAATATGTGGTAACATTAGATCTCAAACAGACCTATAAACGTACCTAGATGGGAGAGAGACTAAAAGTGGTTCAACCTACAACACACATGACAGATGAGATGTAAGAAAAATTAAGTCAGATTTAATTTATTCCCTCCTCCACTTAGAAGAAAGAGAACCTAAATAACTGGTCCAAATTCATATAAAGTGCTAAGAGAGCTGGAGGGCTAAACCTCAAAAGTTCTTGGTTCTTCTATAACTCGGTGTAATACAATCTGATGGTAAGGGAGTAGTGGAAGTTTCCTTTATTACAAAGAATAGCAGGTAGAGATTGAAAGATGTGAATGGGACTGTAGCTCACACCTTTCCAGCAATCCAAACACTGCTATGTGGTGACCCATGTTCTCTTTAATCTTAATTCATCCTTAAACAGCCAAGAGCTGAGTCTTTTACTGTCTGCCAGGATGTGGTTCTAAGTATATATGTATTTTCACTTAGTTCTGAAAAGGACTCAAAAAGGGGTCAACTATTTCTACAGATGGAAGAACAGGCATAGTTTGCCTAAGATCTGACAATACTAGAGCTAAACAGAATCTTTTTAACAAAACTATGCTTGAGTATACCACTATTTTAGTTTTCCCCTTCCAGATATGTATACATTTTCAGAATCATAGTCTGTGTTTTCTAATACAATTTCCTGAAAATTTTTGGCAAGCAAGTACACATACAAACTACTGTAACAGCATCAAATCAAAATGCACATTCTTTGTCTGCCTTTTTCTAATCTAAACTCCATCAACACACTATGATCATAGAATGACCACAAAGAAAGTTAATAGCTAAAAAGAACTTACGGATCACCAGCCCCTGATAAATCTGTCCCATTTTCTTCATAATCTGGAAAAAAGTCTTCTCTTTCAAGTAACTCTTGGTATTTCTCTTGGTAATCTACAAAAAAAAATTTTTTTAATTGAATGCTGACAAAAGTCATAAAATAGCCAGTTATCCTAAAAATGCTTTTTAATATTAGTTTTAAGTAGATCCAACATTTAAAGAGCAGGAAGCTTCCAGCTGCATATTTAATAGCTTTTACAAAACTTATATTTTAATAGGCTTGCTTTTGCCACCTGTGTGCTCTTAAATCTTAATTGTACTATTCTCCTAATTAAATGTTGCAATTCAAGGCCACTGTAGATATACCAGAGCACATGTCACAGCCAACGTGTATGCCGCTGATACTCTCTGCTGCTTTTTTCCATAAAACTAAATTTATATTTATACATATGTGTGTGTGTGTGTGTGTGTGTGTGTGTGTGTATATATATATATATACACACACACATACACCTATCTACCTATTTATGTATCTATCTTGTTGGGAAAGAACATGTTTTTCCATATTCCTATTCTTCCTTCCACAAGGCAGGATTTTAATCAAATAGACTGGCCTCTGGTTCCCCTTACTCTTTCCCACGGAAATAAAGTGAGCTAGGTAGCTACCAGCTAACAGCCACTAGCCCCTGTTTCTCAATCAGATTAGCTAACCTAGCAAAGGTTCTGAGCACAGGGGATTTTCTTTTCTCCCCTCAGAGACAGCTGGAAGGTAGCTACCTGATAAATGTTTCAGCTATATAAACTTTCCCTTGGTTGGATTCTTCCAAGGCAATACGGGTAATTTTATAGCTCTCCATCTGCCAACTGTCTTAGGCAGAGTTACTGAGTATCTTTTAAGATTAGCATGTCCGTATGGAGTACTTATCTCTGAATAATAAAACCAATCAGTATGTATTAAAGCTAGTTACCTTAAAATTGGGTTTGCTGTGAACAGCTACCTCAAATTTCAACAATTACACTAGACCATATTTCCCCCAAGATTACCAGTCTCTATAAAGCTAATTCCAGCTTAAAGGATTGATGATATTCTGACATCCAATTTTGGCAATCTGGAGACAATTTTAACTGTAGAACCTTCCTGCAACAAATACTTGAGGTAACAGATTAAGACACTCTTTAAAATGCACAGATGAGTTCAGAAAAAAAGAAAACCCAAGTCCCTTGATGACCAACAAAAAGGGAACTGAAAATCATACATAACTACTCCAGTCAGGAGGCTGTCAGACCACATGCTCTCAGTAATAAAGAGGCTTGGATTGAAAAACCCACAGAAGGTCAGAAAGCAAGGTCTTGGGTCCATGTGAAACGGAGATGGAATTCACGTCCATGAGCCCACCTCTCTCTACATGAATCGCGGCCCTTCAAAGGGGAGGTATCTCAAGCAAGAGGTGGGCCAGGAAGAAAACAAAATGGAAAACACTCTGGTGGCAAAGAGAGATAGCAAAGAAGCTTGCTTGTCTTTTCTTGGGTTTGAAGTAGGAACAATAGTACTCTGAAGAAACAGGTTCCTCAGAGAATTTGTAATAATGGGCCTACACCTTAAATTTCTACTACCCACATATGACAAATAAAAACTTGTTCCAAGTAGGTTTTACCCCAGTGGCTCCTTGGCAGGGATAGATGTTACCATAACCCAAGCCATAGGAGTTTTTGTGAAGGAAAAAAAAAAGAAAAAAAAGAAAAGCAGTTAAAACATGAGATTAATCACAAAGGGCCACAATATACATAACTTCAAATGGCTTAGAAAAGTGTAGACACAAAAAGCGATAAAGCAAAGAGAACAGAAGTTAACAAAAGGTATATCTGAGTAATGGGTGGACAGGTATTCTTTGTATAATTTTTTACTTTTGTAACTTTTCTGTAAGTTTGAGATCCCTTCTAAAAAACTTTAAGACCGTTAAATATCAGATTGCAATGAAAAAAGATCAAAATAAATTTTATGTGATAATAAAAATAGCAGGGTTAGAATTAAAAGACAGAACAAAAACATGAGACAAAAATTAGCATGTTTAGAAACTTCTATAAACAAGAGTTACAAAAAAGCCTACAAAAAACACAAATAGGTTAAACAAATGAGACACAGACAAAGAACAAAGAACCAAAATGATTCAAGGTAACTTTGAAGAATAAGAAAATTTGTCTCACCAGACACAGCAAGATATAAAGGAAAGTAGTAATTAAGACTGTAGTATTGGTATTAAGACAGACAAAAGGTCCACATGCACAGACACAGGAGTAAGATCAAAGTTTAGAAAGGAGGGACACGGTACACATCAGAGGGACATTACACTGAGAAGAGAGGGTGGATAACTCAATACCAATTGCTGCAATAAGAGAACATGGAATATTTAATTCCCACTATATCACATAAAAATAGCCAGTTGGATTAAAGACCTAAATACAAAAAGCATCAAAGACTTCCAGAAGAAAATAGAATTATGGGGCGCCTGGGTGGCTCAAGTGGGTTAAACCCTTTGCCTTTGGCTCAGGTCATGATCCCAGGGTCCTGGGATTGAGTCCCGAGTTGTGCTCTCTGCTCAGCAGGGAGCCTGCTTCCTCCTCTCTCTCTGCCTGCTTCTCTGCCTTCTTGTGATCTCTGTCAAATAAATAAACAATCTTTAAAAAAAAAAAAAAAGGATAAGAAGAAAATGGAATTTGATGGTAATACGGAAACATTCTCGGCCAAAGAGAGCAGGAACAAGACAAATACATTTACACGAAAACTTGATGTTTCTACAAGACTAGACAAACATAATGGAAAGACAGCATATACTGGGAGAAGCCCAGAGTCATTTCTGGTCTATGTAAGGAATCACAAACCAGTTAAGAGACGGAATGTGATCCAAGAGAAGTATGGGCAAAGACTACAACTAAGCCAATTCTTAAAAGAAAGAAAACAACTGTCGAGAGAAACATGAAAAGAAATTATCAGTAGGAAAGGAAACGAAAATCTACAATTTCGTACAATCTAACTGACAACAATTAGGTCTGGTAATAACCGTTGCCAAGGATGAGAAATAGGAACCCTCCCATTCTGCTGGGGACAGATCATGTGGTATAGTCAGACTGGAAAGCATGTTAGCAACATTTAGTGAAGCGGAAGATGCACATAACTTACAATGTAGCAATTGTACTTCTTTACCCTGAAGAACTTCCCACACGAGCTCAAGGACTACTTAAAGAGGGCTGTACAGTACTGTCTCTAGTAACGAGTATGAACCATCCAACTACCCTTAAATAGGGACCTATAACCGGTGCTTTCATCTGAGTGCAGTATTATTTGGCATTTAAAATGAACCAAAGCTGTATATACTTCAATGTGAATAAACAGCAAAAACACTGAATAAGAAATAAGTTGCAAAAAATGTGCACAGTAAGATACCATTTAGGTTCCTGCTACTGTGTGATATTACACTGCTTATAGACTCATAGGAAGTAAAAAGACATCACAATGACCACAACATCAGGATGGTAACTACGTCTGAGAGGGAAGCAATGGAAGGACTGGCGGTGGGGGGTCAGGGCTGGGTCATAAGACAAAGTGGTTTACCAGTTATCCGTAAGGTTTTATTTCTTTAAAAACACCCAAAGTGTGCATTAATCTGGCAAAATGACATTGGTTTATCCTTTACAGTGAATCAAAGTCAGTTTTTTGTAGTTTATATAACAATTATATACATAAATATATATATATTTTAAGATATTTTTTAAAAATCTCCCCACAGGGAGCCCAACAGGGCTTGATCCCACAACCACGAGATCATGACCCAAACAGAAACCAAGTTGTCATATGCCCAAAAGACTAAGCCACCCAAATGTCCCATATGATTTTTATATTTTGAGTGTTTCAGAATTTAAAGTTGAAAGTTAAGCAGTACTTCTTTCCACCTTCTTTTAGGAACCGGATAGTCAGTGCCTTCTATCCAGAAGAAGCTAATGGGAAAATTCCAAATGGTTCTAATTTTCATGAAATGAGAAAATTCTCCCTTGCTCATACTGTAGTTGCATTTATCACAATTAAAGCAATCTTTATATAAATGGCCCTTTTCTGGAAGGGGAAGTGTGCGGAGATTTAGATTTTAATTAACTTTGACCTACTATTAATGAAACCCTTAATTTTAGTATCTGCAAGTATTAACCTACAGTAATGACTGTTGTACTCTATGTAGTGAGCTAGAACCATCTTCCCCTTCTATCTTAACTACCTGAAAGCTAATTTCATAAAAATGAAATTATCAGAGAAAATATAAAACAAAAATGGTTGTGTTTGAGGGATTCTTCCAACCCACTGACCCACTGTGTGTTTTAAGACACTGTACAGTCAGACTTTCCATTTGCATGGTTCAAAGTGGTTGTCCCTGTAAAGAATATTTTATAGGAGAAAAACATTTACCCTCATCTTAGAACAATGTGCCCACTACAAAAAGCTACAACTCCGCACTGGTGAGGGTATGGTTTTCTGGAATTCACGAGATTACCAAGAAACTGGGGGCAAAGCCTGTGAAACGGCCTACCTGGATCAGCCGCGGTGAAAGGAACACCATCAGAGGTATAAAATGTTGGTTCATTCTAGGATGGATCAAAGTGATACAAATATGTAAGCATTTCAAAACTGATTTTTTAAAGCATATTAATTAGTGAGGCCTGGCTAAGGTCACTCATCTGCACTCAATAACGCAGGCACGCACGAGAAACTAGCTTCCTGATAGCCATTTTCATCTCATTGGGAAAGTCTATGATTTTCAGATTTCTATTCTATTTTCTCAAGTTCCTATGGCTATAACCCTGCTGTCTAGTTGGTCCCACTCATGATGAACGGTTTTGCTGTGTGCTGTGATTTAGCATTGTGTCAACTTATTTTTACTTGTGATTCTCCCCTCCCCACCATTTTTTAAGGAATTTCCAAGGCTGGGGTCTTAGGAGCATTTCTCCATTGTTGTGTTAGGTTTGGTCATGTCAGGAGCTTCAGGACATTACTGGTATGGGGATCACTTTTATTTTCTTAATTTACTATAAAGTGCAAAGTCAAGCAGCTCTTTGGTTATAAATTCCCTGGAAAAACTTCTTTCCACAATCCCACACAACTCTGTTCAAGTCACCGATTTCCCTTTCCAGTCGATGGATCTTTCTCTAATCCACCCTTTCCTTAGAGATTCCATGTTTCTTCCTCTATTTACCTGGCCTCCTGGTTGCCATGTGACCCTAAGCTAATGAAAAGAATTACTGCATTAAATTCTGAGTTTTGTGTTTTTTTTTTTTTTTTTTAGAATACCTTTATGTCCTTATCCAGAAGTTTCTGAAATTGGATCCAAGCAATAAATAAAACTTAAAATGCAAATGCTGGCATACCATAAAATAGTTAGGATCATTTTCAGGTGTTGCTTCTCTGTATGTTGAGGTTGCATGAACTCTACCCCAGTTACTTGACCGGAGTTCTACAAGCTTCAAGAGCATTTGTTTCACTTCTCTGCAGAAAGAAGTTGAAAAGGAATTAAGGGTATCCACCAAAGTGTTGTCAGACTCTAGATTACCACAGATTCTTAAAACTATGTTTCATAAATTTAACATGTGCATCTAAGTGCTTTGATTTTTTAGACACTTGCTATACTGACATAACACTTTTTAAGCAGCCTTGAAAGTTGTTTCATCTAACTCTGACTACATGGTTCTTAAAGGCAGTGGCTATCCTGCATTTTTATGCTTCCAACTGGACTTAAAACAGCACTTTATCCAAGTATTTACTGAACAATTTAAAGTCTGAATCATTTTACTTTCCAATGGACTCCTATCTCACCACAGGAAAATCTTAACCTTTTCAATTTATAAATACAACTGGACAAAAAAGGTCAGGTGAACACAAGTCATAGCTAAAATATTATACCTCTGAAGAAAATATTCTTCTGTAGATATGTAAGATTTCAACTCTTTTATAAGATTATAAGATTTTATAAGATTTGTAAGATTTGTAAGATTTTCAACTCTTTTATAGCATATATAAACTCTTTTTATAGCATATATAACAGACGAAAAACAATCTCGACAGAAAAAGAAACTGAGATCGGCTGGCTAGCTACCCACCTGCTGCAATTAGCATCTAGGACAACATTTTCAATTCTCTGAATGACTTCTTCCATATCAGTCTTTCCTTTCTCCTTCCAGGCATCTTCCAAAACCGACCCTGTCAACTAAAAAAGCAGATAATCAGTAAAATACGTAAGTTCTATTAGAAAATTATTAGTAGCAATTCAAGCATTCTTTGAATAAAATGAATTTGATAAGTTAAATATCCCAAATTATTCTCCACCACCTAATAGTCAGGAATCTCTAAAACCCTGTTTTTTCTGATTGAGAGAAACTAAAGCAGAACCTGAATCACAGGTTTTATGTGTCAATGACTATAGGATATATTCTCTATGGAAGTTAGGCTATAATATTTTAATCAACCTTTTACTTTTTGAAATACACAAAAAGTATGGAAGCTTTGAATTAAAAAAAAAATACAAACTTCAGGGGAAAAAGATTTACAGATATAAAACAGTAATTCATAGAAACAACAAAAAAAGGCTAACAAATGTGAAGAAATGCTTAAGTTCACAAATGATCAGGAAACCACAAACCGAGATTTTTGTTTTTACTCATCCGTCACCTATGACAACACAAACCCGGGTTGATCATATCCATCACCGATAAGAATATGGGGAAAGCAGTATACTTTGTCAGTAGGACAACAACCAAACACATATCAGTTTGGCATTTAGAAGGAAAACTTGACATGACTTCTCTAAATAAACTATACGATGTTCACTGACCCACCAAATGTGTAGGAATTGAACCTACATAAACAACTGCACATACAGAAGTGAAGTTACTGAAGAAAGATAAATCTTTTGGGCTATGCAAAAATCTAAGATCGTTGTTAGATAATAAAAAAGCCACAAAGAGGGTGATTTTATGAGGGCACAAATACATACATGGGAAAGGAAAGAAAAGAAATTTACAGACGAAGGGTGAAGGACTTCCATATTTTTGCTTCTAAATTTACATTTTCATATTTAAAAAATCAGTACAGGGGAGAACGGGTGGCTCAGTTGGTTAAATGTCAAGTCTTGATTTCGGCTTGGGTCATGATCTTAGGGTCATGAGACTGAGGCCCATGTCAGGTTCTGTGCTCAACATGGGGTCTGCGTATCCCTCTCCCTCTGCTGCCCTCCCATCCCACTCGTGCACGCTCTCTCAAAAAAATAAAACCTAAAAATCAGTACATACTGGCTTTCCAATGTTTAAATTCAAGGGCAAAGCAAAGTGTCAATATTTAAAGTAAAAATTTAATCTTGAATTCACTGCATACTATACTTTCCTTTAAATCATAAATGAGGTAGAAAGATTAATTTTAAGAAAAACATACATAAAACCTACCTTCAGTAATTTTACTGCACAAATTAAGTTGTCATCCATAGGATTAGAAAAGAGGGCATTCAGCAACTCCCGAAGACCAACCTGAAGAATATCCGCTCTTGTCACCTGTCCATTTGTTCCCTTGATCTTTTGGGACAGAAGAAAATGAGAAGCAACGATGCCAAAATATTATAACAGATAAATAAATGGTCTAATGTGTTAGCAAAATAAGTGTTTTAAGTTAAATACAAAAATCAGAAATGCTCTGGTATCTTCACGAAATTAGACTTCTTTTACATGTATATAAGATCTCTAATACAACCAGTAAACTATAGGTAAAATTTCCCATTTATCACACATAACATATGGTCAGGATAACGTAAGTCACCTTTATAAATTATTGCATCATAAAGCATTCTCAGGCTGATTAAGCTACCACCCTTTTTGGAACATGCAGCATTTTCTTATTTTTTATACTATTTAAAAATACTGTTCTGCATCAGAATCATCTAAGTAAGGTAACTCTCCAGCCAGAAGAGCCATAGGCTTGGGAGCCATACCTCAACTTTACACTCCCCACAGACATGGCATCATTACATCCACAGAGGAAACACCTGCATTCTTAAAAAGACTCTCCATTTACAGCACATTTTAGATGTTATTTTGGCTTATATAAAAATTAAACTGAAAGAGTAATGGATGAAATTTTTTAAAAATTAAGTCCATTCAGGGGTACCCGGCTGGCTCAGTTGGCAAAGCATGCGACTCTTGATCTCAGGGTTGGGAGTTCGAGCTCCATGCTGGGAATGGTCCCTACTTTAAAAAAAAAAAAAAAAAAAAAAAAAAAAAAGGTCCATCTATGGTAAAATGGGATAGTAAATTAGGCACCAGATTGGACAGGGACTTTTTAGATGCACTGATTGAGATGCACATTTGGTGGTGGGTTTCCAGGGTCTTTTAAGTTTTCAAATCAAAGTTAAAGAAGGTATAACCTATCTCTGGGATTAACTAGTCAAAGAAAAAAAATCAAGCAAATTCATTACAAAGTAATATTTAGCACTTACTTGCCTACTAACATATACCCAAATATACCACCAATTTACAAACTTGTTTACTACAGACTTTGAACAAAAGCATTTAATGTAGAAGATTAATTTATAAAACAGGACCAAGAAGAACAATCCTGGGTGAACTAGGGTGGAAAGAACCCTAGATACTCTAGTGCCCGCCCTGCCCTTTCAACTCAAAGCTGTGTTCTGCAGAGTGTGCTGCTTTTGAGCCACCACCTGAAAGTCAACACACGAAATGTGTGAATTCAAACAGGTATAATTATCTGTCCTTCAAGAGCTTACACTTGTAAGGAAACCATGGCTTTCCAAAAGTACACAGACTTTTTAAAATTCCCAATAACTACTTCCCAGCAGCCTCCCGGCAAACAGGAGAAACAAACATGACGGGACATTCCATTAGAACGCAGGCGCTGCCCTGAGTGGCCAGTGAAGCACCATCTCTTCCTCTCCCTTCACCTGGCCTTATTCCGCCCCACATCAGTTTGTGTTCCCACGCTTCGTCAGGACTTAGAACCATCTCTCCTCACCTCCAGGTTGAGATAGAGCTCTCCCAGGAAAAGGACGAACGCATGGAATCGTTTCCGAGTCACTTCGTCGCCTTTTGCAGCTTGATCTTTAACTTCATATTCGGTCCGACATCTAAGGAAGACACACCTTTTAGAGCCACACACTGCTTTGTTTTCTGAACAAATAGGATGACCAGCTGGCGGGTTCGCTGTTCACAAGCAATACAGAGACAAGCACCATGCACCAATAATGCCCTGACTTTCTGGAGTAAAAAGTGTTCCTGTCTATTGTAGAGACCAGAACATGCATCATCTTTTCATATGAAAATTCCTAGTTTTAAGAAACTAATGGGTTTGTTTTCACCTATTCGTATTGGATCAAGTTTGTAATCTCTTTAAGCAACACAGGTTTCATGAGGTTCACTGCCTACTGGCACTGGAAAGAAAGAAAATGCCTCATCTTTGTTTTATCAGCTTTTTGTCAAGAAAGCACTTTTTTATATATTTCTTTTAAAAGCACTGTTTTTACTCAAATTGTCTCTGTAAATGTTCTACTCTAAGTACATGAACTTTGAAACACATCTTTATATAAATATATAGATAGATGGTCTCCAACTAAGCTGAAAATAAAATGAAGTCGTATTAAGCCTATTATCCTTAATAATTTCCGTTATACAAATCAGAAAAATGGAGGGAAAAGACCCCAACTGAAATTCACATAGAAACAGACGCAATTAGTTTGGTCTTAATATCCCAGAGACCAAAGGAGTCAAATAACTTCGTTTCCCTAGCTTTATTTCCCCCTGACTTGGCCCATCTGCCACCCTATAAAGTATCTAAAACAATCACGGTTAACCTGTCATTGCCTATGTCAGTGAATTACGGAGTCAGCTGTTATTAAAAAGGATTTTTTAAATGTACATTAAATGTTTACCAATTTGGCGTTAAATAGTTCTTTTTTGATCAGGTGGCAGAAAAAATTCTAGGAGAGCTATGTGTTTTGTAAAGCTGATTGTTGACAGTTCTGTTAAAGACAAAAAGAGGGGTTTATGAAGACTGAATGGCTTCCATGGATAAGGAATCAGTTGAGGTTGGTTTTGGAAAAAAAAACAATACATTTTTTAAGGGAAAAAGAAGTCACTGCTTATCAAGAATTTACCTTGGGTCAATCTGTGAATCAACCATAGACCCAAGATAATTTATCGTGTCTACATGGCCTATAGCTTATAAGCTATATTAAACGATCAACATCTCGTTTGAGTCTTGACTCAAACATCACATGTTTGGTATCACATACCAAATGTGATATGGTAAGACATTTGTTGTTGCCTAAACATTAATTATTCATCAGAAAAAAAAGCTGGGATACACCTATAAATGAAACATTCTGGCTAATAATAGAAAGGACAACTTAATTAATGCCAGTTTAGTTATCCAAGAACCTTACTGGCTACTCTCCTTTTACTTTATTGGTAGCTTTGATGAAATGACCTTTTTGTTTTATAAATGCAATGACTATTAGATTATACATTAAGATATATTCATCCAAAGCAAAAGTAAATCCCTACCCTTGTAGCTCATTGATTATCTAGAGGAGAGGGACCTACACCTCTAAACAAACTGTTTTTAAGTTAACGATTTTTCAATTAGAAAAGCAATACATGCCTATCTCAGAAAGGTTAAAAACAGAAACAAATAAAAAACAAAGTCGTAAAACCCAGAGATAACTGCTATAAAGGTAACTTTTCAAAATATACAAATATTTTTAAAGTTAATAGAATTATACCTTGCTTTTTACTTGCTAAAGGCCTAGCACTTCCATTAGTATCTTTCCCAGTATTACAATATTATGGAAGCACAGATGGGGTAGTCAGAAGAGACGTGGAAGAGTGGAGTTCAATCACTTGATAAACTTTAAAAAAATCCAAGGCTCCACCTCAGTCCATCTACATCAGAATTCCGAAGAATGAGGACCGGGTCTTAGAGCCCTATTTTAAGTCCCTGGGGTGACTTTAAGGCATAGCCAGGGGGGAGTAATCCAAGGGAAAAGCAGCTAGCCTTTCTGCCATGCTACCTCCCAGAAGTGCTCATTTCATGCCTTTCCAGAAGCTATTCATCAAGATAAGGCTAAATAGCTTTTTAAAACTTTGTCATTTATATTTTCCCCAAGTTTTACCTACTTAAAGCCATTCCAAATATTTCTGCTAAAATACTGATCTTGGGATGCCTGGGTGGCTCAGTAGGTTAAGCATCTACCTTCAGCTCAGGTCATGATACTAGGATCCTGGGACTGAGTTCCCCAGTGGGCTCTCTGCTCAGCACGGAGCCTCCTTCTCCCTCTGCCTACTGCTCCCCCTGCTTGTGAGCTCTCTCTCATGCCCTCACTCTCTCTAGCAAATAAATAAAATCTTAAAACAAAAACAAAAACTGGTGCCTGGGTGGCTTAATCAGTTAAGTGTCTGCCTTCTGCTCAGGTCATGGTCTCAGGGTCCTGGGACTGAGCCCCATATCTGGCTCCCTGCTCAGCATGGGAGTCTGATTCATCCTCTCCCTCTGCTCATGTGCTCTCTCTCTCTCTCTTGCTCTCTAATAAATTTTTTAAAAATCTTAAAAAAAAAATTAAAAACTGGTTTTTTTTAAGGATGCTTGGGTAGCTCAGTTGGTTAAGCATCTGTCTTTGGCTCAGGTCACAATCCCCGAGTCCTTGGATTGGGCTCTGGGCTGCGCTCCCTGCTCAGAGGGGAGCCTGCTTCTCTGTCCCTCCTTCTGCTTGTGCTTTCTCTCTCCCTCTCCCTTCCTCTCTCCCACTAATAAAATCTTGAAACAAAAACAAAATTAAATGGTCTTTT
The DNA here is from genome assembly GCF_030435805.1 of Mustela lutreola. Classification (NCBI taxonomy): domain Eukaryota; kingdom Metazoa; phylum Chordata; class Mammalia; order Carnivora; family Mustelidae; genus Mustela; species Mustela lutreola. Next base: position 34,415,607 of record NC_081294.1, read on the forward strand.
CCTTACTCATTTCTAAAAGGTCCCTCTGTTCATATTAGCATTCACTGCCATGTGTTATACATTTATAAATTTTATAAATTTATAAATTTCCCTATTTTTTACTTCATATAAATTTATGACCCTTCCCAATATAATCCATACGTAATTAGGTTTAATCTCTTGTTTCGGACTTGTGGATATCATGTCTTGCTTAAAAGGGCTTTACCAACTTATGATTTAATTGTCAATACTGTCAATTTTTTAGTATTTAGTGTTGCACTTTTAAGGTTTTTTATAGATTTGAAATATATTTTGGAGTAAAGAAACAAGAACCCATCTTTGTTTTCTCCCCCGACAAATGGCTAGCCAGTGGTGTCAGCAGCACAATTTACCCTTTACACACATATGTGAAGTATCTCTATCAAAAGCTTAATTTTGAAGTGTCTCTGGAGTCTATTGTTGGGATCTTTAGTCTGTTCTAGTCCAGTTTAACCACATGATGGAATACTTTGCAACCACTGAAAGTATCTTTAAAGAACTAATGGACCAACTATCAAACTCAAAGGCAACCTTGTTATTGAATAAAATGACTCCCATAAGAAGACTAGTTTCCCTAAATAAGCTTATGAATTCAAGGTCATGTCAAAAATATCTAATACCAAAAAGATCAATGAAATTTCACATACTGAGTCTAAAGTTCATTGGAGAAAAGAAGCATGCAAGAATAGCAAAGGAGATTCTACCCAAGAGATGTGGGAAGGGGACCAACCATACTAGGTATTAAAAAATTGGGAGCTTTTTAGTAGTATAATAAAATAGGAATAGAACAAGTGGTGCACAGAATATAATTAAACTCTAGACTCAAAACCCAATACAGGGATGTAGTGTAATAAAGGCAGCAGCTCAACTCAATAAGGAAGTGGATCATTTTAAAAAGTGGTATGGGAAAAACTAGTTCAACCTGTGGCAATAAACTAGAACCCACTCAAACCCAAAGTACAGATGTACTAAGAAATATGTAAGAGGTCATTTTTAAGATCTTGGGAAATGAAAGGACTTCTAAGCGCAAAACTAAAGGCACAGGGGCACCTGAGTGGTTAGTGTCTGCCTTTGGCTCAGGTCATGATCTCAGGGTCCTGAGATCAAGCCCCACATCAGGCTCCCTGCTCAGCAGGGAGTCTATTTCTCTCTCTCCCTCTGCCACCCCCTCTGCTTGAGCTCTCTCTCAAATGAATAAATAAAAATCTTTAAAAAACAAAAAACAAAACCAAGACATCTAAAACCCAAAGGCAGAGATTGCAGGAAAAAAAATAATAAAGACTGATATGGGGGACTATAATTTTTAATAGTATATACAATATTAGAATACAAATAATGGTCCTCCCTACCTTCCCCTACAACCTTCTATTATGTACAGTCTTCAGAAAAAAGGAATGGTTGAATTCTAATAGGTCTAAAACTTTCCCCTTAATTTCATATATTCACACTGACCTTTGAAGCAGCAACTGTCGAAAGTTGCCGCTCTGTGGGCTAATTGTCAGATGATGGGACAGGTAATTACACAGGCGAGCTCCCATGTAAGAGAAATTTAGGATAGACGTGGCCTTTCAAAAAGAAAAAAAAAAAAAAATCTTTTTAGGACACAAATACGTTGTTCTTAATGCAAATACTTAAGAGCAACATTCTAAAGGAGAAAACATTTCCACCCCTAAAACTGACCACACCGTAAAAATGTACAAGTCTTTAGTTGTTAGGCAATAAGGAAATTAACTCTCCCTCCCAACTTTACACGAAGAACAAGAAGAAAATATTTAAGTTCTCCCCATCATTTACCTGAGGTCACCAGAAAGCAAACAGACAAAACCTCTTTATACTAATCAATTTTTGCATAAGGTACATGTACCCAATTGCACAGTACTAATTACGAGTAAGAGTATTTGCCAAACGATTGTTCTGTGGTGTTTTTCAGGCATAGGCTGGCACAGACTTTGGCATCACTCAACCTCCCTGGGCTTCCGTCTGATTCCTAAAAGAGGTGAGAAATGGTACCTGGTACAAAAGATTAACATTTACGAATACTCCAAACACACTTGGGATAGAGAGGAAATAAGTTAAGCTATTCCAAAAACTAAGACTGTGAAAAAACACTACATATCAAAGACAGTGGGATATAGCCAAAACATTACTCAGGAAGCTTTAACTTTAATTGTAAAGAACATAGTTCACCACCTAATATTAGACAGCACATTAAAAGGTTAAGGGACCTGACCAAGGTTACAAAGATAGTAGCTAACCGTAGTTTAGATGTAATAAACGTTTTTGACCCTTTGCTGGGTCTACTTACTAGCTGCAGTAACCCAAGCCAAGCTCCTTAACCTCTGTTAAAATATGTATAAAATAAGGGATAAGAGTAGTATCTTCAATCATGGAGGATTAAACGAGTTAATTACATGTCAAGTGTTCAACATTACCTAGCATGTAGTAAGTACTTCCTAATTATTAGGTCTTTTATTTCTAATTATTTCCTTGATTGCAAAGACAATAGACTGGTTTCTCCTGAGATCATTCATAGATGTGTATCCGGTACCACAGAAGACTTGAAATTCAAAAATCATCCTTTTCCCATTATGGGCATCGCCCATTTTCCTTTAGTTTTAAAATTATCACATACAACTTAAAGACGTGAAGTTTCACATGGCTTGTTATTAAAATTTCCTACTTCCCCACTACACCTCAACCACTCCTATAGACAACCATTTTCAATTCTTTCAGTTGAAAAGGCTTCAACCTCTGTATATCCACGCTCTGTGATTTCAGTTTGGGCATTATTTCTTATAGTTCCCCAACATGGACAAGGAATATCCAGCTTTTATCTTGCATTCCCCCACTCCTCTCCACTATTTCCTAATCTTACCACCTACCAACATGGTCATACCATGATTTGATTAGTTTCAGGTGGACCATGTAATATACAGATTCCACCTTTCTTGAAAAACTTTGTTTTCCCTAGACTTAAATTTTCTCTACTTTGTTCTTTATTTACAGCTCATTGATTTACCCCTAAACTCACAAGTTCCCAAGTTTCTTCTTAGAACATTGGAACACAGCAATTACGTTCATCTTGTCAGGGAATCTTGCCTGGAGCCTCTGCCTAACTCCAGTGAAGCCCACTCCAGCTACTGTCCACGGAACTCCTTTCAGGATGGTGGAGATCCCATAAAATTCTTGTTGTTGTTGTTTTGTTTTTATTTATTTTTATTTGTTTTGTGGTTTCTGGATCTTCATCCATGACTTAATTTCCTTTTTGGTGGAGTACTTCCCTTCAGTAACTTCCCAAGAAGGGTTATAATAAAACTTCAAACTGGATACTCGGTACAAAAAGATGTAGAGAATCTATAGTTTTTTTACTTTGTTTTAAGATTTTAAAGCTATCCTTTTAGTCTTATTCCATCCTTGTCCTAGAGTCTTTCAGAGATTCTGCACTAAGTCACGGTGGTTTTCAACTTTCCGCACTGGCCTGGAATTCAAATTTTTGAGATCTGCCTTTCTAGTTTCCAAAACTGGTACTTCCGTCTCCTTTCCTCATCTCAGCCCCTATAGGCTTCTGGTTTCTTAAAATCCCCTTCTTTGTAGCGGTATTTGGGGAGGAATCAAAGTTGAATATGTATGTTTAATCTGCCATTTTTATAACAGGTCTTCTTTTGTTGGTTGCTACGAATAAATTCCCCCAATGAAATTTAAGAACTTTTGGTGAATCTGTGTGTCACGGACACAGAACACTGACAAACAGAGAGTAGTAGCTGAAGAACTGGCTTTGAGATAATCACAGAAACTGCAGTTTGTTACGTTACAGCCCTGAAGAACTAGAACCAGGCAGAAAAGTTGAAACTGAATAGAAGAGAAATTAGAAAAGCATTAACAATTTCTCCCATTTTCTTCTCATATTTCTTTGCAATCCATTTAAGGGCCCAAAGTAGGCATCAGGACAAATGGAACAATTCTATACTCCTAAAATCTCAAGCATGTTGAGAAACCCGAGAGTTGGCCAGGTCATACTGAGGGGTCCAGGAACTATCCAGAACAAGTCGTAAAGGTAGTCAAATGAAACATTAACTGGGATGAAAATTACCTGCCATCATAATCACCCTTCAATATATTCCAAATTCAAGTTGCTCTTTCAGTGACGTCTTAAATAGAAATATAAACTTAAGTGTATTTTATCTCCTACTGTTTTTGGTCAGTTTCAAACAGTGCCCTTAAATTTGTCTTCAAAAATCCAGCTCTGGGGCACCTGGGTGGCTCAGTGGGTTACAGCCTCTGCCTTCGGCTCAGGTCATGATCCCAGGGTCCTGGGATCGAGCCCCGAGTCAGGCTCTCTGCTCAGCGGGAAGCCTGTTTCCCTTCCTCTCTGTCTCTGCCTGCCTCTCTGCGTACTTGTGATCTCTGTCAGATAAATAAATAAAATCTTAAAAAAAAAAATCCAGCTCTGACCATTGTTCCTCCTGAAAATAGCATTAGTGTGTAACAGACCAATATGCTAGCATCACACAAAATTTAGGTTTGAACAATCTAGACTGACACTGGATGTATGGGATTAAGATGGAAATCAATGGAAATTTAAAATAAACATAAGCATAAATGTTAAAACTCAAGACAGTGTTTTATGGTCTGGCTTTTTTTTGGAGTGACTTCTTTATGAAGGAAGAAAGTTCTCCCATGATTTTCTTTTTTTCCTCCCATACTCCAAAAGTGCTTATATAATTTAATACCTAGGAGAACAAAATTGCACTCTGCTTGTGTATTGTTAATTTCAGATCCTATAAAAACAGAGGGAGATAGGAAAAAAGTATGATACTTACCTAGCCTTTCTCATAAATGCCCAATATTCCTTTCAACTGCCGGTACAGAGCCTTGAATCTCCAGTCTGGCTCTAGATCTGGATCACCAAGCTACAGTAATCTCATATAACAGAGACCTGAAAGCTCCCATGAACCATAAAGAGTTAAAGAGTATGGAGGCCTATGCACGTGAAGGTGAAGGAGCAACGAGCACCCCTGGGCTTTAAGGAAGTATGTGAGAATGGCCTGTGCCATCAGTCAACCTACCTGTTGATAGATGAGTTCTACAAGTTCTTGCAAAGCATCATCTGTTGTAACCCAGCCATTCAAGGTCTCTGCAAACTGTTCAATTTCAGTTTCAAAACTGCCAGGCTGCTCTGTAAGATGATTCAAAAAATCCTGAACATATTCTGACAGAGTAGGATAATCCTCACAACCATCTTCATAGGATTCCTATAGATGAAAAGTTTTTTAAAAAAAATGTTTTAATCCATGCAACTGGCTATAAAATGAACCTGAGACAGCTTTAAAGTGAGAAGTCTCTAGCACCAACAATACTTCACATGATAAAATGTTATTTTCCTCAATAAAATTAAGCACACTGAATCATTCATCCTCGCCCAATGGCCAAAATGTTACATTATAGCAGAAGGACTCCATCTAACTGGGTAGGAAGTTGTCTTCTCATTCTGGCAGATTTACAAGACAACTCAGAAAATGTAAACCAATATTTCACTATAATACCATTATCAAAATTACAAGTAAGAGAGGATCCATGTGCCTGAATCATGCCCACAGTGTTTGCTGAGCAGAATAGGTAAACAGACAGATTAAATGTCTGAGCTCAAAACTCAGTCCAAATTAAATGACTCAACTCTAGGGGAGCCTGGCTAGCTCAGCTGGCAGAGAAAGGAACCCCTCATCTCAGGTTTGAGCCCTAAACTGGCTACAGAGATTATTTAAAAATAAATTCAAACTTTTAAAAATGACTCTAAAATAAGTTAATATTGATGAAATTCAAATTTATTCATCATAAACATTACAGCTGTGTAAAGGAGGATTAAGTGAGTTAATGAATAAACGTCTCTAGACCAGTGACTAGCACACAAGGCATTAGTTAAACAAATTTCTACGTTGCTGGGGAAAATACTAAAACGTATTCCAGTGCCATAACTGTATTCTCATACCTAAGGATTATACCTAAGAGCATCCAAAAGAGCAGAATGATAAAAAGCTATGCTTCTTGGTATGTAAGATGATACTCCAATTAACAAGCTAATCGCCACCAATTGCACGTCTACTATGTGACAATTTAAGAACTTTGCAGGGCTGTCTCAATCCCCAAAACCTTTGAAACATTACTGTTCCCTGTGCACAGATGGAAGAAATGAGCACAGAGCAGTTACGTCACGTTGGTTACCCATTCAAAACCGTTTGCTGAGTGCATACTAAGTGCCAAATACTGTTCTAGGTGCTGGGGGTATGGTCTTGGCAAAAATCAAGGAGACAAAATCCTCCTCCAGTGGAGCCGATCTTCCATTACACAAGACATGATTCAGACGTTAGGATATACCATGGAAAAAAAGGGGGGGGGGGCTGAAACTAATTTAACACTGTATGTTAACTATACTGGAATTAAAATTTTAAAAAATAAGAACAGAGGGACACCTGGGTGACTTAGTCGTTTAAGTGCCTGCCTTTGGCTCAGGCCATGATCCAAGGGTCCTGGGATCGAGGCCCACACTGTGCTCTCTGCTCAGCAGCAGAGAGCTGCTCTGCTTCTCCTTCAGTGATCTCTTGCACTTTCTCTCATAAGTAAATGAAATCTTTAAACAATTAACAAAAAATGGGAAGAATTCTGAAGAGTTATATAATCTGAGAAAAAAGAAAAAAGTAAAACCAAAAAACCCAGCCATACAAATATCTGAGAACAGAGTTTCTATGTTGTAGGGTCCAGAAACCTCGTAGGCCCCAAGAAGATAGGTGCTTACCTGACACCTTTGAGAAAGAAAAGCCAGAAAAGGGAAACTGAAGATGGGGCGATAGCTAACAAGATCAATGAGGCAGATGAGGAAATCGTGTAGGTTCTTAGGGAATACAGGGAAACTGGCTCGAAAGCCAGTGGAAAAACCACTGAGCAAAGGCATAGCAGCTAGGATATGAACAAGAAAGGACATGTACCAACTTAATTTGTGCAGTCACACACCTGGTTAGAAGAACAGCACGAACAAATCCTGTACTTCTAACCTCTATGCTATACTCCAAGTAACTGACAAAGGCTTATAACCCAACTATATGTATGAGAATATTCATTGCCAAAACTTCATCTAACAATCTATCAACAAAGAAAGGGTTAAACAGACCACCTTCTACCCACATAAGGGATCCTACAGGCACCTAACAAGATATGACAATACAGAAATCACCAATATGTTAAACGAAAAGAACACAGAACCATTGTTTTCGTACAGTTTAATTTTAACAGATTAACAGACCATGAAAAGCTCTGGAAAAATAGACAAGGGATAACAGTAGTTAGCTCTGGAATAAATAAATGCTCCTATTATGAATACTGACCATTTTTTTAAATAAAATTGTGAAACCTGTTCATTATAAATGCATACATTAAATATACTTTAATATTAGCCACATACATATGTGAGTTTTACAATTAAAAACAAGTTTTTGAGGGGCGCCTGGGTGGCTCAGTAAGTTAGGCCTCTGCCTTCGGCTCAGGTCATGATCTCCGGGTCCTGGGATCGAGTCCCACGTTGGGCTCTTTGCTTAGCGGGGCTTAGCGGGCTCTTGGCTTAGCTAAGCTCTTTGCTTAGCTTCCTCTTCCCTCTCTGCCTGCCTCTGCCTACTTGTGATCTGTCAAATAAAATCTTTAAAAGAAAAAAAGATTAAAAAAACAACACATTTATGATATATAGTTTTATAGACTCATAGTGTCTCTATTAATGATAGAGAAAAGCAGGAACCATATAGGTCCCAACTGAAGGTATTAATTTCTGGTTTGTATCGAATGTCATTCACTATGGCAAAAATTCAGTCTTTTCAGTTAAGACCAACTCTCTTTTAAGAAAATTTGAAGTCCAGGGATGCCTAGGTGGCTCAGCTGGTTAAGAATCAGACTTGATTTTGGCTCAGCTCATGATCTCAGGGTTGTGAGACAGAATCCTGTGTTGGACTCCCTGCTCAGTGGGGAATCCACTGTAAATTCCATTCCCTCTGCCCTTCCCCCAACTCACACGTGCACATGAGTGCACATTCTCTAAAATAAATCCTTTAAAAGAAAAAAAGTCTGAAGTCTGAAAGTAAAAAAGGATAGAGCTGCTCTGATTGTAAGCATTACAGAGGATTGACTGATCAAAGGGAGGGTGTCTGGTTAGCTTCGTCAGTGGAACAGGTGACTCAATCTCAGGTCACGAGTTCAAGCCCAACGCTGGGTGTACCGCTTACCAAAAATAAACAACTACAGGGAATTGATCGGAACCTGATTTTTTAAAAGATTTTATTATTTATTTATTTGACAGACAGAGATCACAAGTAGGCAGAGAGGCAGGCATAGAGAGGGGGGAAGCAGGCTCCCCACTGAGCAGAGAGTCCACTGCAGGGCTTGATCCCAGGACGCTGAGATCATGACTTGAGCGGAAGGCAGAGGCTTAACCCACTGAGCCACCCAGGTGCCCCATCAGAACCTGTTGTTTTAAGCACAAAAGGAAGCACAGCACATTGTGGGCAGAAGAGGAGGACTCTAATGTGTTTATTTCTCTAGTACCAGATTTTTCAAATACAAATTTTGTCAGTCTTCAAAGTGGAGTTAGATGGCTTGCAAGCTGAGGAATAAAGTTTTATGTATTTTTCTTAGAATTCTGACATTAGGAGGGACATCTTTTCACAGAAGATGCTCTGAAAGCACTGCTAGAGATAGAACCCGAATCCGAAGCAGCAAGAATAAAAGGAAACTGATCACTTAGATGGTGGAATAATCAAGAAGGCGACTTCAGTTAACTGGGTTGAAGGGGGCAAGAGTGTGAAAGATAAGAGTCAACACACCATTTTTAGCCTAAGCAGCTAGTTAGAATATAAAAAAATAAGACATTTGCACAAGATAAACTCTTTTTAATATTTAAGTTTCAATGGGAGAGCTTCATGAACTAGTCAAAACAAATGGAAACACAGCCAGGAGTTCAGAGGGAGAATTAGATTTCAGGTATCAGTAGACAGGGAGGCAGTGGTCAGATTCTAGGTGATAGGATCACCAAGGCAGGTAATAAAATGGAATAAAAAGAGAACTGCAAGGACCACAGTCTGAACAAAGAAGGAATTACCTGCAAAGGTTGGAAAGATGAAATACCTCCACAGTGCCCTAAGCAAAAAGTAAAAAAGTAGTCATAGAAGCAAATGCTACAGAATAATACCACAGGTGAAATCTGAAAGAACAATGGTGGCATCCCAGGAATGAAAGCCTATGCACAGAGAGGAAAAAATTAAAATTAGTATCTTAACCATTCAGTTTGTATAAAGAGAAACTTCTAAAAGACTGAAATGGTACCCTTGGCGCCTAGCACCAGACCTGACACACTGAGACTTGTTAAACTGCAAAGACCATACTGTGGTCAAAGTCTACTGGGATGAGGGTGTAGAGCACAGATTTTCAGACCCAAAGAGCACCAGGAAAGGTCACAAAAGGAAGTACCAATTCAATTAGGGGGATCAGTCACCAGAGGTTTGAACAGTGAGAAATAAATACTAAGACTGATCACTTTTACATCTTGGAGAACATCACTACTGAAAGGCCGAAGACAAACAGGCAGTAACTTGAGGGGAGTGTTCTTACAAAAATGCTGGGAGTGTGTGTGTGTGTGTGTGTGTGTGTGTGTGTGTAGTAGGGGGATTTCTGTCTCTTAATAAATGCCATTTTTTAAAAAGGTTTTATTTATTCATTTGACAGAGAGAGAGAGAGAGAACACAAGCAGGGGGAGCAACAGAGGGAGAAGCAGGCTCCCTGTGAAGCAGGGAGCCCAATGCCGGGCTCAATCCCAGGACCCTGGGATCATGACCAGGGCTAAAGGTAGACGCTTAACCGACTGAGCTACCCAACTGCCCCTTAATAAATGCTTTATGAACTTCTATGTAGAATTTTTGGTTCTAGTAATTGACCTGTGATTAAATATTCAAGATGTAATGGTTTATCATCAGAGAAGCAGCAATAGGCAGGACAGACAGATACAGCAACTCCCTGGTAAGAAGGCACGGAAAGCAAGAAATTCTAGCAGTTGGATTAGAGGAAGGACTCTAAGATAAAAGCATTCAAAATTTTGGAAGGTTTAAGAAAGCACAACAAAAGACTATCATAAAGCCTTTTTAGAAAGAACCATGAATTCTTGGGGTGCCTGGGTGGTGCAGTGAGTTAAGCAGCCAATTCTTGGTTTCAGCTCAAGTCATCAACTCTCAGTGGTGAGCTCGAGCACTGCGGTGAGCTCTGCCCTCAGTGCAGATTCTGCTTCGGAATTTCTTGCCCTCTCCCTTGACCCTCTACCCTGTACTTGCCCTCTCAATCTTTAAAAAAAAAAAAAAAAAAAAAAAAAGCACGAATTCTTTAGAACAGATCCAGCTCAAAGATAACCAGATTTTCTTGCATATAAAAGCAGACCCAAGGCATTTTTTTTAATGTATTTTTTTTTAAGATTTTATTTATTTGACAGAGAGAGATCACAAGTAGGCAGAGAGAGAGGAAGGGAAGCAGGCTCCCTGCTGAGCAGAGAGCCCAATGCGGGACTCGATCCCAGGACCCCGAGATCATGATCTGAGCCGAAGGCAGCGGCTCAACACACTGAGCCACCCAGGCACCCCTAAAAATGTATTTTTAACACATTTAATGTATTAAATGTAGGTATTTTTTTTTTTAAATACCTATTTTTTTTTTTTAAAGATTTTATTTATTTATCAGAGAGAGTGAGGGAGAGAGCAAGCACTGGCAGACAGAATGGCAGGCAGAGGCAGAGAAACAGGCTCCCTGCCCAGCAAGGAGCCCAATGCGGGACTCGATCCCAGGACGCTGGGATCATGACCTGAGCCAAAGGCAGCTGCTTAACCAACTGAGCCGCCCAGGCGTCCCGACCCAAGGCATTTTTGTCTGTTTTGTTCACTGCTGTATCTGCAGTGCTTGACTAATGGTAAATAACTACCTGTTGAACAAGTGAGTGAATTATGGCTACTACAAGGAAAAGTCTCCGTCACAACAAGACCTTATCCTAAGAGTCAAGGAAAAACAAGGATACTGCTAGTCTGTGAGCAAGTGGACAGAGAAAAATACTTAGCACTGACAGAGGTAAAAGGGTAAATGATTAAGACTAGAGAATGCACTAGAGCAGGGGGAACAAGCTTGAATGATTAGAGAATCAAGGTGGATTACAAACAAATGAGACAAGTCAGTGAGCAATTAGAGCTCATACATTCCATCTAAGGGGGCTGCCTCCATTCAGCTCCAGACCACTTTTGTTCTATCAGAGTAACAGCCCAGGGGCGCCTGGGTGGCTTGGTCGGGTAAGCAATGATTTGATTTCAGCTCAGGTCATGATCTCAGGGTGGGGAGATGGAGACCTGCCTCAGGCTCCATGCTCACCTCAGAGTCAGCTTGAGAAGCGCTCTTCCTCTTCCTGTGTCCCTCCCCCCCCCCCCCCTCAGGCTCCCATTCTTTCTCAGTAAGTAAGTTAAAAAAAAAAAAAAAAAAATAGTACAACCACATATTGGGATTTCAAGAGAAACCAGAAAATGAGATCTGCAACATCTAATTAAAGTGTTGTTAACTTATTAAAAGGAGCTCCCCCAACACTCCCCAAAAAGAAACCCACCAGGGCCAAAGTAGATACACTATAGGCCACACATGAGCCATGGGCTCCCAGTCTGCTCTGTGCTTTGCCAGACTGAACACAGAAGCAGCTCATCTAGTAGAGGGTATCAAGGAATGCCTAACAGAGGACAATGGCTCAAAGTTAAGTGAACGTGGCTCAGTACACTGCTCTGTAGCCCAGGAGTCACTTGAAATATGCAGAACTATGTAAACTAGTTGGTACAGAACTCTGAAAAAAAAATTGCATCCCTCCTATCATAGAATGGCCCAAGTGAACAGGGAGACAAACAGAAAAGTTTTGTGGCTATTTGAAAGTAAGTACTCTTTACTGGTTTTTCAACTACTCACAGCTCTCTAATCATTCCTTTCCTGGGCCAAATACAACTTTTTGGCAAGAACCCAAGTTGTTGTCACTTCTACTTTACATGAATGACAGCCCCTTTCACCCCAAATCAACTGCTCTTCCTGCTTGCCTGTATTTTACCCTTCCCAGCCCCAAAGCTTTCTCCTGGGCAGTCTAAGATGCATGGAGTTTCTGAAACCGGAAACATAGCCCTCCCATACCTTTCCTACCAAAAAATGGAAGGAAAGCACTGCCCTTCCCACCTCCACCAAGAAGTAACAAAACAGGTGTACCACCCTTAGTTAACATGTAAATACAAATTAAAACCAGAAGTAGGTACTACACCCCCACCAAACCTTAACAAAATCCCAAATGCTGACAAGGAAGCAGAACAACTGAAAATCACACACTACTCAGTGTACACTGAAACAGTCTCTTTGGAAAACTATTTGGCACTATTAAAGCTGGTTACCAGGGTGCGCTGACTTCAAGCCCCACATTAGCTGCAGAGATTTAAAAGAAAAATCTAGGGGCGCGGGGGAGGAGAAGAAGAGTTGGCTTACCCTATGTCCTTTGAATTTCACTCCTAGGAATGTACCCAACAGAAATGAGGGCAAACATCCACCGACTCATGGACAGACCAATACCCCTATTCACAAGAGCCCCAAAATGGAAGCTACTCAACCGTTTATCAAGAGACAAAGGAGGATAAAAAGACAAATGGGACTATGGTATATTCACACAATGGAATGCTAGGAGAATAAGTCACCTTCAACTATGAGCTACAACATGGATTAGATGTTGAATAAAAGCGTGAAAAAGATACTCTGTAAGACTCCAATTATACAAACTTTGAAAACAGGCAAAACTTGTTAAGTCAGGATAGTAATTAACCTAGGAGAGTAGTAATGATTAGAAGGGGTTGGAAGGAGTTTGGGGGATGTAGATGATGTTCCTTTTCTTGATTTGGATGCTGGCTGCCTGAGTGTTCACTTCGTGAAACTTTGAGTTAACCTTTATGTACATTCTTCTGTATTAAATGTCAATAAAACTAAGAAGTCAGGAAACATAAGACTTCTGCTAAAGTATCGTCATTTCTTTAACCCTCTTATGATTCCTGCCTCACTTACATACCATTGATTGCTATGTGTTTACCCAGGACATACCCCTTTCTATGGATCCCAACTGGGCTTTGTATCTTCTCCCACTCTGCCTACTTGTGATCTCTGTCAAATGAATAGATAGGATCTTTAAAAAAAAAAAAAAAAAAAAAAAAAGAGAGAACCAGCAAACTGGTTTTAACAGAGCCGGGATGTGTAACATTAAAAAGCCCACCTCAAGTTAGTCTGCAGCAAAACCATGTTGTAGTTTACCCTAAAACTACCAATGAATATTCAGCTATCTTGCTAAAATCAAATTTAAAATCAGCTTTGCTAGGCCGTTATTCTATAGATGATGGTCCATTAAGTCTGAACACAAATCTTAGTTTTATATGCCGACAATGCCCTTAACTATATCCTGTATTAGCCTGGAAGTATTCTACATTGGGAATACAACTGTGAGAACAGATAAGGTCTACTCTGAATTTACATTCTGATACTTAGACCATGGTAAATGCAAAATATACTCCTGAATTAGTTTTGTTTCTTCAGGAGTTCAAAGATTCACAACATTTTTGTGTAGTAGAAAGCACAGCATACTGATTAATGAAATACAGTAATAGCCACATTATCCCAGTAATATTAACTCAGAACTGCAGTAAAAAGGCCTACTTACTGTATAATTAGAAGAATAACCTGATGGGTAAAATTCAGGAGCATTCGCAGACAGCTTAGACATTAATACAGGAGCTACAACCACCTGGGGTTTAGCCATTGCTGACTCCAAGTTCTGCTGCGGGATATTATCCTGTGAACTAGGTGGAGCTCTCGGGGGCCTCGTTTGTTCTGAGAAAGGAAAAACGAGGTGTTAGACGCATTCATTCCTTTGTAGAGCAACTTACTATCTACTGGAAAACCAAATGAGAAGGGCTGGGTTTTAAGGGTTAAACAAGAACGGTCACGAATTTTAAGGTTATCGCCAGGATGTATACAGAGAGCCTGCAAAAAGAACAATAGACTTGCTTTAGCTCATCTATGGCCGTACCTGCCTCCTGAATGAATGCTTGAGGGCTTTCTTTTCGTTTCTTCTTTTTTAACGAGTCGGGGTTGTTAAAAGAAGGGGTTGCTCGCCTAAGGTCTCCCGTTCCAGGGCTGGGAGGGGGAGGCGATTCTTACTTCCTCCCCGGACGGCAGAACTCGGAGACCGCGCACGGGGCCCCTCCCCCAGCCGGGGCGCACAAAGGATTCCTGCGGCCACCTTCCAAACCCCCTTCCGGGCCCGTTCCCACCCCGTTAACAACCGGGCCCTTCGGGGAACGCTTTCGGGGAACCGGGGGGGGGGGGGGAGGTAGGCGGAAACAGCGCGCCGAGGTCGGCGCGCGCGGAGGGCCGTGGGGAAGCGTTGGCCCAGGAGGACGGGATCCCCTAGAGCAGCTCCGTACCTGGGAGCGCCCCGGGCCGGGGAGGCCTCTGGGGGCCGGCGGGGACCTCGCACTGGGCCCCTGGCGGCGGGGCCGTCCTGGGCTGGCGCAGCGGCGGCGGCTGCAGGAAGCCCGGGGCTTTGGACTGCGGCGGCGGCTGGTGCCGCGACCGCTCCGCAGGCCCCGCTCCGTTCGGGAAACCGCCGCCCTCAGGCCCGCCCCCTCCGCGGCCCAGGCCCCGGCTCCGGCCCCGACCAGCACCTGGGGCCCGATCGAAACCGTCCGACATGCTCCTCCTCCTCCTCCGCCTCCGCCGCCGCCGCCGCCGCCGCCGGGGGCCGCTGCCGCTGCGCTCGGGAGAGGACGCGGGGGGAGGCGCCGCGGGCCGGCTCTCGCCGCCGCGCTCACTCGGCCCTCATGGAGGAGGAGGACTGCGGGCCTCTGCTCGGCTCCTCGGCGCTTCGGGCGGAGCGGACGGCAGCTGGAGCGCCCGCCCCCCGCGGCTGCCCTCGGCTTTTCGATTCTCCCCAAAACCCGGCTCCCCCGCCTTTCAGCGCGGCGGGGGCGAAGGCGGGTCACAGCGGCCCCCCGCGGCCCGGAGGCCCCGGGCGCGCCCGCCGCGTCTGCTCCGGTTCGCGGCCGGCTGGGAGCCGCGGCCCAGCAGGCCGCCCGGCGAGCGGCGTCCCGGCCTCCAGACAGCCCTGTTAGCCGCGGGGGCCCGGCGGGAAGGGGAGCATCTCGTCCCCGCCGCCCGGCCGAGGCCAGAGAGGGGCGCTTACCCCAGGCGGGCCCGACCTACGCGGTGGTTCTCAGGAGAGAAGTGCGAGACTGACGGTTGATGCCAGGAAAATAAAAATACGGGGGGAGGGGGCGTGGAGGCAGCGCCAGGGTTCGCGGACGCGCAGCTCCGTGGGCGCGCAGGTGTGCTCAATGACCCGGCGCCGGGCCGCCGGAGGACTGGTCGGGAAGGAGGGCCCCGGGACAACCCCTGCCACCTGCCCGGCTGGCCGCGGCGAAGGGAAGCAGGAACACGCTCAAAATGCACCCCCTCCCCCGCCCCTTTCAATTCAGGGCAGGTTAGTTATCCTGGTAGGCTTTACCTAAGGTGCCCAGGCTTCAGTCTTCTCCCTTTTCTCTTCCCGTCCAGAAACGTTCAGGAAATGCACTACCTTTCAATGAAATTCCCCTCTTTTTCGTCGACTGCTAGATCTGTCCAATAAAAATATAGTGCGAGCACAAATGCAAGCCACTTATGTAATTACAAATTTTCTAGAAGCCACATTAACGAGTGAAAAAACAGGTGAAATTATTTTTAATCTATTTTACTTACCCCAATTTATACAAAATGGTAGCATTTCGACATATAACTAGTACAAAAATATTAATGAACTGTTTTCCCTTTTTTGGTACTGATCAAAATCCACTGTGTATTCTACACTTCAGTATGTCCCCGTTGGAATTAGGAACATTTCAAGGGCTCGGTAGGCACATGTGGCTAGTGGCTACCGCATTGCACAACAAAGTTCTAGGCGTTATTTATCTGTAAATTATTGTCTTTGTCAGGACTGGCAGTGATGAAGCCAAGAGAAGGATGAATATAAGTAGTGAGAAGAAGAAAAAATTTCTTTACGGTTATATGGACGCATCCTCACAAACTTCAACTGTGGCCCTTTATATTAAGCTGGGTTTAATGTTTTCAATCTTGTCATCTTGAGAATCATTTCCATAGGAACAAAACTCTTGTTAACCGTTTTATCTTCATGCTAATAAGAAAAAAATAACATCTTTACCTAAATGAGTGAGAAGATTGACTTTAATGAGGGCAATCATAAATAAATGATTCATGCTGTTGATTGTTGACAACAATAATGAAGGCAGGGAAGGAAGCCAAAAAAAGTGTGGTTCCTTGGTGTAGAGAAAGAATGTGGGCCGAAGCTTGGTTTAGATCCCGGTCTTGAACCACCCCCCTTTTTTTTTAATTTATTTTTTCAGTGTTCCAAGATTCATTGAGGTCTTGACCTTAATGCCTTTGTGATCCTGGGTAAGCTAGGGATTTGGCATCTCTGAGCCTCATTTCCCTTATCTTTAAAATAATGAGTATGTTGTAGCCCTCAGCATATATTACAAAGACAAGATTACAATGTAAAAATTAGATGAGGTGATATTCATCACATTAAAATCCATTCTTTTGGGGGGCGCCTGAGTGGCTCAGTCAGTTGAGCATCTGTCTTTGGCTCTCGGTTATGATACCAGGGTCCTGGGATCCAGCTCCACATGGGGCTCCCTGATCAGCAGGGAGTCTGCTTCTCCCTCTATATCTGCCCCTCTCCCCCTAGTGTGCTCACGCTCTCTCTCAAATAAATAAAATCTTAAAAAAAAAAAATCCATTCTTTTATGTAGTAATCAGTCACTTCTTACCAGGGCTTTTCAATAGGAAAGACAAAATGTATACTGAGACACAGAGTGAGCTTTCCTGATGTTCCACTGAACCAGATGTCCTTCTCTTATCTCAGGCTTTTGTTTGCATTCATCACCCTTTTGTTTTCCTTAGAACTTTGATGATGACTAACACTTTTTTTATTTGAGAGTAACTCTACTCAGCATCCACAGTAACATCAGGATATCTTTATAGCCACCTTTTGTTAGATAAGGTGGTTAATTGCGATGTTATCCTTCTCCCAATTTACTGTATGTAACTTTAGCCCTATTCTTATGAGATGGGAAAGGTGGCCTTAGAGATAACATAGACAGATTTAGCTTCATTATAATAACACTAGCTAATATTTAGTATCCACCAGCCACTGTTTCAAGAGCATTATTTTATCATTTTATTTAACCCTCACATCCTGTGAGACATGCATTCCAATTATCCTCATTTTACAGAAAAGGGGTCAAGATACTGCAAGGACTGTATCCATCCGGGGAATGTTACAGGGCTAAATGGAGGTGGTAGGTAATGTAAAAAACCCAAGAGGACAGGGACACCTGTCTGGTTCAGTTGGTAGAGCATGCAAATCCTTTTTTTTTTTTTTTTTTTTTTTTTAAAGAGAGGGAAAGGAAAGGTGTGGGGAGGGAAAGAGAGAATCTTAAGCAGGCTGTAGACACCCACACACCTTATTAGAGCATGCAACTCTTGATCTTGCACTAGTGAATTGGAGTCCCACACTCGGGAGAAAGAGTCCTTTAAAAAAATGCCAGGTCACACACACACACAAACGTAAGTACCATATAGGACTCTCCAGAGAGAATCATCAAAAAAGCTCCTTCTCTACATTTATGACTTTCTTATTGATTTATGAGGGCTATGAGGGTAGAACTAAATTTGGAGAGTTGGAAAATGTGTTACAATATAGGAAAAGGACCGGCTATAAACTATGGAAAGGATTTGTTTCTTTAAACTGGGTTTGAAAGATGTTTCGCAGGAGGACTTACCCAAGCTGTCTAATCTTAGATGCTTCCCTTATGATAGTTGTACTTTGGAAAAACTGTGTCTTGGTACTTAGCATGCTAGATTGTTAATATTTGGTCTATTCCTTATTTGGTCTAGTCTCTATCTTCTTCATTAAACTACTTCTGAAGTCAGAGGACACTTTTTTTTTTTTTTAAGTAACCTGTACACCTATTGTGGACCTTGAACTCACAACCCCGATATCAAGAGTTGCATGCTCCATTGACTGAGCCTGCCAGGCACCCCAACCAGAGGACATCTTTTCATCTCTAAACCCTTAGATCTTAGCTGAGTACTTGGTACACAATAGGCTTTTAATCGTAATAGGAATCACATGCAATACTTCTTTTCCTTGGGTCACTAGTATAGGGATGATAAAAAAAGGGGGGGGGGGCGCCTGTGTGGCTCAGTGAGTTAAAGCCTCTCTCTTTGGCTCAGGTCATGATCTCAGGGTCCTGGGATGGAGCCCCACATTGGGCTCTCTGCTCAGCGGGGAACCTGCTTCCCTTCTCTCTCTCTGCCTGCCTCTCTGACTACTTGTGATCTCTGTCTGTCAAATAAATAAATCAATTCTTAAAAAAAAAAAGAAGATTGGTTTTCATAAACAAAGCCGAACTTAATGGCTTCAAGGTCATCATTGGACAATATAGGAGTAGACAGTGCAGCCTTTCAAATCCAGCTAATAGGAGAAAGTTTTCATAAATATAGGGGAGAAAATATTTGCAAGCCATATGTTGACAAAAGATTTATATCTAGAGGTGCCTGGGTGGCTTGGTTGGTTGGGCGTCTACCTTCAGCTCAGGTCATGACCTCAGGGTCCTGGGATACAACCTCAGCAGGGAGCCTACCTCTCCCTCTGCCCCTCCCCCCACCCGCACTGATGCTCTCTCTCTCAAATAAATAAATAAAGTCTTCAAAAAAAAAAAAGACTTGTATCTAGAATATATGAAGAACTCTCAAAACCCAGCTGTGAAAGAATAATCCAGTTAAGAAATGGGCAAAATACATGAATAGATATTTCACTGATGAGAATATACAGATGGCATTTAAGAATAGAGGGAAAAATGTTCAGCTTCATTGGGTATCAGGTAAATGAAAATTAAAACCTCAATGAGATTTCATTGCCTACTTATCACAATGGTTAAAGTAGAAAATACTGACAACACCAAATGCTTGCAAGAATGTAGAGAAACTAGACACTCAGTCACTCATACTTTACTGGTGGGAATATAAAATTGGTATAATCATTCTTGAAACTAGTTTCTGACAGTTTCCTTAAAAATCATACATATAACTATTATACAACCCAGAAATTGCACTCCAGGATATTTGTGATAGTTAACTTTATGTGTCAATTTGACTGGTCCATGGGATGTCCAGATATCTGGTTGAACATTTTTTTCTGGGAATGTGCATAAGGGCGCTCCTGAAAGATTAGCATTCAAACCAGTAGACTTGAGTAAACAAGATGGTTCTCCCCAATGTGTCATTTTATCCATTGAGGGCCTAAAGAGAGCAAAAGGAGAAGGAAGGGAGAATTCCATCTCCCTGTCTGATTGCTTGGGCTAGGACACTGGTCTTTTGGCCTTGGACTGAAACTTACGCCATTGGTGCTCTTGTTTCCAGGCCTTCAGACATGGACTGGAACTATACCACTAGCTTCCCTAGATCCCCAGCTTGCAAACAGAAATCATGGGTCGTTTCAGCCCTCACGATCATGTGAGACAAATTTGAGGATTGGTTTTGAGTATTACAGTGTCATGGAATTTGCCTGCGAGTAGGTTTCCTTTCTATTTTCCTTTTAGAATGGGAATGTTTGTCTTATGCTTGTCCCACCATTATGTTTTGGAAACACATAACTTAACTGGTTTCATAGCTTCACAGCTGGAAAGGAATTTTGCCTCAGGATGAATGATAACTTGAATCTCATCCATATCTGATTCAATCTTATTTATTTATTTATTTAATATTTAGTAGGTTCTACACCCCGTATGGAACCCAATGTGGGGCTCGAACTCATGACCATGAGATCAAGACGTAAGCTGAGATCAAGAGTTGGATGTTCAACAAGTTGAGTCACCCAGAGGCCCCTAGATAATATTTAGATGAAATTTTAGACTTTAGTTTTTAGACATGGTGCTGGAATGAATTAAAATTTTGGGGGCTCTTGGGATGGAATGACTGTATTTTGCATGTCAGAATTTTTTTTTAAGATTTTATTTATTTATTTGACAGACAGAGATCACAAGTAAGCAGAGAGGCAGGCAGAGAGAGAGGGGAAGCAGGCTCCCCACTGAGCAGAGAGCCTGATGCAGGGCTCGATCCCAGAACCCTGGGATCATGATCTGAGCGGAAAGCAGAGGCTTTAACTCACTGAGCCACCCAGGCACCCCCAGAATTTTTTAAGAAGGGCAGAATGCTATGAATGTTTGTGTCTCCTCCAAATTCATATGTGAAAACTGTAATTCCCATTATGATGATATTTGGAGGTAATTAGGTTTAGACGAGGTCATGATGAAAGAACCTTCTCTTTGGTCCTCTTGCACTTATAAGAAAAGGAAGAGACCGGAGACCTCTGTCTTTGTACCATGTGAAAACACAGCAAAAAGATGGTCATCTGCAAACCAGGAAGAGGGTTCTCACCAAAACCTGGCCATACTGGCACTTGATTTTGGACTTCCCAGCCTCTAAAACTGTGAGAAATAAATTTGTTCTTTAATCCACCCAGTCTGTGGTATTTTGTTAAAGCAGCTCAAACTAAGCATTTTTCCCAAAGAAATGAAGATTTATGTTCACACAAAACCCTGTACCCAAATTTTAATCACAGCTTCATTCATACTATTCCCAAACTGGAAACAACCTACATGTTCTTTAATGGATGAATGGTTAAACTGTGGTGCATAGAATACTACTCAGCAAGAAGAAGGACAACTCCTGAGGCACATAACTTTGACAGTTCTCGCAGGAATTATACTGAGTGGGGGAAAAAACCAGTCTCAAACAGTTATTATGTGATTCCATTTATACAACCTTGAAATGACAAAATTATAAAGATAGAAAATAGCTTAGTGGTTGCCAGGGATTAAGGAGGGGCTGCGGTTCAGAAGGAAGTAGTGTGGCTACTAAAAGGGTAGATATTATGAGGAATCTTTGTAATGGAATTATTTTGTTCTTGACTATGGTGGGGGTCATGTGACCAAATTGCATAGAACGAAATACATGTATGTGTGCAGACACATGCACAAATGAGTGCATGTAGAACTGAGGTAGGCATTCTGTCAATTTCCTGAATATGATATTGTATTGTATTTATGGAAAATTATGTAAGATACTACCATGGGAGGAAGTGGGGTAAAAAGTAAATAAGATCTCTCCATATTCTTTCTTTCTTTTTTTTTTTTTTTTTAGGTTTATTTATTTGAGAGAGAGAGTGAATACAAATGGGTGGGGCAGAGGGAGAGGGTGAGAGATTTGTAAGCAGACTCTGTACAGACCCCAATGTGAGGGGCGCCTGGGTGGCTCAGTGGGTTAAAGCCTCTGCCTTCGGCTCAGGTCATGATTCCAGGGTCCTGGGATCGAGCCCCACATTGGGTTCTCTGCTCAGTGGGGAGCCTGCTTCCTCCTCTCTGTCTCTCTACCTGCCTCTCTGCCTACTTGTGATCTGTCTGTCAAATAAATAAATAAAAATCTTTAAAAAAAACCAAAAACAACAAAAAAAAAACAGACCCCAATGTAAGTCTCCATCTCGAACCCTGATCTGAAACCAAGAGCCGGATACTTAACCAACCACACCAGCCATGTGGCCTTCTCCATATTATTTCTCAAAACTGTTTGTAAATCTGAATTATCTCTAAATAAAAAGTTTTAAAAACTGAACACATATGGGGCGCCTGGGTGGCTCAGTGGGTTAAGCCTCTGCCTTCAGCTCAGGTCATGATCTCAGGGTCCTGGGATCGAGCCCCGCATCAGGCTCTCTGCTCAGCAGGGAGCCTGCTTCCTTACCCTCTCTCTGACTGCCTCTCTGCCTACTTGTGATCTCTGTCTATCAAACGAATAAATAAAATCTTAAAAAAAAAAAAAAAACTGAACACATATAAATAAACCTTGTTCCACCTGTTAGTTTGTTTTTTTGAAGATTTTATTTATTTATTTGACAGAGAGAGACAGTGAGAGAGGGAACATAAGCAGGGGGAGTGGAAGAGGGAGAACCAGGATTCCCGCTGAGCAGGGACCCCGATGTGGGACTCCATCCCAGGACTCTGGGATCATGACCCAACTGAAGACAAATGCTTAATGACTGAGTCACCCAGGTGCCCCAACCTTGTTTCACCTCATCCCATCACTTCCTACACTTTCCTAGCTAGTTCAGTTCACTCCTCCCCATCCAAATTATCATTGCAATGTATATATCATAAATTAGTGGGGGGATATTAAGAGAGAGAAATATTAGCTGACATGTTTGTCGTATTAGTTGACATCTTGAGTCTCTTTTGTGTAAATTATCTTCCACTCCTAGTCCACTCCTATATGAAATTTAGTCCCAGCCAGTCAGGACTTGACTCCCATCTGGATCAAGGCTCCAGTCTATCTTTGAGTCTGAGATAGCAAGGAATGCTGCTTAGGATTTCCCCAACATCTGGTATGCTTACTTGTTTAATGTTGATCTCTTAGCTGAACTAGAATTCCATGAGGACAGAAATTCATTCACTCACTTATTCATTCATCCAGTAAAAAATTTTTTTTTTCTTTAAGTAGGCTTCATGCCTAATGGGGGCCCAACACAGGGCTGGAGCTCACGACCCTGAAATCAAGACCTGAGCTAAGATCAAGAGTTAGATGCTTAACTGACTGAGCCACCCAGGAGCCCCTCACTCAGTAAATATTTATTGCATGTCTGCTCTGTGCTGGACACTGTTCTAGAGCTGAGGATAAGGAGGGGTGTGAGATTAGTAGCTGCGAGGTGTCTGAGACTAGAAGCGGGAAGACCTGTGATGGTTGTAGCAGAAATTCCAGAGGGGATGATGATGGTGATTAAGTTAGTAATAGCGGGGCTGGAGAGAAGGGCCAAATTCAAGAAATGTTTCTGAAAAGCTGACAGATGTATGCAAGGCTTACTAAGAAGCCAGAAATAGGGATGACTCCCAGGATTCTGGCTTTGATCCTTCAGTTTCCAAAAGAGGGCATACCAGAGGGGGGCAGGTTCAGCGAAAAAGGAGACACTCACTAGCTCCATTTCGGACATTTCATTTGGCACCTGGTGCATCCAAGTGGAATTGTTCAGGGGATAGGTAAATTATGGAGTTAGGGGTCAGAGGAATGTTGCCTAGCATTAGATATCTGAGAGCTGAAGCCATAGAGGAAATAAGATAACTCAGGGAAAGTGAACAGAGGCAGAAGAGGAAAGAGAAGCACACATTTAATGGCTATTATATGAAGAAGAGGGATCTGCGTATTCTGTTTACATAGGGCTAAACCTGAGAGAAGCCTCGAGAACAGAATGTAAAAAGGAGAGGGCCCTGGGGCACCTGAGTGGCTCAGTCAGTGAAGTGTCTGCCTTTGGCTCTGGTCATGATCTCAGACTCCCAGTCTGCTTCTCTCTGCCCCTGCCTCTCCTCACTACTCATTCTCTCTCTCTCTCTGTGTCTCTCAAATAAATGAATAATATCTTTTTTTTAAAAAAAAAAAAAAGGTGGAGGGGATGGCCCAAGAGTGTCATACGTTACAGAGAAGCCAAATAAAAGGATTCTGAAGGAGTCCTAAGTAGGATTCTGTAAGAAGGCCCCTTCTCTGAGCCTGAGCCCTCTATTCACCTCGGCAGGTCCATCCTGCCTATAGCTACTGACCCGCTGGACAGAACTGCCTCTGGGAACCAAGGCCCCCTTCGTCCTGTGATCTTCCAATTATCTATCTAAATTTGCTTTTTGAGAAGAACAATAACAACAATAATAGTTAATATTTAGCACTTAGTGCATTCTAAGTAAAAACACTTTACATGAGTTATCTCATTTTAATTACCTCATTTCATCTTTCAAACAACGCTGTGAGGCAGGTACTATCACTTTCCTCGTGTTGTAGATGAAAACACTGAGACTGAGAGAGCTTAATTAACTTGCCTAAGATCACAGAAATAATGAGCAACCCAGTTCTGTGAAGTGCGGAGTCCACAAGCTGAAACAATTCTACACTTTATCTCCAGAATAAGTGGGTCATAGAGATGCAAATATCCTATTCTATTTGAATTCTATTTCTCACCGTAAATTAATAAATAGGCATTCTCACAAAATTTGCAAATGGAATAATATAGATTTGCGAGTGATTTGGCTACAAGCCGTTGTCAGTATTAGGAAGCATTGACAGCTCTAAATCTGCCAGTGATATAAATGAGAGAGATATGTGAAGTTTGTAAGGCAAGGATATTACAGATGTTCTGTCACCGTTATATTTGCTTTTTTATTTTAAAGATGGGAGAAAGATGATTTGTTAGCTAAGGACAGTGAGGGGAGAAAGGAAAACATCAGGAGGAAGGAGGGGACTGAGGGAACAAAGGACAAGAGGAAGAGGCCCCAAGAAATTAAAAATAGAGCTTTCCTATGACCCTGCAATTGCACTCCTGGGTATTTACCCCAAAGATACAGATGTCGTGAAAAGAAGGGCCATCTGTACCCCAATGCTCATAGCAGCAATGGCCACGGTCGCCAAACTATGGAAAGAACCAAGATGCCCTTCAACAGACGAATGGATAAGGAAGATGTGGTCCATATACACTATGGAGTATTATGCCTGCATCAGAAAGGATGAATACCCAACTTTTGTAGCAACATGGACGGGACTGGAAGAGATTATGCTGAGTGAAATAAGTCAAGCAGAGAGAGTCAATTATCATATGGTTTCACTTATTTGTGGAGCATAGCAAATATCATGGAGGATAAGGGGTGTTAGAGAGGAGAAGGCAGTTGGGGTAAATTGGAAGGGGAGGTGAACCATGAGAGACTATGGACTCTGAAAAACAATCTGAGGGGTTTGAAGTGGCGGGGGGTGGGGGGGTGGGAGGTTGGGGTACCAGGTGGTGGGTATTATAGAGGGCACGGATTGCATGGGTGTGGTGAAAAAATAATGAATACTGTTTTTCTGAAAATAAATAAATCAATTTAATTAAAAAAAAAAAGAGGAAGAGGCTCGTCACAAATTCAGAGTACAGGTGGCAGAAATAACTTCAGATGGAGGAAAGCTTTTTCCACTAAGAAATGGAAGCAGATGCAGAGAAATTGCAGGAGAAGGAGGGTGCTGGAAACTTAAGATGATCTTCACGTTCTCAGTAAAAACGGAGGAGATGTCTTTACCTTGAGGGTGGGAGACATAAAAAGGGAGAGTTTGAGGAAAGCGCAACGGTTGCAAATGCTGCTCTGGGAAAGGAAGCTGCTTCAGAAGAGGGCCAGTTCACAGAATTCCTGGGGGCCGCAAAAAAGTCCAGCCGGGGTTGGAGACCAGGGATTTGCAGGGGCAACGTTCTGAACAATTTTGTGATTTTCCTTTAGCAGCTCTTGACGACCTGATGTAGGAATCCAGCAGTCTGTTCCTGGGAGTGAAATTTCATTATGCGGTTAAAGCAGGAGAGTAAAGTCAGAAGGGGTTGAGGGGCTGCTCATGGCTTAAGCTACATAGAGAAAGGATTGAAAACGAAAGATGAATGATAGATTGGAAGGAAAAGGGAATCAAGAGTCAGAAAGAAGGGAGTCCGAAAGAAAGAAAGTGGTGGTCAGAGCATGAGATCTGAGTTGAAATTTTTAGAGGAAGTTCTAGGTGAATAATTACAATGGGCAACATTCTACTAATTGCACAGTTCCAAGAATTGAACCGAAGTGCTTGCTGGCTAGCAACGAGATAATGTAATAGCTAGAAATGCTATTTTCAGGCTCCAAATATGGCATTCAAAAGACAATTAGGAACATCAATATTTAATGTATAAATATCAAATAAGAGATCTTTTGGTACTGATGTGTTCTATTTTCCTAGCTCTCTGCCACAGTCTATGTACTGCTCTTTTTGTTGGCGCAAGGCCAGTATGGTCGATCTTTGAACAACATGGATTTGAACTATGCAGGCCCACTTACACGCAGATAAATTTTCAATAAATATAATATGGTACTGTACATATATTTCCTTATCATTTCCTTTTTTCTAGGTTACTTTATTATAAGAATACAACATAAAATACATATAATATGCAAAGCATATGTTAATTGTTTATATTAGTGGTAAGGCTTCTGGTCAACAGTAGGCTCTTAGTTAAGTTTTGGGGGAGTCAAAGTTATATGCAGATTTTCAATTATGGGGGGTGGGAGAGGGTCAATGTTCCTAACCCCTACATTTTTCAAGGGTCAACTGAATCTTCTTTCTGTTTCAACTCTTACAGGGCACTCACAATGTTTTTCTTCCTCTTAACAAATATGTGTTGACTGCCTAATGACACATAGCTTCATGACCCCGAGATCAAGAGTTGTAACCTCCTGGGTGCCTGGGTGGCTCCGTCAGTAAGCATCTGCTTGTGTCTCAGGTCACGATCCAATCCGGGGGTCCTGAGATGATTCCCCATGTCCCGGCTCCCTGGTCAGTGAGGAGCCTGCTTCTCCCTCCCCACCCCACCCCCATTCCTGTTCATTCTCTCTTCCTCTCTCTCTCTTTCTCTCTGTCAGGAATTTAAAAAAGAAAGAAAGAAAGAAAGAAGAGTTGCATCCTCCTTCAACTAAGCCAGCCATGCACCCCTGCCCATTTTCTATTTGGATTTTTTAAGAACTGTTGAGTTTTAAGGGTTCTTTATATATTCTACATATGCACCCTTTGTAGATAAGTGTTTTGCAAATATTTTCTCCCATTCTTTTCTTTTCTTTCTTTTTTTTTTTTTTTTAAAGATTTTATTTATTTATTTATTTATTTATTTATTTTTTATTTATTTTTTTTTTTTAAAGATTTTATTTATTTATTTGACAGAGAGAGATCACAAGTAGGCAGAGAGGCAGGCAGAGAGAGAGGAAGGGAAGCAGGCTCCCTGCTGAGCAGAGAGCCCGACGCGGGACTCGATCCCAGCACCCCGAGATCATGACCCGAGCCGAAGGCAGCGGCCTAACCCACTGAGCCACCCAGGCGCCCCTTTATTTATTTATTTGACAGAGAGAGAGAAAGAGAGAGATCACAAGTAGGCAGAGAGGCAGGCAGAGAGAGAGGAGGAAGCAGGCTCCCTGCTGAGCAGAAATCCTGATGTGGGGCTCAACCCCAGGACCCTGAGATCATGACCTAGGCCGAAGGCAGAGACTTAACCCACTGAGCCACCCAGGCGCCTCTATTTATTCGTTTGACAGGGAGTAGTAGAGAGTGAGGGAAAACACAGATAGGGGGAGTAGCAGAGGGAGAATGGAAATAGGCTTGAGCAAAGGCAGATGCTTAACTCACTGAGCCACCCAGGCACCCCTATTTTCTCCCATTCTGTAGCTTGTTTTTTCATTCTCTTAACCTCGTCTTTCAGATGTTTACTCATTTTGATGAGTTTCAATTTATCAGTTTTTCCTTTTATAAATCAAGCTGTTGGTATCAAGCCACACCCTGGATCCTGAAGGTTTTCCTCTTATTTCTTTTAAGAGGTTTTGTGGGTTTGTCACTGAACCAACATGAGTTTGCTCTTTGGTGAGTCAGAAATTGTACCAGGTTGAGTTGTTGCACAAGGAAAACTTGGTAGCAAATGAGGTCATAAGGAATGGCTTCCAAAGCTGTGGCTCCCTGAGAGAGTGAATGGGTTCCTTTGGGTTAGTGTTAGGATGAATGTATAGATAGAGAAGACTTGTCATCCTGTGGAGAAGAGGGCATAAGGTCATGCCCGTGTCTTAAGGAAACGTGCCTACGCAAACATTGTATGTCATGGAAATGCTGCTGAGGCTTCTCCTGGAGCAGAGACTCTGGTATTATAATTAGGTAGAGGTCATTATAGGTCATTCCCTAGGTCAGACCATGGTCCATCTGCAGAGGTGTGAGCCAGATTTAGCTCAAATGATCTTGGTGGTCTGGCCAGCGGGGAGATTTTGTCAGTGCAGTTGGTCACCTGTGGGGTGATTTTAGGTTTCATGTGCCTGAGTCTAGAGGAAAGCCTGAAAGAAGTGCTTAGGGGAAAATGTAAGACCAAAGTTAGTGGGCACAAACCGGTGGGCAGTAAAGGCGGGGTTTTGGGGTCAGGCTGGTGACAGTTTTACATTAAAGTCTGTATTCCATTCTGATTTAATTATTATATAAACTGTGAGACTTAGTTTAGGTGGAGTGATTGTTGCCAATGGATGTTCAGTTATTTTCACACCATTTCTTAGAAGGCAACTTTTCCTCCACTAAATTGCTCTTGCATCTTTGTAAAAATTAAACTGGACACACTTCTGAAAATCTATTACGGGCCGGAACCTGGGCTATCTTCTTTACAGTAGTTTTTTCTCCTAGAAACAACGTGCAACATCATTATGTAGCATCTGTTCTGTGCCAAGCACTGTGCCAGTTTGGAGAACTGAGAGGCGGAATGAGCCTGCCTGGAATGCTTCAGAGGAAGAGACAAGCATGAGTGCAAGTCTACAAAGAGTAGGGAGAACAGGGAGAGCTTTCGTGCTGAAGAAAAAGCATGTCAATGGGCTAGGGGGTGTAGAGCAGCTTTGTACATTTAGGAAGCAGTAAGTATATTACAGCTAAAAGAGAGGAACAGGAGATAATTTTCTTATGTTGAGTTTAAAATACTGTGGCTAACTCAATGGAGATGACCAGCAGGGAGCTGGCTACACGGGTCTGGAGCTCAAGGGAGAGATCTGAGCTGACACTAAGCTTTGGAAGTTGTCATAGCACAGTTAACACTGAGCAGGGAGCCCAACATGGGGCTTTAAACAAACTAGCAATTATTTAGCTTTGTGATGGCTTTTTAATGTTAGTTTTCCTCCATCCTCTTCCAATTAATGTTGAACAGTGTAAGTTCACTTAGTTGGTTAATATTTGCTTGCTAAAATCAATACAGTCTTGATTGGTCTGTTGGGGAAAAAAAGGGCTGAGATTGGGGTTAGCAATGGTTGCCTTAAAACCAGTCAAGTGTCTGCATTATTCAAGATCCCTGGAGTCTACAGAGTCTAAGAATACTTTCTCACTGAAGTTTGCTAATATTTACTTGTACAAGGGAAGCTTGAAACCATAAACTACTGATAACCGTTTAACATAAAAATCATAATAAAAACGCATTTAATTGACCTGTCTCTGGCTTGGTTTTAACTGGATGCAGGGTTTTGATAACATGTTCTCTTTAGGATTCAGGTGGGTTTTTTTTTTTTTTTTAAATTTTAAGATTTTATTTATTTATTTATTTACTTGACAGAGGGGGGGAGAGAGAGAGGGAGTGTGCATAAGCAGGGGGAACAGCTGGCAGAGGGAGAGGGAGAAGCAGTCTCCCCACTGAGCAGGGAGCCTAATGTGGGGCGCCACCCCAGGACTCTGAGATCAGGAACTGAGCCGAAAGCAGATACTTAACCACCTGAGTCATCCAGGCATCCCTAGCATTCAGTGTTTGATCTCATATCTTCTCAGGCTCTGTCTACATTTTGATTTTTGGCTGTAGGGCACCTCTCTGTGTTGAAGTTCCAAGCAGAACCTAATGGTGTATGAGCCACCCAGGCACCCAGCGTGTGGGACTCTTGATCTTGGGATTAGGTTTGAGCCCCATGTTCGGTGTAGAGATTACATAAAAATAAAATCTTAAAAAAAAATTGGATTGTCCAAATTTAAATTATCAAATATTTATTATTTAAGTTTTTATTTATTTGTTTAAATTAATTATTAATTATCCAAATCATAGCCCAATCTGTAATTCTGTGAGGAAAATGTACATTTATGTGAGAGATACTTTTCTTTCTTTTTTTTCAAAGATTTATTTATTTGAGAGAGAGGGAGAGAGAGAGAAACAAGTGGGGGAGGGGCAGCTGGGGAGGGAGAGAAGCAGACTCTCCTCTGAGCAGGGAACCTGACATGGGGCTCAATCCCAAGACTCTGAAATCATACCTGAGCCAAAATCGAGTCTGCCACTTAACCAACTGAACCACCCCAGCATCCTGAGAGGGGTGGTACTTTTCTAAGTGGGGATTGGGGGTGAGAAAAGCCGGGAAGAAGAAGCAGATATCAAAGCAGACAAAGTCCTCACAAAACCAAAGAGGGAATATAACATTTTTGCAAAAATTTTATACAAGATATTTTCTAAGATTCAGAAGCAACTAACTTACAAACTTTTGGAACTTAATCCAATTTTCTTTGGAGACTGCTATGAATATTTTGTAATTACTATGTAGGAGAGTAGGGCCTAAAACAGAACCTTCCAAATGACAAATGTTTTTATCTGGAGCAATGGCACCAAGCTATGTTCGACAAATGAGAAGAATGAATTTTAAAAATTATCATATACTTACATGAAAAAGTGAAAAGAGAAAAAGTGAAAAGTGGTATGTCATCTTTGAATCTGTTCTGATGTGAAATAAGAAGGTGAAATTAAATAACCCATTAAGCATTCATTTCAGCTAGAATTTCTCAGTCTTAGAACTGTTGGTGTTTGGGACCTGGATAATTCTTTGTTGAAGGGAGCTGTCGTGTGTAATGTTGACTGGTTAGCAGCATCCCTGGTCTCTACCCATTAGATGTCTTCCCTCTGCAGCGTGAGGACAAATGTCTCTGGACACAGTGGGATAAAAGTGTCCCCAGCTGGGAACCACTGATTTTTGTTTTTTGGGTTTTTTTTGGAACCACTAATTTTTAAGCCTTGAAAGAGAAAAGCAACAAATATTGGCCCCCAGTGTTTTAAAACGAGTATTTGTTTCCCCAGTTTGATTGAGATATAACTAACATGTAGCACTGTATACATTTGAGGCATACAGCACAATGATCTGACTTACGTGTATCATGAAAGAGGCTTAGTCTTAATCCTTACCAATTACTTCTGCCTCATTGAAACTGCCGTATCTTGACCCTTTTTCTTTGGTTACATTTATCATGGTTCATTACACTTTTTATCTTTTATTATTTTTATTTATTTTTTAAAAAATATTTTATTTATTTATTTGACAGGAAGAGAGACCACAAGAAGGCAGAGTAGCAGGCAGAGAGATGGGGGGAAGCAGACTCCCTGCTGAGCAGAGAGCCTGATGCGGGGCTCTATCCAGGACCCTAGGATCATGACCTGAGCCAAAGGCAGAGGCTTTAACCCACTGAGCCACCCAGGGGCTCCATCTTTTATTATTTTTAAAAATTTATTTATTCAAGAGAGAGAGAGAGAAAGTGGAGGGGAGGGGCAGACGGAGGGGTAGAGAGAAACCCAAGCCGACTCCGCATTGAGCATGGAACGCCATTCAGGGCTTGATATCAGGACCCTGAGATCATGACCAGATGGGAAATCAAGAGTCACAGACTTAACTGACTGAGCCACCCAGGTGCTCAAAGCTTTTATTTTATTTTTTAAAATTTATTAAGAGGGGGTGACTGGGTGGCTCAGTGGGTTAAGCCTCTGCCTTCTGTTCAGGTCATGATCATGATTGGAGAGTCCTGGGATGGAGCCCCATGTGGGGCTCTCTGCTCAGTGAGGAGCCTGCTTCCCCCTCTCTCTGCCTTCCTCTCTGCCTATTTGTGATTCCCCTCTTTTCAAACAAATAAAATCTTTTTAAAAAGTTTATTAAGAGGATTAGAGGGACACCTGGGTGGCTCAGTCCTTAAGCATCTGCCTTGGCTCAGGTCATGATCCCAGGGCCTGGAATGGAGTTATGCATCAGGCTCCCTGCTGGGAGAGAAGCCTGCTTCTCTGTCTCCCACTCTCCTTGCTTGTGTTCCCTCTCTAGCTGTGTTTCCCTCTGTCAACTAAATCAATAAAATCTTAAAAAAAAATTTGTCAAGAGGATGAGAGAGAGAGAACACAAGAGTGGGGGAGGGGCAGCAGAAGAAAGAGATTCTCAAGGGGACTCCCCGCTGAGCCTGGAGCAGATGCCAGACTCATTTTCTGGACCCATGAGATCATGACTTGAGCCCAGATCAAGAGTCCTATGCTTAACTGACTGAACCCAGCAGCCGTCCACTGCCCTTATATTTTCTGAAATACGGGGCTTGTGTCCTTTCCTGTCTGTGAACTCTTTCAGGAGAAGGGCAGTGTTTTTCCTTGACATCCTCTGGATGCCAGTAGAAGTTCGTTAGTTGAATGACCTTTTATGCTGATTAAAAGCACGAGATGGACGTCCTTTATTTTAAAATTTATTTATTTGTCAGAGAAAGAGAGAGAGAGAGAGGGATCAAGCACAAGCTGGGGGAGCTGCGGGCAGAGGGAGAAGCAGGCTCCCTGCTCAGCTCGCTCCATCTGGGCGCTCTGGGATCCGCTGATGACCTAGGGCTGAAGGCAGACTAAAGTGTAAGAGATGTTATTAAAGGGGTTCTCTGAAGATTCTTTTTAAAGGAATATCTCTGTTTTGCCTATCTTAAATATTTCACTTAAAGTAAAAAGCAGTGATCATGCTGACATTTCATGATGATTGAGCGTTGGCTAAGTGAACCATTTTATGTATTTGATTCTTCTCACTTTTAATCAGAAGACACCTGCTGACTAACAGAACTATGTGGAGAGGACAGGCAGGTCCTTATGTTTTGGGGTCCTTTAATCGTTTTGGTGCCATCAACTCCGGCCATGTCCGGCCAGTTCATGTCCATCTCTAGCTGCTGGATATTAATACTACCAGCGTCACACGGCTTTCTCTGGGCCCGCCGTGGGAAGAAGAATACGCAGATGTGTGTTAATTTGGGGGCCTTGACATCGTTTCCGAGGAATCTAACTCCACCTCCCCGGGCAGAATGCAAAAACAGCGCCTTCCTTCCCGCCCTTCACAACCCCGTGACCTCCTCCCACTTGGCTTTTGGTCCTCTTCTGTTACAGAAGTTCTGATTTTTTCCTAGACAGCTAGGGGGAAGGTACCAAAAGTGGAGTAATATTATCTCTTTATTTGCTCTGGTGGGACGCTGGAGAGGAAATCACACTTGCAGCTGGTTCTCCAGTTACACATGTAGCGCTGCAAACTTCAGCGCCCGCGCAGGGCTCCAGGTTTGATTGACAAGGACGCGCCGAGAGAAAGCGCGGAGGCGGGGCAGGGGGCCGCGGGTCGAGCCCGAGACAAAGAGGTTTTGGCTGCTATTGAGGAGTGAAGGGCCCCTTGGGGTAACTAGCTTTGAGCTCCCAGGGGGCGTTCGGCGACGTCGTGTTCTTGTCGGGAGCGAGGGAGGCAGGCACCCGGGCCGAGCGGGCTGCGGGGCGGGGTGGGGAGGGGGCGCGGGGCGGAGGAGGGGGCGCCAGAGGGGGTGGAGGGGTGCGCGCCGCCGTCACGTGGCCTCTGCCGCCGCGGGGTTGGGGCTGTTCTTCCGGGTTGGAGGCGCAGAGCGGTGGGGCCCGAACCCGGGTCTGCCAGCGCGGCGTCCCCCGCCGCGTGCCGCCCACGGCCGCCTGGCCTCCCAGCCAAGGTGAGCGGCGCGGCGCGGGCCGCCCAGGCGCGGGATTGGGGCGCAGCTGGGGAGGGGCCGCGGGGGCTCGCGGGGATGGTTCGGGCCCCCGCCGTGGAGACCTGTCAAGGAGCAGAAGGGGGCGGGGTCGGCAGTGACCCGGGTGCGGGGTGCCCCGCGGCGCCCGCAGGCAAGAGGCTTGGGTCCGGAAGGAGAACCGCGCTTCGAGGGCCCTCTTTCCTGTCTCTTGCTGGGGCGACGTGGAAAGGAGTGGCCGGGTGGTTGGGAGACTGGGTACTCGCAGGGGTCAGGGGACTGGCAGCTGTGCAGGTGCAGATCTTGGAGCTTTGGGGGGGGGGCAGCGGGAGTCGTGCGGTGTCATTTCTGCCCGCAAGATGGGAGGAGGAGGGGAGGTCATAGAGGACTTTGGATAGAGGGTGCACCTGGAGAAGTGGCAGCTGGACGCCCCGAAATTGTGCTAGAACCTTGAGGGAATTCGGGGTCGACCTAGGCGAGCGAAAGTTGTGAGTGTGCGGGTCTGTGCGGGCTGATGGTGGTCCTGGCAAACTTCAGCCGGGCAGAGGGGGGCTCGGGGTTTGGCGACCGGGAGGAGACAACGGTGGGGGCCGAGCTGATTCGAACCCTGGAGGCGGAATGTCTATTATTCGGCCTCGGCCAATCGGCTCCGGGGGAAGGTTATAAATAGCGGTCCGGTGCAGTTGCCAGCTGCGCGGCAGTTTAGTGGCTGGAGGAGAGGGGCGGTACCGGTGGGTTTGGGCGAGGTCACACTGCCTGCCAGTCTAAGCTTCTGTAGGATATAGTGTCCTTGGTTGGTATGCTTCGATTTAAAAGCGTGACTTGTTTACGGTTGCGGGCGTCCTTTATTCGTCCTGTTTTTCAGGGCAGTCGTAAAAAGATCGCCTTGTAAGGAGTCTTGTGGGACAGACTCCGTTTCGAGGGGGCTTGCATGCTTTTATTTAAAATGTCCCCTCTTCTCCATCGCACCCCCTTTATTTGCAAACCTGGCTATTTTTTTTAAATTTTATTAAATGTACAGTTTAGGATTACTTTCTTATCAGCAAATGTGCTCAGGCTTTACCTTTGCTGATGGAATCAGTTTTCCACAAGGATACACAGCATTTCATTTTCAAAGGAAATTTCCTGAAACTCTGTAGAATGTGTTCCCTAGATACCTAGGTTTCAGGTTACCTAGCCCTAGTTATTCATTCATTCAGTCAAAAAAACACTTGCTGTTTTCCTACCTACCAAAGCTCTGGGCCAGTTAAAATACCAAAGTGAATAATAATAGCAATTAAGATACTGTGTCTTTTTAATATTCACAACCCAAAAAGGGCAGTGCTGTCATTATCATGTTAAAGGTGAGGATATCAGGTTCAGAGGAGTTAAGTGACTGATTGGCCAAGGACACAGCTAATCAAGGGCTTAAAACCCACAGGTCACCTTGTTAGATTGTAGGCTGCCCTCTCTCTCTCTGCCCTCAATAATTTTAGGGATGGGACGCCTGGATGGCTCAGTTGGTTGGACAACTGCCTTTGGCTCAGGTCATGATCCCAGAGTCCCAGGATCGAGTCCAGCATCGGGCTCCCTGCTCCATGGGGAGTCTGCTTCTCCCTCTGACCTCGCTCATGCTCTCTCTCATTACCTCTCTCTCAAATAAATAAATAAATAAAATCTTAAAAAAAAGAATTTTAGGGAAGATAATTGTTCAAATTACTTAACATTACACTGCTGCACGGATGATATACTAATTTTTTTTTCAATTTTGAGTTGTAAAGATTTCCCCCATCTCTTCAAAGTCACAGAAGCACGTGGATAATAAAATAGAAGAGAGCTTTTTAAAAAAATTTTTAAAAGATTTTATTTATTTATTTATTTTAGAATTCTTTTTTTAATTAAAAATTTTTTTTTAATTTTTAATTTTTAATTTTTTATAAACATATAATATATTTTTATCCCCAGAAGAGAGCTTTTTAAGTGAAGGAAAGAAAGGGGTAAATGTGACAATTAAGCTAGTATTCTATGTTTGATGGAAACAAGTACCTGCCTGTGAGAACACAGTCTCAGATATTCTCTGAATATCTTTCAGGGTCATTTGTAGAGATTTAGGCTTAGTGGTAGGAACCGTTCCTGTCAATAAACTACTTTCTGATTGCTGTCTGGTTACGTTCATAACTTGATTATGTGGAGTTTTTTGGAGAGATCAGCCTCTGAGGGCCTTGTCCTTAACTGATGTCTGATGCCAGGGATCTGTTCAACATCAAATTCCCATTTTCCAAGTAGGCAGGGCAGTTTTTTCCAGATTCTATGAAATAGGACTTCAGCTTTAAGGCATTGTAAAATCTCATCATAAAAGTTTTTAGAGCCGAATGGGGGGGGGGTCTTACAAATGAGCTTTCTTATGTTTTATAGATGAGCAGATTGAGGTGCAGAGAGACTCAGGTCAAGCAGGGAGTGAGTGGCAGTGGGTCTGGGTAAACTTCATCAGCCCCACGAGAACGGTGGTTGTTGGGGAGGTGGGATGATCCAAGAAGAGAAACTAGGGTAAGTGGGGAGATTGGAATAAGACTAGGTCATTGGTAATGGTAGGACGAATCTCCCTCAAGGCAAGAATTTTTTATATCTGTATCTTTTATACATCTTTGTATCTCCCTTGGTTCTTGGCATAGATTCACTGAATGTTTTGAATGTAGGGCTGGTTTGCTCTCCATCCTCAGCCATGACTAGCCCTACAAGTGACCCATGAATAAATAAGGAGAATATTTATGGGACTCAGGAATGCTTGGGATTGAAATGAAATGACATGTGGAAACACTGAAAATATAAAACTTCTTCAAGGGCAAAGCATTATTCATACACATTTCTGATTGCCTGAACCAATCTCGCACGCTTCCCCTTACTTACCTTTTTTTTTTTTTTATTACTCTCTCCATCTTAAATGTTTATTTCTTTTCTTTTTTTCTGAGAATGCATAATCTCCTCCTTCGAGGCCTCAAAGAACTTTGGACTTGCCTTACTCTGCTTTGTAGTGTTATTACTTGTTGACTTTTCTTATCTCAAAATGTGTGACCTATTCCAGTTTGATTTTACAGATGCTTCTAACGGCTGTGCCTCTGACTAAGCTCTCTACACGTGTTTGTTGAATTAAAGGGCATTTTAAGAATAAGCACCATCTGGATTAAGGATTTCCATTCCCAGTGTGGCTTTCTGGTATTTGTAAGAAGTTGCATCAGGGAGTTGTAGCAGCAGTTCTGAGGGAGCTGGATGCTGGAAGAATGCTTATGGAGGTCTTCTGGGACTGGAGGCCCACATGATGGTGCAGAACTTTTAAAGTAGTTGTTGGAGTTAGCTGAGCTTGAATGATAGGGTTTCAGATCTTCTACTTTTTCCTGATTTTGAAGGAAAGAAAAGAAGGTTGGGGGTTAGGGGAACATTGGGAATCCAGGAATGGTGGGGGTACCTTCCACATACCCCTGGGGTTCTGCCATGGAGAGCAGTGGAGGGAACCCCTGAAGCTTAGGTCCTCCAGCCCCGTAGAGCTGGTGAAGAGTGGCCACTTGTGAGAACCACTGATGGAAGAGTTCCTAGTGGCACCCATACCTACAAGCACAAACTTATGTGATAATGGCATTTTCCTTTCTTTTTAAAAATTGGAGTCATAGCCCACACATGTTTAATTTTCTTTTTTTTGGGGGGGGGGATTTTATTTATTTATTTGACAGAGAGAGAAAGAGAAAGAGAGAGAGAGAATAGGCAGAGGCAGGCAGAGAGAAGGGGAAGCAAGCTCCCGCTGAGCAGTGAGCCCGATGTGGGGCTTGATCTCAGGACCCTGAGATCATGAACTGGGCCAAAGGCAGAGGCTTAACCCACTGAGGTGCCCCATGTTTAATTTTCTTAAGATGTGCACTTGGCGAACATGCATCTCATGTTCACTTATCTCAATTCAGGGGGTCTTACAGGATAAGCATCTTGCTGTACTGACTAGGTTGCCAGTGTTTTCTGTTCAACATGGTGGCTAAGTAGCTTGCTATTATACAGAATTATAGACCATTTAAGGGAAATTCAAGGATACCTGTGTTATTTTTGTTGTACATGCAGACTTAGAAGGTAACTTGCCTGTTAGATGTGACTAAACTCTAGCAGTTTTCTTTTTTAGCTTTCCAGCTACATTAGGGATCAATTAGACTTAGGTGATTGAGGCTTAGAATTGAATAATAGGTTTAGAACCACAATTTAAGTGGGAAAATGAATTCCAAGTTTTAAATATCTGAGTTGGAAACAAACTTTTGAAGCATCTTCTGTAAGTAAAGGACTCGGCAAATAAATTCATCTTAGGTGCCCACACACAACTTTTATATTCCAAGCTCTTTGAATTAGTATTTTAAAAAATGTTTTTGATGTTCAAATGACAAAGTATGTTTTTCTTAGCACATAAGTGCTTTATTTTCTTTCCTTTCAGTATTTTACCGTCAAGGAAATTTGGCATCCAGAAAGTTGGGAGCTCATATGAACATGGCGAGTCTACTGAAAACCGTGGTGACGGGCTGTTCATGTCCGTTACTTAGCAATTTGGGGTCCTGTAAGGTTATACATGGGAAGAAGGATTTTTTACGAACATTTCATACTCATCAGGCCCTGTGGTGTAAATCTGGAAAACCAGGTAAAGTCTCATGTCAATTTATGTAAATCAAACCTTCAAGTTGTAGAAGCTAATAGATCTTCTGATGATTGATAAAAGGAAAAACATGGAATGTGATAGCCTGGTGTTTGTGAGTCATTATTTTGCATTTAAAAAAAGCCCAAGGAGTGCTTTTTTATATTTTCCATGTGTAGAAGTTACTGATCATCAGTGCTAATAGAAAAGAAAAGAAAATAGAAAAAGAGGAACAATAAACCAGTTGAGTTGTATCCGGGAAGCTATTGCTCAGCGAAACCATTTCTCCCAGCAGCTCTTCCTCTTTCCTTGTCAGTACTGAGGAATTGTAATATACATGGCTCATCTCTGCTCAAGAATTAGCAACTAAGTATATGAATTAATCTGAAGTAGTGCTTCTTAGTTTAGTGAATGGCAACTTCATTTCAGTTGCTCAGTTCAGAAACCTTGGGGTCATCCTAGATCTTCATAGTAGGTATGGGTCATTCTACCTTATATCTGGAGTCTGTTCTCACCATCACTGCTGTTATCGTCCTGTTCCATGGCACCATCATCTGTCACTGGGACTACTGTGCTAGGCTTCTAAATGCTCTCTATGCTTTCTGCCTCTGCTCCTGCTACAGTCTGTACTCTACACAACAGCATTATCTTTTAAAAATGAAAGATCATGTACTTTTCTATTCAAAATTTGCCAGTGTCCTAGCCCATGCAGAGTTAAGAGCTGAAGTCTTTCAGTGGCCTACAAGGCCTTCCCTGCCAGGATCCCCATGCTGCTGTTCTAGTGTGCAGGCCAAAAGGAGCTGAAGCTAAATAAGGGCTTTCTAAGCTGAGTGAGATCCGTTTATGCATTTTGCACAAAGGCCCTCCTAGGACTCTGTCTATACCTCATTGGCCAAAACTCAGGTGGCCATTATGTGGTTGTAAGGGAGACTTGGACATAAAAGAGGTCCTTTGTTCTAGATGATGACATATTCCACTAAAATAGACATTTTTTAACTAAGGTGGAAGAACAGGATGGATGTTTGGGGGGAGGGGTAACCTAAAGGCTTTGCCACATAGAATAATGCCCTTCTTTTTAAGTTTGTGGGACTCTTTGCATTTGGGATCCCAACATTGCTATGCTTTTTGAGTTCTTAGGTCTGTCTATCACAGAATTCACAGCCTCTTTTCTTGTTCTCACATGGCAAGTGACTCTTAGCCATGTACCTGCACTGGTACCTGCACACTCCTCAATTTTATGTTCAGATTTTTATTTTATTTTAGGTGTTCTAGAAAGCCAAGTGATCCAAGTGTGATAAAACTGTGTATAAGATAAAAGTAAGTAACTGCATTGAGTATGTGAGAGTTGTCCTTGTGAATAAAGGCTGGACATCTAGGTCTCTATAGCGACTATGCAGGAGACTTGTTTATTCAATTTCTTTTTTTTTTTTTAAGGATTTTATTTATTTATTCGACAGAGAGAGATCACAAGTAGGCAGAGAGGCAGGCAGAGAGAGAGAGAGAGGAGGAAGCAGGCTCCCTGCTGAGCACAGAGCCCGATGCAGGACTCGATCCCAGGACCTTGAGATAATGACCTGAGCTGGAGGCAGCAGCTTAACCCACTGAGCCACCCAGGCGCCCCTCAATTTCTGGCTCTTGACTATTTCCTAGATAATTCCTTTTTATATCTAAAAGATAAAGATTCTATTTAAAATATATAACACCACAATTTCATTACCACATTGAAAAGAACGGACAGTACCCAGTTAGTATTCATATTTTTTTTCCATTTTTTTTTAACGGTTGCCTTACCCAAATAATGATCCAAACAAGGTCCGTACGTTGTATTTGCTTGCTACATCTCTTCTTTTGTTCTCTGTGCTTCCCTTTTTCTCCTTTTAATTTATTTGTTGAAGAATATCATTGTTGCCTTGCAGAATTTCACATTCTAGATTTAGCTGACAGAATTCCCTTGGTCTTATTTATCCAGTTCCTCTGTCCCTTGTATTTTCTGTGCCATTTGGCTAGATCTAGAGGTTTGATCAGACTCAGGTTGTCTTTTTTTGGGCAGGAATGCTTCATGGATGACGCTGTGTACGATCTATTACATTACATCAAGAAGATTAATCAGTGAGTTTAGATGTTGTTGGTATCCATCAACAACAAGTTCTCATCAGTGTTTCATTCAAAGGCTATACAGCTGTTTAATGATCAGTAACTAAATCCATGGTTTCATGGGGGGGTTTTAAAATGGTGATATGCTATCATTTTATCTCCATTTAGAGCTAGAATTTTTCTGTAAGAAAAACTTTCCCTCTCTTATTTAGTTACCCTGAGGTTGCGATGGTGAGGTGGGATGAATGTTGATTCTGTCCCATTATTTACTAGTTTTGGTAATAATGTCTTGGTACCCCTAAGTATTAGTTGTCTATTTCTGCTATACAAGTGATCACAAATATACTTTCTTCATATGACACAAATGTATTGTCTTGCACTCCTGGAAGCCAAAGTCTAGAATGGCTCTCACTAGGTTTATATCAAGGTGTTGGTGGGGCTGTCCTTCTGGTGGCTTTAGAGGGAGGTCTTTTTCCTTACCTTTCCAGCTTTTGGAAGCTGCTTGCATTCTTTGGCTCGTGGCCCCCACTTCCATATCATCTTCAAATTACTGTTTGACTCTGACTCTTCTGCCTTCTTTTTCCACAGTTAAGGACCCTGGTGAGTGCATCTGGCCCACCCAGATAATCCAGGATAATCTCCTTGTTTCAGGGCCACTTGATTAGCAACTTAATTCCATCTGTTACCCTGATTCTCCTTTGGTGTGTATCCTAACATATCCACAGGTTCTGAGGATTAGATGGTGGCTATCTTTGGGAGACCCTTACTCTGCTTTCTACACATCTGCTAAAGCTGGCTAGCGAAGCTTTTTAAAAATTCTTGTTTTTTGAGTATCATGACTAGCTCACTTGGATGTGTTTTATTACATTGCAGTTCATTATTCTCTTTCCTGCTCAGATTGCTTCTTATTTGGCCAAGCGGATGCCCT
Source organism: Mustela lutreola (assembly GCF_030435805.1). NCBI lineage: Eukaryota > Metazoa > Chordata > Mammalia > Carnivora > Mustelidae > Mustela > Mustela lutreola. The sequence goes on from NC_081294.1 coordinate 34,456,805, forward strand.
TTCAGGTTGGCTCCTGAATCTTCATTCATCTTTGGTAGCTTCCTTGACTTAAGGTATAATAGGGCCTAGGTAATCTGAGGTTGTCAGATAAGTAAACTCCAAGTGTGATTTAACTTTGCACATCAATCCAAAATATTTTCCAGCTTTCTATTATTTTCCTCCCTCTTCTTTAAGTAGAGGGTAAGATTCATTGTATTTTTGCCTTTGGCTTACTATCAGTTATTACTGATTATGGAGTATGGGGTCTAAGACTGTGATCAAGTGAAGGTATTTTTAGGTTGACTTCATTTCTCTAAGGCCTCACTTAATGACTATTGTTATTCTGTGGAGATAATTTTTTTTATTATGTATATTTAGAGTTTAAGTTGTTAGAATAGATTTCCTAAGCTTTAGTAAAACATATAGAAGCAGATCTTTATTTTAAAAAAATCTATTTATGCCTGCATGTTGAGTAAAACAACAGAAGAAACTAATCTACTTTGGCTAAAGCTGTTCAGAACCATCTATAAATACTTTACGTATATCATACAGGCTGTTTTGGTTTGCAAGGAACAAGATCCCATTAGGATATATTTTGTGATGAGGGTTTATTGTATGGTTCTTGGGAAGTACAGAAGCCCAGGAAACTGTTCATATACTTCTTGGAAAAGTAGAATGTTCTTCTGGATTTCATAGCTATGGCTCATCTTTCATCTTTGTATCGCTACTCCTAATGTTTCTACTGCTGTTGCTGTATACCTCCCTTTGATTACCTCTTGACTGCTTCCAAATAGCTTCTGTACCATTTACTCCCTCTGTCCTTTTCTGTGGCACTCAGAATCCCTGAGAAAGAACCTGACTGGATTGAATCATCACTGGCCAACATAGAGTGTCCTTGGGCAGTTCCTGTGTAAGTCATATCAGAGGTGTCTGGCCTGTAGACTGTTATCTTTGACCCAGCTGTGGATCCCTGGTCTGATCAGCTGTGGCCAAGAATGTAGAGTCTCAGGATATAACCTTGGAAATCTATGAGGAATTTCTTGTGGTCAAATGGCCAGGAAGGAAACTCTTGAGTGCAGCAGGCCACCAAAGTGTCTAGTATAGCGTAGTTCTTCAAAACAGCAAATTACTTCCGTCTTCCTTAAAGGTAAGGACAAGGAGACCATAAACCCCAGAGGGGTCGTTTGAAGAGTGGAATTTGCCTGTTGATTGATTTTTCACAACCCATTTCCCCCCCTAAGGCTAAACTAATCTAGTCATGTGCCTTGAAGAGAGCCATTTGGCTAAATGAAATATTTGGGTATTTTCTGGGGAACGGGCATAAATATTTTCCATCATTGATAAAAAAAACTCAGTATGACTATGAAGTGGGAACATTATGTTGAGCTGTAACTTGTATGTGTAGTATATTTTGAACAAACTGCCCATTTTTGTTTTTATGTTGTTTTTTTTACCTTTGTAGGAATTCCATATAAACAACTGACTGTTGGTGTCCCCAAAGAGATTTTCCAAAATGAGAAGCGGGTGGCCTTGTCTCCTGCTGGTGTTCAGGCCTTGGTCAAGCAGGGCTTTAGTGTTGTCGTGGAATCAGGTGCTGGTGAAGCTTCTAAGTTTTCTGATGATCACTACAGAGCAGCAGGTGCCCAGATCCAAGGGGTGAAGGAAGTGCTGGCTTCTGATTTGGTGGTCAAAGTAATTATTCTTTTCCCCCCTCATTTATGGCATGCTGACTTTTAAAAAACTTTTCATAAGAAAATTATATTACTCTATTGCTGTGTCTCTTCATATTTTCAAACAATGCCTTTTCTCAGAGAAATCCTTGCATGTTGTGAATATTCTTCATATTCCAGTAGAACTTTTATCAGGCAGTGTGATCCATGGTTAACCACGAAAGGAGAAAGTGATCTTCCTTTTTACATTTGTCCTGTGGGAATTCCCTTTTTTTTCGCTGGGGAGAATTTGCACTTCCTGGTTCATATATATCTAAAATACCTACAGGTGAGTATTTAACTGCTACTGGAATAGAAAAAAGGCATGGAATCCTCCTGGGACTGAATGTACAGTGATCTTCTGTTACATAGAAGGATCAGTGAGGTAATTGACATAAATGCTATTTCTAGAGAGGGCAGCGCTGCCCTGGATAAAGCAACATGGGGCTGAGTGGAGAGTAGCCATACCTACTTTAATAAAAGGTTTTAATATACAATAGCATCTCTGTGCTGAAGAACTTTAGATGTAAAACCTAAAGTAAAAATTCATATAGAGGAAGGAAGAGATTGCATCCCAAGTCTAGCAGAGATAATTACTAGAGGGGAGCATTAACTTAAATCCTAAGCCTTCTGCAACCAAGACAAGGAGGAAAATAGGGATCATAGAAGCATGATCATTAGGCTGAAAGAAGCTCCTTACTTTTTTAGGAAACACGAGCTGTGTGTGTGTGCGTGTGTGTGTGTGTGTATTAATTTCTAAGATGAATCAGTCACATAATTTTTTTCATAATCTCTATTGAATAACTTGCGTAGAGTCTTAGTGATTTTTGCAGAAGACAAAAAATTTTTTGCTGTAGACATTAGTAGTAAAATAAATGGTATGTAGGTAAGTTGTAATTCAACTAAAGCTTTTAGAATGTTTAGGTGTGCAGATGCTTAGTGATATACTTAGTATGTTAAAAGAGCTTAGATAGAAAAATAAGTATAATCCATTCCAATATCTGCTCTAGGGATCAAAAAATTTTGAGACATCCCACAGTAAAGGGTTGGTAGGGTAGGGTACACATAAGTTTTGGAAATGCTTTGTGTTCTTATTAGAGACTCAGTGTGTAGGAGCATGTTAAATGCATTGAGAAACCCTATAATATTGAAACATATAACTCTATGCTTGCATTAATAAGCTACTTGGCTTTGGGACCTGTTTTTTTTTTTTTTTTTTTTTAATCAAACCTTTACTATCTTATGGAACTAGTGATCTAAAAAGCACATTCAGGGAAGCATTCTATTGACTTAAATCACTCAGGTGCCAGTTGTTTCAGCTGAGCATTTGATAGGGGCCAGGAGCATTAATGCAAAGTTGTCCTCTAATTTTTATTAAATCTATATTATAGATTCTCACTGAGGAAAAATAGACCTTGCCAGAGAGTCTTAATTAAGTACAGAACCTTAATTAATTAATTAAAATCACATAAATCACTAGAGCAGCAACTGACATGGGAGTAACCAATAAAGGTGTCTCATAGGTAAATTGAGATGAAATGCTGTGGAATGAAAGTTTTGACCCAGTGTCTGTGTTTCGGTTTCCTTTTAAAATGTAAGTCCCTGAGCTATTGTTTTCTGGACTTACTTGCCTAAGAACACGGCTGCGAAATGAGAGCTAATGAAAGGATACATGTTAATTGGAGGCTGATTTTTAAACTTGGATATAAAACACATTTTAAAAGCCAGCCAATGAATTGGCTTACCTGAATGCCTGCAGGAACTTAGGAAAAGCTGGTGGTAGTAAACCATGTTACCAGCCTTAAAGATATTGAAGTCATTTAAGGTCCCTGAAAATGGCTATAAGAAATTAAAAAAAAAAAAAAAAAAAAAAAGAAAAGCCACATTTAAAAAATCTTTTTAGGTGGAATTTAAAAAAAATGTGATTTCAGAACATGGACATTTGAAACTTCCTAACATATGGTGTGTATGTTCATTGACTTATTTGATACTTCTTCCCAGGACAGAGTTGCTTTTTGCTTAAGCGCAATTCAGCAAGGCTACTAGTTTGAATAGTGTTCATCCATAAATATTCCCCTGGAATTTTGAGGTGACATAAATCTATAGGTATGACAGTGGAGAGTTTAGGTTATACTGTTCTTAACTCCTTGCCACTCCAGATGTTTGTGCTTGCCAAAATTTGCAAGAATCAAAGAACACACGACAAAGATTCCCTGTCCATTTTTTCTAGTATCTCTTAATCTTACCAGAATAATAGTATGCTCTGTACTCAGACCAGTTCATAGGTCATCAATCAGAGGACAGATGGCAAAGATCTTTGTGTTCCTTACCTCGTTTAGGAATTTAATCAGAAATGTATTGCCGAAAGATTACTTCTGGAGTGTTATTTTAATTATGGCATATTATTTACATTGTCCTAGTTACTTAAAAATATGGTAAAGATATTTACATTTTTAATCAGTGACGTGACTTTTTTCCCCTCAGGTACGAGCCCCCATGGTTAACCCAACGTTAGGTGTTCACGAAGCTGACCTTTTAAAGACATCGGGAACACTGATTAGCTTTATTTACCCAGCCCAAAATCCAGACTTGCTAAATAAACTTTCTAAAAGAAAAACTACAGTTTTGGCAATGGACCAGGTTCCAAGAGTCACAATTGCTCAGGGATATGACGCGCTAAGCTCCATGGCCAACATTGCTGGGTATGTCAATTCTTTTACATTTCAGTTGAACAAAAGTACGTTGGTGCTCTAGAAACATGCTCATTTTAGCTTTTCTCTCTTACAGGGATCTTACCTGTAATACTTGTTGGAGATCGCAGCTTTTTGAAAGCTTGCTTATTTTTAAGGCTTATTTTATTTTTTCACAGTTATAGGAAATGACTTTTCATGTTATAGTCTGCTCTGCACGCTTTTTTAGTCTTCATAGGTAGAAGCCTTATTTCCTTGCACTGAGCAAATGATTATGAAATTATTTGTATGAGGAATAGACTCTTTTCTACATATGTGTGGTTACATGAAATGCCTATTTTTGGTGACATGTTGTGATATGTGATGTTGAGATGGCTATTTTTTTTCAAGTTTTATTGAGAGATGATTGACTTATAACCTTGTATAAGTTTAAGGGATAAACATAATGATTTATCAGTATATTGTGAAATGATTACCACAGTAAGTTTAGTTGTTATAAATGGCTGTTTTTATAGGTAAAAATGGTTGTATATTGGCAGTTTCATATGGTTCAACCTAATGTGTACATGTTAGTATTTGCCATTTTAATTAGGTTTTACTTAGGTAAATTCATAAACTATTTAATGAATATGGAAAATCTCTGGACTTGAAGAAGTTTCATCTGCTGTTAAAACCCATATTGCTAACTGAGGGCTAACTCTGTCCTCTTATCTTTGCCTGCCACTCACGTGTTCCCCAGGTCCTGGCTGGAGTGCTGTGTACAGAGGAGACTAAGGCACTTTCTGCTCGGAGGAATGTGGCTCAGACTGAGGAATTGTGCCTGCCCTGGGTGGGGGGGGATGGGAGTAGCTGTCTGAGGGTAGCCTGTTCCTGACTTTGCTAAAGAGTGGGAAAAATCTGGAAATAGATGATGCTTCTGAAATCACCTCCTCTAAGAGACTAGTTGAGTTAGGTTTTAAGCATGAAAACCATTGGTGGTGACAGTTTGCTAATATAAATGAGGCACCGACAGATGAAAATGGTTAAATAAACAATGCTTGAAAGTGAGACTAACTTGAATAAAGCTTTTTATGGCCTGACACATGAGCTGAAGTTTTTCTTAGGTTTTATATCTTAGATGTAGTGTGTCAAATAGGCCAATAGAGTAAAGAGATTCTACTTTGGGTTTCAACTGTCCGTTTTTTATAGAAAAGTGGAAGACAGAATGGACAAATTGAAAACACATTTTGTTATTCTTACTATAATATGGCAAATGGTTGGTTTGGAAGATGATTTTTGTGATACAAAGTATATACCAAAGGACAGAGTTTTTGCCATATTACTTAGTTTGTAGAAAAGTTACATTAGGTATTGTGGGACTAAATATTTTCTGTAGAATGGATCTAGATCACTGGTTTTTAACTATGAATCTTTTGAGCAAATGAAATATTATGAGGCGATATTAACAAATCCAGGAAGAGCAGAGTGGCCTTGCTTAAATTGAGGGATGAAGGGGTGTCCAGAAACATATTTATTCTCTACCCTTCCTCAAATGACTCCAGAGCTGGCTGAAATTTGAACCTTTGGGGATTTACGGGGTACAGTGTAAAGAATCACTATCTTATGTCCTCATCTGATATATACAAAGGGCATAGTTGCAGGTTAATCTTCTGGTATACTTATCCACACAGTATGTGATAAATCACTGTCAAACTCACACACATAGCCATGTTACAGTGAGGACACACTCCTTCCAGTTCACTGATGTTCTTCTGGGCTATTTTGTTCTCATCAAAAAAAGGACAAACTGTTACTACTTTTCCCCCATCAACATTTTCTTGTACATTTCCTGTGTGCTCCATCTCATTTTTGTTATTTTTTCAGCATATCAACTGAATCTTTTGAAATATTCCAGTGTCTTACAGTGGCCTGTGAATCTTTATTAAGTTTGCTTTTTGAAAATTTCTATGACTTGGATTCAGAAGTAAGACTAACAAATAACGTAATCTCTAAAATACTATTTTCCTGCTATAATAATACTCAAAGTAATAGTGGTTACTATTTTACACTTTTGCATCCATTATCTTATCAAGTATTATTTTATAAAAAATAGGATCAGGGAAAGGTCTTACTGTCAGCTAGCAAGTAAATCTTATTACACACTTGCATTGTGATTTTAATTGTGTGTATGTTATCAAGTGAGACTGCAGAAGTGTCTTTAAGGTATAAAATGATCTGAAAATGAACTCACTCTAATATGTTAAACATATCCTAGTAAGGAAAATTGATATATCTTACTAGTTTTTCTTGCACAGAGTATTTCTTTAGTCAGAAACACTAATATTTACCAAGCATTTATTGTGGCGGGCTTTGTGCCAAGAGCTTCACCTGCATTATTCCATTTAGTCCTTGCAAAAACACTAAGAGACAGATGCTTTTTTCCCCCCACTCTATAGACAAGGAAACCAAGGATTAGAGAATTAAAAAAATTTACCCAAGGTCACAAAGCCTGGTTAGTGGTAGAATTGGGACCTAAGCTGAGGGCAGTCTGTCTCAGCATCTCATGCTTTCAACCACTATTGATCAAGGGAAGTGTTTTGTTTGTTTGTTTGTTTGTTTATTTTAAATTCCCTGACTCTCTCTGTGTCTCTGTTTACTCATCTATAAAATGAAGGTAGTAACAGTACCTTTCTACAGGATTGTGGTGGAGGTTAAAGGAGTAGGTATCCATGCGACAGTGAGAATGGTTTTTGACAGGTTTCATGCTTAAAACCTAATTCAACTAGTCTCTTAGAGGAGGTGATTTCAGAAGCATCATCTGTTTCCAGATTTTCCCCACTCTTTAGCAAAGTCCGGAACAGGCTACCCTCAGACAGCTTCTCCCATCCCTCCCCAGGGCAGGCATGATTCCTCAGTCTGAGCCACATTCCTCCGAGCAGAAAGTGCCTTAGTCTCCTCTGTACACAGCACTCCAGCCAGGACCCAGGGAACATGTGAGTGTACTAGTGTACGTGTACTTGTGTACTAGTACTAGTGTACTAGTGTACTAGTAGTTACTAGTACTAATAGGTACTCGAAAATGTTAGTGACTTTTCTTTGACGATTAAAGAAAGCTTAATTGGCAAGGTAGGATAATAGAGGAGTCTAAGATCTTTCATTTCATGGAAATATTTATTTTTTTCAGTTATAAAGCTGTTGTACTAGCAGCAAATCATTTCGGACGGTTTTTTACTGGTCAGATCACAGCTGCTGGAAAAGTTCCTCCAGCTAAGGTAGGAAAAACTTTGCATATTTCTTTATAATATGAATGGATGAAAAGTGAGAGTAGGTGTAGTACTAAATAGTACTAAACTATAATTGTTTTAAAAGTTTTGTTCCATGTTGACTTCACACTAATAACCCTGTGGCACCTACGGACACACGGTGGAGCCTCAAGGCTGTTTACGGATGCTTGACAGAAAAGAATTTGGACATTTCTGGAAATGCTAGTGTTTTTCCATTTTTGACTTGCTAACTTGAATTCTTGGAGGTGTTTTGGGTAACTCGTTCTGTGTAGCATGTTTATTAGTTTATTACTGATTTTCTAAAAAAAAACTTCAGGATACCATTCAGTAAGTTCTCGATTTCACAATGTTGTGACACTTGGTTCATAGGAAAGATTGTCTTAGTTCAGCAAATTCTCGATTTTCCAGCTGTTACATTTCACTCACAGAAAAGATTGTCTTAGTTTTTTCCCTTATCTTCAAAAATGGGTTAAGAGGAGGGGGGAGGGAAGGGAGGTGGCGTCATCCCGGTCCTTGGCAGAGAGAAGGGGTGTGATTTCTTTAATCTAGATTGAAAGCCGAGAGGGGCCGTTGATGAGCTGTGGGGATGGCTGGGTGGAAGAGAGATTGCTTCGAAACCCTTCAGCCCTGCATCCACGAAATGACGGTGGAAGCACATTGTCTGGGTAGAGGAAATAGGACTGAAGAGGATGTCTGTCGGCACAGGTTTCCTTGGTGCTTCCTGCTCTTAAGTACTTTATTATACAAACTGAGAACTCATACGAGATAAATCTCCCAGAAAAAAAATGAAAGGGAAAAAAAAAAGATATGGCAGCTTTGAGGAATCTAGTGGTATATTGCCTTAAAAAAAGGCCAGGTGAGGAAAATGGCAAGTGGTTTAAATGGAGGCCAGAATACACAGCAAGGAAATTTAGCAAAAATAACAGGGATGTGACATATGATGGGTTTATATTTGGGGGGGGGGAGTTTATTTATTTATTTATTTAAATAATCTCTACACCCAGTGGGGCTTGAACTCATGACCCCAAGACCAAGAGTCACATGTTCTTCTGACTGAGCCAGCCAGGTGCCCCTGAAGGGATTCCATTTGATTTCTTTGTCAGGATCTTAAGAGTAGGTCTGGCACTCATGGCAGCCAGCAGTTCAAGGTTGTTTTTAAACTGGCTGAATGCTTTGATGCACAAACCTGTTACTCAGTTTTGGTTAGACTCTTTCCTGAGGAATGTGGAAACTGAGAGGAAAGCTGGGAATATATAAGAGATTAAAATGTGAAACAGAAGACGAGAGGCTTAAAGGAAGGAGAATCAATCAGCTTTTAGAAGGTAGAATAGAGACTGTCTTTACTGAGAATTTAAACCACAGGTTAAGGGACTGTGGTCATCCGTCAGAAATAGTTTTTTGGTATTGAAGAATTAGACACTAGGGGGGCATTGATATCAAGGTAGATTGAATAACTTTTTATTTGGGTTTCCTATAAATACGGAGGGTTCTTCCTTGTCTAGAATGAGCTAACAAGCCTCGTTTGATGGCTTATGATAGGTCAGGCACTATTCTGGAAGCTGCGGAATGAATAAGGCAAACGAGATCCCTGCCACATGAAACCTACACTCTAGTAGGGGCTACAGTGAGGCGATAAATCAAGCAAGTATATGAGATAATCTTAAACATGAAAGGACCAGGACGGTGTGATAGTAAGTTGTGGGGGCCAGCTGCTTTCACTAGGACTGTGGGAAGGCTCCTTTGACACTTGAGCTGAGACCTAAAGGATGGTGAGAAACGAACCAGGTATTCAGGATTTCAGGCAAAGGGCACAGCACCTGTGAAGCCCTGAGATGAAACAGAGAAGGATAAAGAAGGCTATTGGTCTTGAGTGCAGTGAACAAGGTGGGGAGTGATGTGAGTTGGTGGAAAGGTAGGTTGGAGCTGGATGATGTTGGGCTTCTCTTGTCAGGGTTGTTCAGATTCTCTTACAGCTGATGGAAATGTCTAATTCAGGGTCATTTTGGAAAAACTCACTTTTGCTTCTGTGTCTCTACTGTCCCATAGAACACTTCACTTCTGACACTTCTGGTCACCCAATGTGTGGGGCTTTCTCTACACTGAGCAACTATGTGACACCAGCAGTGTGTCCCACAACTTATTTCTAATACCATCTCCTTGGGGGTAGTGTGCGATCCACAGGTAGAGGGCTCAGTCCCCCAAGGCTGCCCTCACCCCCCTTCCCATGCCAGTCGCCAAGTCCAGGTTGTTACAGGCAGACTGACTGTAAATCATTCAGAGGTTTCCACAATCCTTTCCCTGGGTTTAGTTAATTTGCTAGAACGGCTCACAGAACTCAGGAAATTTATAGAAGGTTATGATAACGGGTACAGATGAACTTCCAGATGGAAGAGATGCCTGAGGCAAGGGAGGTGGGAAGGGGCGTGGAGCTTCCGTGCCCTCCGTGGACGCTCCTGTCTCTTGCACTTCCCTGTATTCACCCAGAAGTTCTTCAAACCCTGTACTTTTGGGATTTTTAAAGGAGACTTTATCATGTGGGCATAATTGATCATTAACTCCTTGGACCCTTCTCCTCTCTCTGGAGAATGGGAGGTGGGGCTGAAAATTCTCAGCAGCTGTCAGCGGCCATCTTCTGTTAGAACAGAAGATCCTGCTATCACCCTCGAAATTCCAAGGGATTTAGGAACTCTGTGTCATGAACTGGGGTCACAGACGAGTTATTAGAGCAAAAAATGTTCCCAGTGCTTTTCTGGTTTTGGAAATTACAAGGGTTCTAGGAGTTCTGTGTCAGGAATTAGGGACAGAGGCATATATATATATATATATATATATATATATATATATATATATATATATAATTATCTCATGAGAATTAAAAAAAAAATCGTATGGAAGTTCTTTGGGAGAATGGTTAGTAGGGGGGAGAGGGAAGGCAAGATCTGTACGGAATTGACGGTGGAAGTTGTGCCCTGGGAGGCAGTGGCAAGAGCGATGTGTAGAAGGGGATGGATTGGGAGATCTTTGGAAGTTGACACCAAGAGTACTTTCTGGTGGACTGGAGGTGGAAACGTGCAAAGGGAAGCCTCAAGATGACCTTCCTGTTTTGGCTTGAACAGTTGTGCGCACAATTAGCGCTCTTAACTGAGCTGGCAGGCTGAGAGGAGGAACACGTTAAGTGATTGGAAATGAAGAATATCCCTTTTTTAAAAGATCTTATTTATTTATTTAGAATGTGAGTGAGGGGAAGGACAGAGGGAGAGAGTCTCAAGCAGACTCCATGCTGAGTGTGGAGCCCGACATAGGACTTGATGATCTCACGATGCTGAGATCAAGACCGGAGCCAAAATCAAGAATTGGGACACTTAACTGACTGAGCCACCCAGGCACCCTGGAGATAAAGAATGTTCCTAAAGGTCATTTCTTTCCCATGGCCTTCCCTGTTTCCCGAGTATATGTCTGTGGTCTGTGAGTCAGCAGTCAAAGCTTTAGATTCAATCATTTAATATAACTGCCATCTGGGTAGGGGTGTTTTGACTGCTCTGTTGCACAAACCAAATGGCTTGCTCAGGGTCACCCAGGACTAGTTGGTAGTCGAGTCAGGATTTGACTGTGCCCCTCAATCTCTGTGTCTTTTTCTTCACCTGGTGCTGCAGAAAAAATAAATTCCTGTTGTGAGATCTACACAGCTTTATTATTGTGCAATTACGGCTTTTAAATTACGGGTTTTTTTTTTTTTGTGTGTGTGTGTGTGTGTGGGTCATTTCTTGATGCAGGATAGCTTGGTCTAGTCCTGTGATTTTTAGATATTTTATTTTTATTTCACATATTCTTTTTTTGTTAGTTTTTTTTTTTTAAAAAGGATGTTATTTATTTATTTGAGAGAGAGAGAGCGAGAGAGCAAGAGAGCAAGAGAGAGAACAGGAGCAGGGCCAGAGAGGCAGAGGAAGAGGGAGAAGCAGACTCCCTGCTGAGCAGGGAACGGACTTGGGCCTTGATCCCAGGCCTGAGCTGAAGGCAGGTGCTTCACCTGAAGCATCCCTTAGTTCACATTGTCATAGTGTGGGGTGGGTGCCTTGGAGCCCAGAGCCCAGAGCCTCCTTGGTCTCTCTTTGTCTCCTTTTCTGTGGAGTAACCCCCAAACCCTAAACCATCACCATCAAGATGAATTCACATGATTTCTAAAACACTTGCTTAGGGGGGCCCTGGAGCATGGGTTGACTAGGCTTCTTAAAGAGGCAGAAGGACATAGGGACATGATGGGTAGGTGGGAATTTATAAAGCTGCACTGTTTCTGTGTCTGTGGGTGGCTTTTTTTTTTTTTTTTAACACAACCACAAGGAGTTGCCTCAGTTGACTGGGGAGTATAATAGAACTTTTTTTCTGGAAGGCCCATTCCAGACTAGAGACAACACTACTCTTACTGTGTTTCTTAGAAGGCAGGGGCGACTCTTGTTTCTCAGGAATTCTTTGGTTTTCTTGGCTCTGATCCTTCCATGGCTAGGGAGAGTCATTGTGTTGCCGTGGTATGGTTCATTCATAATGGTTCAGAATTACGTAGTTCGTCACCTGCTGTTCTTTCAGAAGCATTTGAGCTCCAAATACAGGGCAGAGTAGCTATTTCACCAAAGTTGTACCCATCTTTGAAACTTATTTTGACATCTTATGAACATAGAGAAACCTTCACATTTGAGAGGGGAGAGGTAGCTAGAATGCTACGCTGGGAATTTGTTTCAGTACACATAGCTTTTATACACTAGGAAAGACTTAGTAATCTTTAATGTGTGTACTGTTCATCAGACTGTACGTGGCTTCCACTTGGAGAGGCTGGTTGTCTATTTTCAGTGAAGGTTGTGGGCCTTTGCCAGCAGGTGAGGTGGTCCTTTGATGAATTTGTGAAAACAGTGGTGGTTCCTTTAAAGAGTTGTCTGTCCACTCAGTGTATTAACTGAGGGCTATTCACCACCAGCACACCTGGTATGTTACTGAATTAACTGTGTAGTGCCCTAGCCGCTGACAGTTATTAGCTGGTGGTTTTTCACAATCAGTTGATAATGAACTTTATTTAAAATATACCATTCTGCCCTTTCCCATAGATTCTGATTGTTGGTGGTGGTGTTGCTGGGCTGGCTTCTGCAGGTGCGGCGAAGTCGATGGGTGCAATTGTTCGAGGATTTGACACCAGGTATGTGCCTTCCTAGTGATTGCTGCTAAGGCAAAAGCATTTTGTTTCAGGTGGGTATTATGCTTTCCTTAGGATTTATAAATGGCAGTTGCACATTGAGAACTGCTTTATGAGCTCTTTCCACTTAAAACTATTTTTGCTTCTTCAATGTTAACTCGAAGTGGAAAAATATTATCTAGTGGGAAAAAAAAAAAAAAAATGGAAGGGCCCAGACTCAGTACTGAAGAAATCATTTAAAAAGCAGAGGAATTGGGGGCGCCTGGATGGCTCAGTCGTTCAGTGTCTGCCTTTGGCTCGGGTCATGGTCCCAGAGTCCTGGGATCGAGCCTGGTATCAGGCTTACTGCTTGATGGGAGCCCTGCTTCTTCCTCTCCCTCTCCCCCTGCTTGTGTTCCCTTTCTTGCTGTGCCTTTCTCTGTCAAGTAAGTAAAAGTCTTAAAAAAAAAAAAAGCAGAGGACTTGAAAAGAAAAGACTTGCATTCAGTTTTGTTTCTTTCTGTGGATTAGCAGTGGGACTAGAGTTAATCCTATCCTGAGTTTGTGATATGTTGCTCTACCATGTCCTCTTTCTGTTCAGGATGCATTTACAAATCAGGCAGGACGTGACCACCACATCTGTGAGTTTGAAGAAAAAAAGTAGTAGAGGAGATATTTTGGGGGCACTGGGTTGGCTCAGCAGTAGAGCATGTGACTTGATCTTGGCCTCATGAGTTTGAGCTCCATGTTGGGCATAGAGTTTAGTTTAAAAAAAGTCAGCATTAGAGACATTTTGGAGAACAGACAGGTGGCAGAGAGGTAAGGGGTATACTCTGCCTTGAATGGTTGGAAGCAGATAGAGGTGATTGGGCAATAGTAGAGCCTCTAGGGGAGAGTCGCCAGTTAGGTTCACAGTGTACTTTAAAGCAGGTATATCAACATTATCTATAATTCTTTAAAGAAAATTTTGATTAAAATTGTTCTTCATTTTAGAAGATACTAGATACTGGATTTTATTAAATGTTTCTTGAGAGTGGCTTTCATTTATGTGTATGAATACTATTTCAAGGTTGAAGCATAAGGTGATTATCAGTTGAGATCAGTAAAGGAATAATACCATGGCTAATCTTGAAAATAGAATGATCAAAATTTTCCAAAAAATTTGCAATATTCAAAGTTGGAAAGAGTGTGCATTTCTGGAGTAAGGAATGTTCCATAGAACATGGTTGTCAGGGCTTACCTGGAGTTTAGAGAAGTGATATACTGATGGAAAGCTATCCTGCTCACATGAGAAAAGGCATTTTTGAAGTAACCAGGTTGCAAGACAAGGATAACCAGAGTCAAGCCTGTCATTAGTGATGTCTTTTAATTTTTAATTTTGCTGATGTGAAGTCTTTGAAGACAGCCAAACCCAGAGGGAGGAGGTTGTGCAAATTTTCATTGTAGTGACAGTAAGCAGCATTAAAGTGGAAATGTGTATTTTTGGCTTAGAGAGGTTTTGAAACTTGATGTTGGGACAGCTACTGAGAATTTATTAGGTATTTTGATGTCATTGGTTTAGATTGTATTCAAAGCTGATAGCTTGAGGGTGGCTGTTGCTTAACTCCATTTACCGCTCATTAGGATAGTTCAAGTACACAACGAAGAAAGATGTGCCTAAACTGATATAATGCTTTTCTAAGAATTATAGCTCATTAATCACTATTTTGAGACTGGAGATTGGTATCATATATAAATGTGAAATCCAAATGTATTAGAAAACACACGATTACAAATTCTTGTTGGAAGACTGAATAATATATATTTTCAGATAAACATCCTAAAACCTTAAGGACAACTCATTGCTCAGTGATATTAAAGGGGTGTGATTTAAAATTTTTTTCAAACAATAACTAGGAGATTCCCCTCGTAACTATAGTGAGCATCCTACTGAATGCCTACATTGAGAAGTTTAGAAAACAATAGCTTTACTTTTTTATATTTCTGTTTGTGTGTGTGTGTGTATATATGTGTGTGTTCCAGTAAAGTTTTATTTACAAAAACAATTGGCAGGGGCGCCTGGGTGGCTCAGGGGTTAAAGCCTCTGCCTTTGGCTCAGGTCATGATCTCAGGGTCCTGGGATCGAACCCCACATTGGGCTCTCTGCTTAGCAGGGAGCCTGCCCCCCCCCCCCCACCGCCCGCCACCCACCTCTCTGCCTACTTGTGATCTCTCTCTCTCAAATAAATAAATAAAATCTTAAAAACAAAAAGAAAAAACAATTGGCAGGTCAGGAGTTGTAGTTTTTGGACACCTGTTCTAATGCTTACTCTCTCAGGCGTTGTGCTATATGCTTTATTTTGTTCTTTACAGATCTCTATGATGTAGAGATAAATAGCCCTGCTTTACATATTATAAAGAAATATAATCAATTTTATAACATTCAGTTTTATTTCGTATCATAAACATAATACATGCTTATTTCCCCAATTCAGAAAAATATAAAATAATACAAAAAGTGAAAATAGCCTATTCCCTGCAAAGAACTATTAACATCTTTGTATATGTTCCCTTTTCTACATGTTAATTTAAAATATAATTTTACTGATAGTACTAGTTAACTGGCTTAACAGTAGATCGTGAAGATATTTACTTACCTACAAATATATTTAATGGCTGCATAGGATTCCACTGTGTGGAAGTACAGTGACCTACTTAATTAGTCCCCTTTAAATGGACATTTTTACTATGTATAAACAATACTGCATGTATTTTCTGTGTCAGAACATATGTATTTCGAGAGATTTCATTATTTCCTTAGGGTAAATTCCTAGAAGAGGAATTTTGGGGTCAAAAATATTCATGTCTTACATTTTGATATATTATAATAGTTTTAAATGATAATTATTTTGAAGGCAGAGATTCCAAAATAGGAGATGCCTGGGTGGCTCAGTCAGTTATTCCCCGGGTCTTGGGATCGAGTCCTGCGTCCTGCTTCTCCCTCTGCCTGCTGCTCCCCCTCCTCACGTGAACGCTCTTTCTCTGACAAATAAATAAAAAAATCTTAAAAAATTACAAAAAAGCATTTATGGTTCCGATTATGCATGTACATTTTTGAAAAATACAGAGAAACCATAAGGAAGAAAAGAAAAATGCCTTTTGTAATTCTCCCAGCTAGATAATTGCTAATGATTTTTAGGGCATTATTTTTACAGATATTTATGTAGATACCTTTTGATCAAAATTGTGATCACTTACACATATATGTCATTTTATATTTATCTTATTTCATTAAAAATAGTAGACATTTCTAAAACTTGGTAAACAGTAGTATACCCTCGGCTGTAAGGAATAGAAAACAACTCAAACTGGCTTAAACTCTGAGAAAATGTATTAGCTCTCCTAAATGAAAATTCATGGGAAGGGCTCCATTTTTCACACTCGTGTCAGCAGCGCATTGGTGCCTTCCAGGACCAAGTTCTTTTTGTCCTTTCTGTTGTCTTCAGCTTTGGCTCAGGTTGGCTTCTGCAGGCAATCTGGGCTTGAAGTTTCCTTGTTCAAGCCAGCAGAAAGGTGAAGACCTCTTGCTCAATCATGTCCTACTCACTGGGTCTGTTCTTTCTGACCCCAGTGGTTGCTGGGGACTGGGAAGCTCAGACCACAGTTTCCCCAAGTTCCCTGGTGGCCAGAATTACCCACAGCTCTTGCTAAAAATAAGCTTCTGGCCTCTCTGCGGGAGATTGTAATTCAGTGGGTCTGGGAAGGGGCCTACGAATTTGAAGTTTTAGCAAGCCCCTGAAATAATCATTGTCATCAGGGATGTTTGGGACTCACTATAGGGGGATGGGTGTTGACAAGTCAAACACACCATCCGGCGTGACTGAGATCTTTGCTGGCTCTGGTTTTCCAACCAGTACATGGTGCATGGCTAGTGTTTATTTATTTATTTATTTTTATTTTTATTTTTAAGATCTCCTGTTCACTTGCGAGAGAGAGAGAGAGAGAGAGAGCGAGCGCCTACAAGTAGGGGGGAGGGCAGAGGGAGAGGGAGAAACAGACGCCCGGCTGAGCAGGAAACCTGATGTGGGGCTCAATCTGAGGACCTGGAGACATGACCTGAGCCACCCCACTGCCCCTAGTGTTTATTTATTTTTAAACTGAATGTATTTTTATGTAGTTTAAATGTATTGGCTCTTTATACCTCTTATAGGTTGTTTTTTTCAAGCACAGTTTAATGAGGACTAGGGACAAAAAATAACTTTGTTAAAATACTTCTAAGAGTCATTCATGAGAGAGAGGTCACCCTAATTCAGAACATTTATAAACGAAGACCTCAACTTGAGTGATTTGAATGAAGTCAAATCTTAATGTAGGTCAGAGTTCATATCATTATTGATAGTGGGGCCCCAAGAATCAGAAGTGATTGTTGGAGTTATCAGTAGTGAAATTCCTTTTGTGACTGAAGTAAGTAGAAGTTGGAATTCCCTATAGTTTTAATTTTTCCAGGAAAAATTAATTTTTGTAGAAGTGGCACATACTTTTGGAAATAACTGAGATAGCCCAGTCAGAGATATCAAAAAAAATGTCCAATTTTGCATATATACAGTTTGCTTTTCTTAAAACTCAACACGCAAAAAACAAACAATCCAATTAGAAAATGGACAGAAGACATGAATAGACATTTTCCCAAAGAAGACCTACAGATGGCCAGTAGACACATGAGAGGATGCTCAACATCACTGATCATCAGGGAAATACAAAGCAAAACTGCAATGAGAGATCACCTCACACGTGTCAGAATGGCTTAAATGAACAACACAAGAAACATCATGTGTTGGTGAGGATGTGGAGAAAGAGGAACCCCCCTCACTGTTGGTGGGAATGCAAACGGGTACAGCCACTCTGGAAAACAGTATGGAGGTTCCTCAGAAGTTTGAAAATAGAACTACCCTACAATCTGGCAATTGCACTACTGAATATTTAGCCAGAGAATACAAAAATACTAGTTTTTTTTTTCAAAATTACTAATTCAAAGTGATACATGCACCCCAATGTTTATAGCAACATACTAATAGCCAAATTATGAAAGCAGCCCAAGCGCCCAATGACTAATGAATGGATAAGAAAGATGTGGTATACACATACACTCTCTCTCTCTCTCTCACACTCACACACACAATGGAATTTTGTTCAGCCATAAAAAGCAATAAAGTATTGCCATTTGCAGTGACATGGATAGAGCTAGAGAGCCTAATGCTAAGTGAAATAAGTCAGAGAAAGACAAAAAACAATGATTTCACTCATATGTGGAATTTAAGGAACAAAACAAACAAACAAAAGCAAAAAAAAAGAGGCAAACCAAGTAACAGACTATTCACTGTAGAGAGCAAACTGGTTACCGGAGGGGAGGTAGGTGGGGGAATGGGTGAAACAGGTGGTGGGGATTAAGGTGTGCACCTGTTGTGATGGGCACTGGGTGATGTATGGAAGTGTTGCCTCACTATATTGTACATCTGAAACTAATATTACACTGTATGTTAACTAACTGGAATTTAAATAAGTAAAAACTTAAAAGAAAAACCTCAAAACCCCCCCCAAAATGTGTAGGTAAAAGCTGATCTTGATTTCTGTTAAGGGCTTGAAATAACCACCGCTTTCCCTTCAATAATCACCAGAGCTGCAGCTTTGGAGCAGTTCAAGTCTCTTGGTGCTGAGCCCTTGGAGGTGGACTTGAAGGAATCTGGTGAGGGGCAAGGAGGATATGCGAAAGAGATGTCCAAAGAGTTCATCGAAGCTGAAATGAAACTCTTTGCCCAACAGTGCAAGGAGGTGGACATTCTCATCAGCACAGCGCTGATTCCAGGTACGTCCTTAAGCTCACGCTTATCAGCAGAGCACTTTGACTAGTGGTATTTCAAAAGGACAGTGAAAGCTGTTTAACATTGGAATTTCTTTAAGTAAAGATTGATTTACTTTCTAGAAAATGAGAAAGCACATGAAAGCCAGAATGGACGAAAATTGCCTGGATAAAGATGATCATTAATAGTGGCATCCATTTTTTTTTCTATATATTTTTATGTAACTGTGTTCATCGTCATATTCTATATATCGTATTATATTTGTAAGCGATTTCGTTTGTTGATACCCTTGATGAATTGGTTTTTTAATTTATTTCTGTTCCCTTTGTTAAGATACTACATTTTTATTGTAGGACATCCAGACAGTACTGAAAAATATGAAGAAAAAAGTACAGACCAGAAGTTGCAGCAGAGATGACCATTATTAATATTTTAACCATTTCTCCATACACTAGAGAGAGAGAGAAGGGGACTTGGTGTGTGTGTGCATGTTTTTGGGAATTCTGGTATATGTTTTTTACTAAAGGATGTGACACTTTATCACTTTTAAAATCATTTCCTTTGGCATGTTTGGTCTTTGCAACCAAATTGCAAGCTCTTTGATGGCAGGAATTACTTTCCAATCCTTTACCACATCCTCTTTAAAGAATATTTTTCTCTCAGTAGATGATTGATTAGACCTTACTGGTTTAGTAAGCAGTTATTAATCAGGAAACAGTAGCTTGATCTAGCAAGATTTCGGCTTTGAAGAAATGCTCTACCCCTCCTCTTCTCCCTTTCCTTGCTATGACCACCGTGCTAACTCTACTGTTTTCCTTTCTGAAAGGAAGTGGGCCAGATAATGAGAGCTTAGAGGGTTAATGGTTACTTGTGTTAGAATCTTCTAAAGGAGGCTTGCTTTCTGTAGGGGACAGTGGAAAATTAGAAGTTGCTTTGTCATGAGGTCATGGGAGAGGAGAAGTTCTCTTCTGGCATCTTCCCACAACCCCCCAGCTGAATAATGTGTATGCAAGGGCAAGAACTTGAGTGACACCACATCTGTGAGCCTCTAGGGGAAAATGTGTCCCCCAAGCTCTTCTTTCTGTCCTCTGTTTACCCAGAGGATATCAGATAGGCGAGCTGGTCTCTCCAGACACCCACAGCCCACCCGAGCTGGCCAGGGGAAGCAGATGGCATGGGCTAGTGACACAGGGTTAACCCATAGAAGAATCTGTGAGTCTAGAAATGAGGTGGGTTGGTTACTGGAGGTGGATGCAGATCAGGCCAGCCAGGGGCTCATGGCAGTATTGGTGAAGTCTGCTGACTCATGAACAAGCAGTGGCAGGAGAGTGCTGAAGGATTTTGTCCTTTCCTTTTGTGGCAGTGGCTTGTGGCCCAGCTATTGCACAGGAGGGATGTTGAAGGAGGGTTGGGGTGGTCTTTGCTGTAGTCCCCATCTGACCTTTGGAAGTTAGCTGCATGTTCGGGAGAGGTTATGAGCTGAATAGGTACAACAAGTGGCCAGTAGAGGGTGCTAAAACATTTCCTCTTGGAGTACATGATTTCGGACAGGAAGCTGGTTTTAGTCAAGTCATGCTCTTTTTGGACATCAGATAATTTGGACATAGTATATAGAATTATTATTGGGGATAAAGCCTAAAGTAAGCAATACAACTCAAGACTTCTTGTATAAAACACATACTCTTTTTAGGGCCTACTCCCTCTAATAATACTTATTTTTTAAATAAGGACTTTATAGTAAGTATACTTTAGTAAAAGATCAAATTGTGTAATAGTCTTAAAGAGGATTTGTTAAAGACATTTTGTTAATCTGTTCCACTGAGCCTCTACTGTCTTCTGTCCTTTCTGAAGCAGTGATCTGTTCAGAGCATGTTCAAGTTAGATGAAGTGGCTGATCAGAGGACTAGTCTTCTGTTACCTTTTTTTCCCTTTTTTAAAATATTTTATTTATTTATTTGACTCAGAGAGAGAGAGATCACAAGCAGGCAGAGAGGCAGGCAGAGGGGGAGGGGGAAAACAGGCCCCCTGCTGAGCAGAGAACTTGATTCGGGGCTTGATCCCAGGACCCTGAGATCATAACCTGAGCAGAGGCAGAGGCTTAACCCACTGAGCCACGCAAGTCTCCCTACATTTTTTTTTTTTTTTTTGAAAGCCAAAATAAAAGAGAAAAGTTGGTGGGAATATTATGAGGAAGAAGATGATTTTTCTAAAGATCTTTCTTATCCTGAGACCCGAAAGCGTGAGCATTTCAACGAAAAGATGAAAAGACTTTTTAAAAGCACAAATACCCTTTGAAAAACTGTCCTTGGCATTGTACCTTGACTGGTTTATGTCCTGGGTCTCTGCATGGATCACCTGATGTGTGTCGAGGTCCTGAAAGACTTCTCGGAACACAAGCTATTCTCAAGTTTCCTTGAGTGGATCCAAAGGGGATTAAGTCAAACGTCAGAAGTTGGCCAAGCTCACTTGCTTTGACACAGGTGCTTGGAAGGCTGCACACAGGACTGGATTTGGATAAGGACACTCAGAGGGGGGCATGGGCAGTTAGCTAGCTTCGGGTAGCAACCTTACGGAGCTGGCAAATTTTTGATCCTCCAAGGTGCACTCAGTCTTCGAGCTTGAAAGAACAATTACATTGTTTTTGTGTAGATTGTATGTGGAATGAAATATCTCTGGAGGTTGCTAATTATTATGCTGCCATTTTGTACCACATACTTGTGCCATCATCTGGACTCCCTAGATTGGGGTGGGTGAAGGGTTAAAGGCTCTAGTGTCACTTAATGTAGGTAGCTTCAGGACAGGGCTGACAGTCCCGTTTTGTGGTGCTCTGCACACACGGGAAGACTACCCAACTTCCCTGTCTGGCTCTTTGTCCTTTGGGGCTACTATTAAAAAATAAGTCCCTCTGGCCATGTTCAGGTTGTGCTTATAATCTTTTTTGCTAAACTTTTTGAGACTCGAGATTTTTCAGCATCTCTCTTGTTGTGGGTGCCATCTTGAGGTCTTCGTTGTTATATCTCTTATTTTTCGGTGCTGTCCAAGGAATGAGAGAAAGAACACTCTCTTGGCTCAACTTTTGGATAAGAATGCTGCAAAGGCTAACTTAAGACTGGGAACCTAGCTTTTTAAAATTTTCCAAAACCAGAATACTTGCCAAATTTGTAATTTGAGGTGGTTAGCTAGGTCTCTCAGGAGCTAGAACTGGGAAGTAGTAGGAGGTCTGTCTAGGAGTTAGAAAGTGTTTATTGGTCAGAAAGGAAGATATTCATTGTGTGATTATAAATTATAATTTCATAGGTCATATAAGTTGGGACATCTTTTTAGGCACAATACAGATTATGATGCTTTTTATCTATACTAGGTAAGGTCTGTAGAATATACCCTATACAGGATACTTGTGATAATTCTACATGACTCTGGAGAAATGGGAGGGGCTGTTTTCCCCGACATGTAAAGGCTATTTGCGTAGGACAGCAAACTGGAGATATTTTGCCATTGCCTCAAAAATCAGCATTAGTTCTCCATCTGACATTACTTGTCTTTTTGAAATCTATCTATCCCGATGAGTAGAAATACGGCACACAAGAATAGTTTTTCACAGTAATGTTCAAACTTATGTTCAGGCAAGAGAATAATTGATACAGTGATATACTCTCCCATTTGTGAAAACCACCAAGATAATATTGTTTTCATGCCTCTACGGAGTTTTGGCCCAAAGTCCATGTTTATTGTTTAGAGAGACTGGTCTTTTCCTTCTCTGTAAGCAAGAGGATCTCACAGTACAAAACTATAGAGATCAGTCATTTCTAACTTTCTTTTCTAATTATTTATTGTGTTTTACTGACTGATCTAATTCATGGGTCTTCCTTCCCTCCCTTAAATTTATCATATGGCTGTA
Organism: Mustela lutreola; assembly: GCF_030435805.1. Taxonomy (NCBI): domain Eukaryota; kingdom Metazoa; phylum Chordata; class Mammalia; order Carnivora; family Mustelidae; genus Mustela; species Mustela lutreola. The sequence continues at coordinate 34,479,339 of NC_081294.1, forward strand.
TGGAATTTTGTAATATTACTTCTAAGAATTTTCATTTGTTTTGAGAGTTTTGAAGGACGGAGAGAAAGACTTAAGTGTTGCAATATCAAGGGTTGGTAACCACAGGCTGTCTACACACCTCTTGGTAGCTTTCAGCACAAACAGGGCAACTTGTCATCAGGAGGAAGATGCCAAGATGGGGAGTGTTCATTACCATTTATCAGTCGTGACTTCTGAGAGTGTGTTTGAGCACACTTAGTGAGTTATTGGGCCAAATTTAACAAATGGTCTGCTAGGAAAATTTATGGCATAGAATTATACTCTGGTTTGGTCTGTTATTTCTCCAAAAGTGTGTTGCAAGATTGGAAGCATTGTGTTCCCATCCCTGGCAGTCCCTGAGTTGAAAAGGATTGGGAGGCCGAGGCCATCTCTGGGGAAGAACCCCGGATGGAGTTACTGCGAGCAGCTAGTGTGGCCCTCCACATGCATTTCAGTATTTTCCTTCTTTCCACTCTCCCTATACTTTCTTGTGCCTCCGTGTTGGGGTGGTCTGGCTGTTCTAAGAAAGCAAGGCAAAAGCTCAGACATTATGGAAATTTACTCCTTGCTCAGTTAACAGGAATGGGCGGTTGACACACTGGTGGGCAACTCTCCTTCACGTGGTTGTCTGGAGATTCAGGTAGGACAGTGTAGCTGTCGTCGTCATTATGAGGCTCTGAAGGGCACTCTAGGCACGGTTTCTCTTCCAGTCATCTGGAAGGAATGGGGACATAGAAGAATGTGCATAGGATGCCTAGAAATGCCACTTATGGCTCCTGCTCACGTTTCTTCGGAAGACTTAAGTCATACGGCCAAACCTAACTGTTAAGAGAAGCTGGGAATTGTTGCTTTGCTGTATGTGCAGGAATAACAGAACATTGTATTAGTCTGCTAATTAGTTAGCTAAGTAGTAGCTAATTTTGCTAAGAAAATTCCAGTTTTAACAAGGTGTTTATTTTCTCACAGTCTGGAGGTTGGCAGTCCTAGGTCAAGGCATAGGCAGGTCTGGTTTCTTCTGAGTCCTCTCTGGCTTGTAGATGGTTCTGTTCTTGCTGTGTCCTCACATGGTCTTGGCCTCTTTTTGTATCCACATTTTCTCTTATTTTAAGGATATCCATCAGACTGGACTAGGGCCCAGCCTAATTGCTTCATTTTAACTTAATCATCTCTCTCAAGGCCTTTGCTCCAAATACAGTCCTATTTTAAGGTACTAGGGGTTAGGGCTCCAACATAGGAATTTTCTGGGGACACAATTCAGCCCAAAACAAACATGGATTTTGGTGAGCAGCTAATAGCTTTTTCCTTTTTCTCACTTTGTAGTTTTATCTCATGTTTAATGTATTCACAGGGGATCAGATCTTGGATTTAGAGCCCAATAGAGTAGATTCAGATGCTAGGTCCACTGCCTGATAGCTGGCTGATGTGTCTCTCTGAACCTCCAAGTCTTCATCTCTGAAAATGGGGTAAAATTTTTATCCCGTAGAACTCTTTCATGAGTAGATGAAGAAAACAATCCCATGTAGGGCCTGGCATAGAGAGCATTAGCATTGTTCTCTTTTCTGCCACTGGTGATGCCTGGTTTTACAAATGGTACTCAGGACTGAAAACTTACCTCTTTTTTTCTTTTTTTGAGATTTTATTTATTTATTTATTTGAGAGGGGGGAGAGAGAGAGAGAGAGAGAGAGAACGAGCCTGTGCACGCCTGCATAAGCTGGGGGCGGGGCAAAGGAAGAGGGAATGAGACTATCAAGCAGACTCCTCACTGGGTGCAGAGCCCAACTTGAGGCTCTGTCTCATGACCCTGAGATCATGACCTGAACCATAATCAAGATTCATACCTAACCACCTGAGCCACCCAGGCACCCCTTGACTTTTTTAATAGGAAGTCTGGACAGTCTCAAGGACTCTGTGGAATGCCTAAGACATTCCCTGAAAAACTGCATTTTCCAAAGATATGCATTTCATTAAGGCTCTTTTGTCAGGTAATCTCATCCTGACCTAAGTTGAATAACATTGGAAATAAGCAGTATTATTTCTATTTAAAAAAAAATCTTTTTAATGATTTTATAAAACTAGTAAAATCAGAATGTGTCATATATATTCATTGCTTCAGTTTTTAAGGCATTTTGGTAGCAAAGGTACATCTAAGCACGTGTTGGAGGGAACACAAAGAATGTTGTAATTTATACAAGAATAGAGATGTTACACATTTAAGAATGTATACCTGATATGTTTCTGGGGTGCCTGGGTGATGCAGTTGGTTGAGCATCTGCCTTCGGCTCAGGTCATGATCCCGGGGTCCTGGGATCGAGTGCCCCATCAGGCTCCTTGCTCAGTGGGGAGCCTGCTTCTCCGTCTGCCTGCTGCTCCCCCTGCTTGTGCTCTCTCTCTCTGACAAATAAATAAATACAATCTTAAAAAAAAAGAACATTATACTTTCACGCTACAATTTAAATATGGTAGACTGTTTTTTTAAGAATTCCTACTGCTTATGGAGCCATGGTAGAATCTTGACAAATTTTGATTTTTATTTATACAGAATTTTGCAGCTATAAGAGGTGGATTATTAAGATAATCCTTAAAAAATTTTTTATGAATGTGTCCTTTAATAATTAGGTAAAAAAGCTTGTTTTTAGCTTTTTTTCATTAAATAAATCTTTCGGGATTTCTCTAATTTGCTAAAATATGCTGTTGACTAATCACATTTCGTAAGTATTACATTTAGAAATATCTCACGGCATTCAATTTGTAAAAGCCAAGGTTTAGCTGGCCTGGCTTTCTCTCTGTTTCTTATACAAATAATTAATTGTGCAGAGAAAACTGGTCTCTACTTTTATGAATAGAACTCACATGTTAAATACTCTGCTTGGCTCTTTAAGCTTGGGTTAGAATCTCTGTTTGCCAACACAGCTGTCTAAAGCTTAGCCAGTGATAACATAGAAGGAGGGGTTGAATCAGTATGTTGCTCCATGCACCATGAGGCTGGCTAAATCCACCCAAGTAGATGAAAGACCCATGGATCACATACTCTGCAGTTTCTTGCCATTTCTGGTCAATTACATAATCAATTATCTGTTTTTCTCATAGGTATACCTAAGTGTATAAAAACCCTTTTGTCCTTCTCTGTAGGCATTTTTATAGCTTAAAAGCCAAAGCTTTCACCCCCATTTGTGATTTTGAAATTCCAGAAGAGCCTTTGTTATGTATTGATTATGATGACTTTGGCTGTCAGAAGCAGAAATTCCTGCACATTCTGCCTTAAACAGAAAGGATATTTCTTGGGTTAGGTATGCAGAGGAAGTCCAGGCAGAAGTGTGGGTAGGTGTGCTGAAATCAGGGGTCTTTCACTGTGCTCCTGTGTTCTCTTGTCTTGCCCTGCTCGGTGAGTTGGCCCTGTCCTCAGTGCTGGAAGGCAGCAGCGGGTTGAGCCCTCTGGCGTGCCCAACACAATGCCCACAGGACAAGACAGGTCAGTTCCGCTGGTTCCCTCTTGAAGAGGAAGGAAACTTCTTTTTCAGAAGCCCTGAGCAAACCTTCCCATCTTCTTATTGGCCTTCATTGCGTTAGTGTTCATCTCTGAGCCAGTTCACGGAGACAAGGCAATGAGAAACCCCTTGGCTTACATCTAGATTTCTGAACTGGTCACTAATAAGGTGATGAGATTACCCTTAGGGCAACCAGCCTGCATCTGGAGTGGTTTCTGGGGTCAAGGTCCTACACTGTGTGGAGAAAATGGAAATCAGAGTAGTGACCAGAGGACAAACAAAGTGGGTGCTGGGTAAACAACAGCACTCAGTGCAAAATTATGTACTATTAATAATGACATTTCTTCATGTATAGATGCTGTAGTTCAGAATGTTTTTACATGCTGTACTTGCCATTGAATCAATGTATAGTATTACATTACATTAAAAATTCTCCTGGTCTTGGTAGTGCTTGTTCATGAGATATTTCTTTTGGTTTGGATAAATATATTCTGTAATTTATAATTTTAATGTCTTTGCTACTATATCGTTAAATATACTATGGCCTTGTTGAAGCAGAAAGTGTTTCTTGAGCTTGTCTAATTGGATGCCTTATAGGTCAGGAAGTCAGGAATTTCCCCGATCCAATTACATACTATTGAATAATTTCAGTAAATAATGCTAAAACTTCATTAGAATCGTTACAGAATTTTGTGGTAAATCCATTTCATCTTGGTGTCTTTTTTTTTTTTTTTTAAGATTTTATTTATTTATTTGAGAGAGAGAGAGGGAGAGCGAGCAAGAGAGAGCATAGGTGGGGGGGGAGGGGCAGAGGCAGAGGGAGAAGCAGACTGCTCCCTGAGCAGGGCTCCTGACCAGAGCGGATGGCAGATGATGAACCAACTGAGCCACCCAGGCTCCCCTTGGTGTCTTGTCCTTAATATTTTTAGTGGTTTCCTCTTAATTTGTTTGTTTGTTTGTTTGATGTGATTAAAGTTGTCTGTGAGGGCTTGATTCTTTTCCCGGTAGAGTCCGAGAATTTATTGATTTCAGATGATCATATTAAGCCTGGTTTATTCAGTGAGGTATAATATATTGAAACTTTCTGGTAACTCTTTACTCATTGGTATTCAGTTTAAGCTAAATCCCTCTTCTGAATATCATCTTGCAGAGAGGGCAATGATATATTTTTTTGCTATATAGCCCTGGTTGTTACAGCTATTTTTATTTCTTTCTTTCTTTTTCCTTTTAAGTAAACTCTATACCCATGTGGGGCTTGAACTCATGACCCTGAGATGGAACTAAGAGTCACATGCTCTTCCAACGAAGCCCACCAGGTGCCTCTAAAGCTGTTTTCAGAAATGAGTAATTTTTTCTAGAAATTTCTTTTTTTTTTTCCAAAGATTTTTAAATTTATTTGGGGAGCAGGGGAGAGAGAGAGTGAGCAGGAAGGGGAAGGGCAGAGGAAGAGGGAGAGAGCAAATCTCAAGCAGGCTCATCTCTGGGCATGGAGCTGGATGCAGGGCTCAGTCTCACAACGCTGAGATCATAACCCAAACTGAAACCAAGAGTTGGATGCGAAACTGACTCAGCCAGCCAGGCACCTCTGGAAGTTTCTAACTTTAATACTTTTAAAACTTCATCTTAGCGTTCACTTAATGAGAAGATACATAGTATGAAAAGAATTCTATGAATTCTTAAACTGTGACTTCAGTCAAATTTAGGAATGTATGTGTGTGGATCACAGCCGTACATCCACACAGCTAGAAATGGTGCACAGGTGAGGCACTTTTTCAGCCTGGAGCCAATTCTGATGCACACAGAGATTCAAGGATACTCACCCATATCTGTGCCATCCCCACTCACCCTGAATAATGGCCAACCAATTAGGAAGCTATGAAAATTTTTAGATGACTGCTTTAAATACCTCAACTGTTTTAGATAATGTAACTGTTCACTAAGCTTTGAATGTAGCTTCTTTCAGTCCTAAAATATTAGTCTTCAGAGTTACAGGGAAAATTTACCTTCCCTATCCAGCCTGAACGTGGTAGGCACTAAATAGTAGTTGAGTGAATGGAAAAATGAATATTTGAATGATGACTGTGACGGCACGATGTCCTACCGTTGCCTTGGCTAAGACATGGAGACAAACATCCCCCACTGGGAGAGAACAGAATAATCTTACCATGAATGTGATGTCCAAGAGCCAGGAGGAACCAAGAAATATTTCATGAAGTTGGACATCAGGTCAGATCTCTTAGCCACAGTTTGCATTGTGCCAGGAAGTACATAAAAAAAAATTCTCTTTGTTGATTTTTTTCTGTCATATTTTCTGTTGTCGTTGTTTTCAGTGGAGATGGTTTGAGGAAATGTAACAATTTTGGTCTATTTGTGTAGCTGTTTTGCAGATAAAATTATAAAATTAACAGAAATGACAAAGGGGAAAGCCCAGTGGTGCCTGCTTAACAAAACAAAACAAAACAAAACAAAACAAAACACCTCTTACTGCCTTTTAAGAAGATTAACTCCTCTTCTTTTCTTTTTTTTGTAGGATTTTATTTACTTTAGAGAGAGAGCAAGCAAGGGAGAGCGTGAGCATGGTAGCAGGGAGGGCAGAAGGAGAAGCAGACTCCTCCCCACTGAGTGGGGAGCTGATGCAGGGCTTGATCTCAGGACCCCAGGATCAGGATCTGAGATGAAGCCATATGCTTAACTGACTGAGCCATCCAGGCTTCCCTTTATTTATTTTTAGTTAAAAAAAATTTTTTTTAAAAAAATTTTCAGTGTTCCAAGATTCATTGTTTATGCACCACACGCAGTGCTCCATGCAATATGTGCCCTCCTTACTACCCACCACCAGGCTCACCCAACATCCCCTGCAAAACCCTCAGTTTGTTCCTCAGAGTCCATAGTCTCTCATGGTTTATCTCCCCCTCTGATTTCCCCCAATTCACTTTTCCTTTCCTTGTCCTAATGTCCTCCATGTTCTTCTTTATGCTCCACAAGTAAGTGAAACATATGATAATTGACTGTCTCTGCTTGACTTATTTCACTCAGCATAATCTCTTCCACTCCCATCCATGTTGATACAAAAGTTGGATATTCATCCTTTCTGATGGAGGCATAATATTCCATTGTATATATGGACCATATCTTCTTTATCCATTTGTCTGTTGAAGGGCATCTGGGCTCTTTCCACAGTTTGGCGACTGTGGCCATTGCTGCTATGAACACTGGGGTACAGTTGGCCTTTCTTTGCACTACATCTGTATCTTTGGGATAAATACCTGTAGTGCAATTGCAGGGTCATAGGGAAGCTCTATTTTTAGTTTCTTAAGGAATCTCCACACTGTTTTCCAAAGTGGCTGCACCAACTTGCATTCCCACCAACAGTGTAAGAGGGTTCCCCTTTCTCCACATCCTCTCCAACACTTGTTATTTACTATCTTGTTAATTTTGGTCATTCTAACTGGTATAAGGTGGTATCTCAATGAGGTTTTGATTTGAATCTCCCTAATGGCTAATGATGATGAACATTTTTTCATGTGTTTGTTAGCCATTTGCATTTCTTCTTTGGAGAATGTCTGTTCATGTCTTCTGCCCATTTTTTGATGTGATTATCTGTTTTTTGAGTTTTGAGTTTGAGGAATTCTTTATAGATCTTGGATATCAGCTCTTTGTCTGTAGTGTCATTTGTGAATATCTTCTCCCATTCCGTGGGTTGCCTCTTTGTTTTGTTGACGGATTCCTTTTCTGTGCAGAAACTTTTGATCTTGATAAAGTTCCAAAAGTTCATTTTCACTTTTGTTTTCTTTGCCTTTGGAGACGTGTCTTGAAAGAGGTTGCTGTGGCCAATGTTGAATAGGTTATTGCCTGTGTTCTCCTCTAGGATTCTGATAAATTCCTGTCTCACATTTCGAGTTTATCTTTGTGTGTGGTGTAAGAGAATGGTCGAGTTTCATTCTTCTACACATAGCTGTCCAATTTTCCCAGCACCATTTATTGAAGAGACTGTCTTTTTTCCACTGGATATTTTTTCCTTCTTTGTTGAAGATTATTTGACCACAGAGTTGTAGGTCTATATCTGGGCTCTCTACTCTGTACCACTGGTCTCTGTCTGTTTTTGTGCCAGTACCATGCTGTCTTGGTGATCACAGCTTTGTAGTAAAGCTTGAAATCAGGCAACGTGATGCCCCAGTTTTGTTTTACTTTTTCAACATTTCCTTAGCAATTTGGGGTCTTTTCTGGTTCTATAAAAATTTTAGGATTTCTTGTTCTAGCACTTTGAAAAATGCCAGGCTCCCCTTTAATTAACTCTTCTGACTTCTGCAGTTATGTCTTGAAACACTTGATATGATCATTTGATTTTTTATTCTTATATCCAGAATCTATACCAGACTGTCTCTAGGGCATATGGTACATCTCTTTATATTTGAAGGATTTGAATTAAACAATTGGGTATAGTATTCTCTGTGTTTTATATTATAAAAACCTTCCTGTTTGCTACCCATCCTTATTTAGGTCTCTGTCTCACTCTGTAAGTGTTTTAGAAGCACTTTGAAAGGCTGTCCTAACTGTGTAGCTTCATTTGCTGTAGCAGTATTCAACTGGTAAGTAAATAGATTGGTCTAATGGCATTTTTAAGTTGTTTTAACTCTTCTGGTACAATTCTCTCTCTCTCTTTTTTTAAAGATTTTATTTACTTATTTAAAGATTTGATTATTTACTTATTTAAAGAGAGAGAGCATGACTGCACAAGTTGGGGGAGGACCAGGGGGAGAGGGACGGGCAAACCCCAGGATGACTGTGGAGCCCAACTTGTGGCTCAGTCCCACAACCCTGAGATCATGACCTGAGCCAAAACCAAGAATCAGATACTTCAATCCGCTGAGCCACCCAGGTATCCCTCTTCCAATACAACTCTTAATTTATGTCTTCAACCTAGAGAAGAAACTGGTTGTGATTATACAGGAGTACTTTATTTATTTAGGAATACTTTATTATTATTATTATTATTGTTATTTTATAAAAATAGTATGTGACTTTTGGAAATGCGGTAAAGTACAAAGTAGAAAATAAAGATCGTCTGTGATCTCTCTACTCAGTGAAAAGTACTATTAACATTTTACTGTTTCCTTTTAGCTTTTTTTCCCATGCATTTTTAAAAAGATTTTATTTATTTATTTGACAGACAGAGATCACAAGTAGGCAGAGAGGCAGGCAAAGAGAGAGGGGGGAAGCAGGCTCCCCGCTGAGCAGAGAACCCGATGTGGGGCTTGATCCCAGCACCATGACCTGAGACAAAGGCAGAGGCTTTAACCCACTGAGCCACCCAGGTGCCCCTCCATGCATTTTTATCCTGTTGGATCAGGATATAATATCATTTTCATTTTTCACATTTATTTTATTTTAAAGATTTTGTTTATTTATTTGACAGAGAGAGAGAGAGAGCACAAGCAGGGGGAGCAGCAGGCAGAGGGAGAGGGAGAAGCAGGTTCTCCGCAGAGCAGGGAACCTGATGTGGGACTCAATCCCAGGACCCTGGGAACATGACCTGAGCCGACAGCAGGCACTTAATTAACTGAACCACCCAGGCGCCCCTCATTTTTCCCATTTAGTACTTTATCATAAGTTTTCTCCTTCATATAGCATGATGAGTCATTAAGAAATTTTTGTATATATATTTTAATTTTGGGCGGATTTTCTTATTTTAATACACCACATTTTATTCAATGGTTAACACAAAATTGGGCTTTTCATTTAATTCCACTTTTGGTCAATTAAAAATAATGTGCTAACATTTTTTCTGTGTTATTTCATCATGTGTGCCTTCATTTATTTCCCTGGGATTAATCAAATCTTAGAAGTGGAATTACTGGTTGAGTGGATATCAACATTTTTGGCTGGTTGATACATGTTGGTAAATTACGCTTTCCTGAAACTTTTACGTAGTTCATAATCTCATCAATAGATCATCCAGCTAATTGTTTCACTTCAACATTGTTATGATTTTTAAAAGATTTTATTTTTAAGTAATTTCTACACCCAGTGTGGGGCTTGAATTTATAACCCCAAGATGATGAGTCTTATGCTCTACTGAATGAGCCATCTGGATCCCCCCATTATTAGAACTTTTTGATTCTTTCATTTTGAGAGACAAAAAAAAGTATCTCACTTTTTGTAACTTTGATTCATATAAGGGTGAACTTTTTTTTTTAAATTTGGTCATTACCATTTCTTTTAGCATTGACCATTTGTGTTTGTTTTTCATGTATTAGGATCTTAGTGTTTTGTCTTTATTAAATTTTTTATTATATTGAATTATATTAAATTTTTATTATATTAACTTTTTGTCATATTGATTTTTGAGGAGTATAATACATACACATTTCATATTTAAATCTATTGATGTTTTCCTTATTTTCCCCATTGCTCTAATTTAAGAAATACTTTTTAATTCAAAGATTAGAGAGAGATTCACCAAGGTTTCCTTTTTTCTTTTTCTTTATGGGTTGATTCTCTCTCTCTTTTTAAGATTTTATTTATTTATTTGACAGAGATCACAAGTAGGCAGAGAGGCAGGCAGAGAGAGAGAGGAGGAAGCAGGCTCCCTGCTGAGCAGAGAGCCCGATGGGGGGCTGGATCCCAGGACCCTGAGATCATGACCTGAGCTGAATGTAGAGCCTTAACTCACTGAGCTACCCAGGTGCTCCAGTTCTCTCTCTTTTGAAAAATTTTATTTAAGTGATTTCTGCACCCAATGTGAGGCTTAAACTCATGACCCCAACATCAAGAGTTGCATGCTCTCCTGATTGAGTCACAGGTGCCACAAAGGCTCATTCTCTTTTATAATTCATTCTAATCAATAGAATTTAGAATTTAGTTTGAAGTCTGATATTAGATTTGGGTAGATTCCCCTCCCCCCATATCTCACTAATCATCTTATACCTTTTGTTCCTTCCATTTTGTGATGTCACATTTATCATATATTACGTTTTTACCCTAGTAGGCCATCAGGGTAAGACAGTATTTTGAAATTGCCTTCTTAGTCTTCCTCTTGAACTATTCTTTGAGGATTTGCTCATTTGGAACTTTTATGTTCCAAATTTATGTACTCTGCTCCTCTTTTGGCTCTATTTTTTCCCTTCTGTTTTCAATTTTCATTTCTACACTTTTAGAATTTTCAAAAAATTAATCCACATGTGAATACTTAAAGCCAGCTGCACTGTTATATTCATCATTGTATTCCCTGTAGCCTTTATTGATTTTTTTTTAATTACAAAATTAAAACTAGCTCTTACAGAAAATTTAGGAGATAAAAGCATGAAGAAGAAAATATTCTTAACCACTCAAGATGTCCTGCTATGGTTAAATATTATACAACATAGAATTTACTAGAAACTATATAGTATGTGTAGTGTTTCATGTATATATAAGATATATATAAAATTCATATATGTATATATAAAAATTATTTTTACATTAAGGCAGCAGTTATACCTACTGTTTTGCTGTGTGCATTTTACTTATAATAGTTTCATGTATTCTAAATATTCCTCCATGATTTAAATAAATTTTAACTCACCCTCTAGTTATTTGACTAAGGAAATTACTTTATGTGAAGGAATAGCCTATCCTTTCAAAAGTGAATGGACTTCAGACTGACAGTATAGACAGAATACTTACTGTCTTTTTTTTTTTAAATCTTTTTAAATTTAATTTAATTTTATTTATTTATTTGAGAGAGAGACAGTGAGAAAGAGCATGAGCGAGGAGAAGGTCAGAGGGAGAAGCAGACTCCCCATGGAGCTGGGCGCCTGATGCGGGACTCGATCCCCGGACTCCGGGATCATGACCTGAGCCGAAGGCAGTCGTCCAACCAACTGAGCCACCCAGGCGTCCCCTTACTATCTTTTTTAAGATACAAGTGTGTGCATTTAAAGTTGTGTCAGCCAGTGCCTAATTGTTTTGTGAAGGTTGAGTGAATAAAAGCAAAGACAAATCGGTGGTATATCGGATGTTTTCTAGGGAGCCTAAATGTTTTTGGCCACTTCAAGTCACTAGGGTGACACAGTCCAGAACTGATCCTTAGCGCTCGCTGGGTCAGAAGAAGGAAGGATTCCAGAATTTTTAGGGTGGGAGGAATTCGATGCCAAATTGAATTTGTGAAGCCTGTGCCTTTAAAGTGGGGGCAGTTAGAAGTCAAAGGGGGTGCATTTGGACCCAGATTGCCCCATCAGGCATATCCCCCTAAGACTGGAGGGAACAAGTAAGGTGTGAGGAAAAGCTGTTGCAAGCAAGAGGCTGGTTCACGGAGAGGAGGTCGTGGACTAGAAAAGAGGAAGAAGGACGATCGGAAACACCTAGAAAGTACACATTGGCACTTGAAGTTTGACAGTTTACGTGGATGCAACCATGTGATCCATAGCTTTATATTATCTCAGAGCTCAGCAGCCTGACCTCTGGGGGTGGGGGTGGGGGCAAGAGTCCTCAGATGTATGTTCGTTGCAGCCCCAAATTCTTATGTTTGAGTAAAGTTTAAATATCCAGGATGGCTTTGTTGGACTGTAGTGGGGGAGAGTAGAGGAAAGGGATATTTCCAGAAAATTTTGAGAGGTGGTGAAACCACCAGGACTTCAGAGTGTTGTCTCTGGGGGAAATACCTCCTCATTGCTCTTTCATGGAGAGTCAAAGGGTTATCCAACAAACCATGTGACAGCTGGCCCTGCGTGGCTGGAACAGAGGGTCCAGCGGGGCAGTCATGAGAGAAAGAGTGCTTATACCCAGTCAGGAAGGCCTTCATCAAGAGGAGGCCTGGGATTTGGACTTTATCTTGGCGGTATACAGTTGGTGTTGAGAAAGAGAGAGGTACTATATAAAATACCCCTTTGTACCTTTACAACCATTTTTTTCCACATATGCTACAAATCTTTATTTTTCTTTTTTTGAATCACATGTATTCCAGCCAAGTGGATTGAAAAACAGATAATTATAGTGCAAATTTTATTTTATATTTATTTCCATTTATAAAATCAATAGTGGTCTTCCTAAAATTCTGTAAACAGAGTTGAAAACTTTCTGAAAGAGGAGACAATGATACTTAGGCTATTAACTCTCTACTTTTCTACTACCAGTCTCACACGTTTATTTCCTTTGTCTTTTGGCTAACCCATATATTGTTTCGTGGAACTTGAGCATTGTAATATACTGATGGTGTGGGCCCTGTTGAATGTTACTAATATAGGTTAGGTTGAAAAATCTTAACGTTTGGTGCTTTATCTTCTATGTAAGAATCAGTGAGTGAATTTTTTAAAAAATATTTTATTTATTTGACAGAGATCACAAGTAGGCAGAGAGGCAGGCAGAGAGTGAGGGGGAAGCAGGCTCCCTGCTGAGCAGAGAGCCCGATGCGGGGCTTGATCCCAGGACCCTGAGATCATAACCTGAGCTGAAGGAAGAGGCTTCAACCCACTGAGCCACCCAGATGCTCTGTCAGCGAATGAATTTTAAGTGTGAACTATCTCATGGCTAGAGTGTTCTATGAGAAGAGTTCTTTTCTGTTTATCTACCAGTATATTCTGAGCACTAGTATAAGGCTCAACTCACCAGAAGCAGAATTAACAGTGTGCAGAGGGAATAAAAGTGTATGCGTGATTCTCAATTCTAATCCCAAATTGGGATTTCCTATTGTTTTCATTTCATGGCATTCTTCTGTCCATCCTTGAAGTTATCCGGTGTTAAATGAAGGTAGATTAATAAAACATGTGGGAAAGTCTGGTGAAGTTTGTTAAGATGTTTGGAAATATTTAATTTAATTAAATTAATATTTAATTTAATTTAATTCATAAATTATTATTGAATATTCCCTTGACAATTGTGATCTTTATGAATTGTCCAATTCAGATACACGTATTTTCCTTAATAGCTTACTATATGCATTTAAAAAGAGATGGGCCAAATGTTTGTGTTTTCATGAGTGCCCTTGGATGTAAACCCGTTTGGAAGAACAGGGTTGCGTGAAGTAAAGGGCGAGATCCCTCCTGCATGTTGACTTTGCAGTTCCTACTTACTACGTTTCTTCCTAGGAGGATGACCAGTTTCGCCGGTGTGATGGACTTTTGGGGTATCTTGAAAGAATTAAAATTTCAGATGTTAACATTTTTGAGTGTCCAGAGACAACTATAATAATTAGGAAATAAGAGTTTGAAGAAAGCATAATATAATTTGTGCTGTTCTCTTTGATTTTTATCAGGTAAAAAAGCTCCAGTTTTATTTAGTAAAGAGATGATTGAGTCAATGAAGGAAGGTTCAGTTGTTGTGGATTTAGCTGCTGAGGCTGGCGGAAACTTTGAGACCACTAAGCCAGGAGAACTTTATGTCCATAAGGTATAGCAAACAGCTTCTTCCGTGTATGAACCAACTCCCATGTATTTAGTGATTTGTAAGGGAATGTTTATTCCTTTAAGTATTCAGAGAAACTGAGGCCTGAAAATTTTTAAAATTAAAAACAGGTATATTTAAAGCTCTTTTGAAATCTGTATTTGTTTGTGAGATGTGTATATATTTATAAAGGTATGTAGTTTTACAACTTAGCCTTGGCTATGGCGGAAACGTGTTCTAGAAGGATTGTGAAGAGATCGACCTTTCTGACTGTAGTTTTGTTTATGTAGGGAATTACTCATATCGGCTACACAGACCTTCCCAGCCGAATGGCCACGCAGGCCAGTACCTTATATTCCAACAACATCACCAAGCTCCTGAAGGCCATCAGCCCTGACAAAGATAATTTTTATTTTGAAGTGAAAGATGACTTCGACTTTGGTACGATGGGTCATGTCATTAGAGGAACTGTAGTGATGAAGGTAAGGGAAGACACCTGTTCCCTCCTGCGTTTTCATTAAAACTGTGTTTTAAGATTTCTGTTTTATGGAAGGATCATATGCTGGAACTGAGATAAAATCTAATAAAGGGTTGATGTGTTGGGTTTATACCCATAAAAAGTGTTTAGAAATGCAGAATGATTTAAAGAAAAACATCACAAAGGCTTACATACACGTGAACTCATCCAAAATATGCATTGCTTTTGAAAAACAAACAAAACAAAAAACCGGAACTGAATAAGGTAAAAGTTAAACTTTCACCTTGCCACCTATCTCCTTTTAGGGAATTGGTCTATGTTTTTTCCATATATGTGCATATAGAAACTATCCATGCATGTGTACAAACATACTGTATTTATATACACATACATATTTTATAAAATAAGTTAAAGTGACATGAATTTATTTAAGATTACTTTTTTTTTTTTTAAAAAAGCTTTTATTTATTTATTTATTTGGCAGACAGAGATCACAAGTAGGCAGAGAAGCAGGCAGAGAGAGAGGGGAAGTAGGCTCCCCGCTGAGCAGAGAGCCCAATGCAGGGCTTGGTCCCGGGACCCTGCGATCATGACCTGAGCCAAAGGCAGAGGCTTTAACCCACTGAGCCACCCAGGCGCCCCATTTAAGATTACATTAAAGAGGGACTGGCTGGCTCAATCAGTAGAGCATACTGCAACTCTTGATCTCAGGGTTGTAAGTTCAAGCCCATGTTGGGTGTAGAGATTGTTTAAAACTAAATCTTTAAAAAATATATGTTTAAAAGAAGCCTCCCCCCCACCCCCAGCACAGTCACTATCTTCTGTGTTTTTGACATGCAGGACTGACTGTTAAAAAAATGTCTGTTTTTCTAATTTCTCTTAGGACGGTGAAGTGATTTTCCCCGCTCCCACCCCAAAAAATATTCCTCAAGGTGCCCCAGTAAAACCAAAGACAGTGGCTGAGCTGGAAGCTGAGAAAGCAGCTACAGTCACCCCCTTCAGGAAGACGATGACTACGGCTTCTGCATATACAGCTGGTGAGAGCCCCATTTATGAGGATGGGGTCCTGATGGTTTGGATTTGTAAGAAATGCATTAAGTGTCAAAATTAGTGAATGAGATTCTGTTGTCCTCCTTTGGATTCCATGAGGAAGTGGGCCTGTTAGAAGCAAGTTTACGTAAACGGGTTACTAGTCTCACCTCCGAGGCCTTGGGGACCACACTGATGGCTGACCCCAGAGACACAGGCACTTGCTAGATATTGGAATAAATGTGTGTGAAAGCATAGACGGGCTGTTAATGCTTTTCTTTCACAGAAAACACTTAAAATACAGCTGTTAAGAGTTTCATCTTACATCAAATATATTGGGTAGTGATGTGTGTCAGATTGTGTTGGTGCTAAGTGCCTATATATGTGGTTATTTATTTATCTTTATGAGTTATAAAACATCAGTTATGATTGTCTGCATGTTGGGTAAGACTGGGGAACCACATGTTTGTGGTGAAGAATAAACAGTAGGAGACAGGTGAGGCCCTTGGTTCTTTGTCGAACATCCTAAGTTCTTCACCTAGTAACAAATTTCAGTTTTGAAATTTTCATTTCTTTAAAATTTAACACAAATTCTTTGACTTTTTCATCTTTAGGAAAACATTAAGCAGTTGCTGTAAAATAGTGGTAAATATTCATTCTGGTTATGAAGTGTTAGAGTCTGAAGTATGGACATTTGGTTTTTAAATTGGTTTCTCTCTCATCAGATGAATTAAAATTATTTAGATCTACTTGGAGCCAAAGCAAAAACAAAACAAAAGCAAGCTATAAAGAATTAAGGACCATCAGCAGGCACATAATTCTTGTAGCCTCAGCATTCTCCAAATTCCCCTGTGAGCCCAGATGTTTGAAAGAGAAAAATATAACTCTTCTTGAAGAAAGAGCAATTCTCAGCAAGATGACTGAAAGCCTCTGGTTGTGGACATGGTGAATAAATGGGGCAATGTCCCTACTTGCACTTGCTTGTTTAAAAAAAAAAGAAAGAAAGAAAGAAAGAAACCAGATTATTATATTGTACCTGGAGAGGATTCTTGGGAAGACTGTAAATTTCCATTTCTCTTTGCGATTCGTCAGGAAATACAGTGAGGCACATATGATGTTTTATTTTTCTAGGTTGCGCTTTTGTTTGTTGAGGTTTATTGTATTTTAATAGATTTGAAATTAGCATATTTTAGTGAATAAAAGAATGGCCTGATACTTGTTTTTCTTTACCTTAAACTTTTTCCTTTATAATAAAAACAAGTATTTTTCTTTTATGTGTGTGTTAGGAATCTATTTGAATAGCATTCTCCAAAGAATATGATTTGCTTTCTTTTCCCTTTCTTTTTTTTCTCTGCCTTTCTCTTTCCTCTGTTACAAAGACTATAGAAATACATTATTATTATTAAATATACTATAGAAAAGATACTAGTTTACTAAAGAGTTGATTAAAAAAACCTTTACATAGGTGATTTTTATCTTAGATGCCCAATAAAAAATGGACTCCAGATTATGATAATTTAGTGCTGCTTGATTAATGTGCTAGTTTAATGAATGCTAGGCATTACACTAAATACTTCATATACTATTTACTCTCTACAAAACCTCAGTGAGGTGGGCATATTATTATTTTCTTTTTCCAGGAGAGGACAGAGAGGGTTGATAATTTTACAGATGATGATACTATGCCACAGAGAAGTTACTGTGGCACAGAGAAGTTAAGTAACTTGCCTGAGATCACACAGCTAGCAAGCAGCAGACCAACAGTTTGAACGAGGCAGTCTGGCTTATGAAAACATATTCTTAACCACAACTCTATATAGCTTCTCTGATGTTTAATTAGAGCACAAAACAATATTCTGTCTCCTCTCCCTCCAGATGGTCAACAGGCCATGTATTGGAACCCTGGGCATTTTATATGTGGTAGAGGAATATAAATTAAAACTGCAGTCTTACTACATGATCTAAAGTAAAATTAATGTCAATTCTTAGATGTTCTAGCTGTGCCACTTATAAAGAAATACTTTGTATCGAGGGGGAAAAAAGTACCTTACTCAAGAAAGTTGAATTCCAGCTCCCTGGTGCCCCCTTTGCATTCTGTTTTTACTGACCACTAGGTAACCCTTCCTTCTGTTGCAGAACAGCAGTCCACATGGTTGCTATTAGGAAAGGCAATAATTAAAGATGTATGTTCAGAGCTGACTGCTTGTATTCTGCACATTCTTAATTTAATTTGTTTTTTTTTTTTTTCATTTTCTTTGTAAAATCCTGTTTGCTGACTTGGTGTTAAGGCTGGAGCTGAGTGCCCCGGCCAGCAGTCCAGTCCAGCTTCAGGAGCAATTGCAAAACTCCTGTCCCGGGGGTGGAGGGGGTGGAGGAGAGGCCATATGTTTTGGGGAGGTGCTGGAGTGAATGAAATCCTTCCTACTCTTTTAAAATCCCTCTTCCTCAGCCAAAGCTGAGTGACATGACATTGGCTTCAAAACACTCCTGCCTTATAAAGGTCATGTCTTGCCCAAGTAGAAAATGCTTGGGTAGATCCCATGTAGGTCTCTAATTCTGGGACAAAAGCACTTGTATACACATGTGGCACTGTCAATGAAAGTCAAAACAGGGGAGAGGACAATGGGGAAATTGTTATTAAGGTGACTCATAAATTTCACTAGGTCTTTACAGCTTATTTTATTTTAGGTGGTGGTGGTCAGGAAGCCGAGTTTTGTTCGTAATCCCTTTAGCTTCCCCTGCCCCCCATTGTGAAATGTGTAAAAAAATCTCACTATTGGAAGACACTGGCTACAGAATGTACAAGCATTGACTATTTCACATTTGTGTGTGCTTTTAATCCTGAGATAATTGGATCCCAGCTCACACTCTTCTCTTTCTGTAGGTCTCACTGGGATTCTGGGTTTGGGCATTGTGGCGCCCAATTTAGCCTTTTCCCAGATGGTGACCACTTTTGGCTTGGCGGGCATCGTGGGCTACCACACTGTCTGGGGAGTGACCCCTGCTCTCCACTCACCGCTGATGTCTGTGACTAATGCAATCTCAGGTTTGCTCTTCTCTCGTTTTTCCCTCATTTTAAGTTTTCATGGGCTTATTCAACTTTCCAGTTGCTTTCAATGAGGTTTCCAAAGTCTTTATTTACAAGTTGTATGGCTTGGCCTCTTGAGGTGGGTGGTTTGGGCTCCCAGAGTGGGGAGGGCAGGGCTAGAAGTGAGGGTCCAGCAGAGTGAGTGTGTCAGGCCTTTGGGCTGCTCACATTCCAAGCAGTGCAGAGCCATTGTTCGTTCTTTCGATTGTAATTTCCTTTAAAGAAAGGATTCCTCTGATATCACAGAATCGTGCAGCATCGTTTAGGGACTAGTCTTAGATTCATCTAAACATTCAGCGGTAAGCAGGCCACAGCTGTCGTCAGATTTACTGTGAAGCCTTTGGAACAGGAACCAGCTGGCCAGCCAGGGAGGCATCCGCTGAGCCTCACACTGTGCTGTGAGTCTTCGCAGGGGTCCGTGTCCACACAGCTGCCCAGGAGCTCTTCTCTTTGGCCCCCAGAGATGCTCAGATCTGAGGTGGGAGACCCACCTCGGACAGTCGGGTGTGGGGCCTGCCCTGGCGTGGAGGCCTCGTGCTGCCAGTGCTCCAGACACAGCCGCCGGGAGGCTCTGCAGGGATCGTGGCGAATTCCAAGGGGCAGCGTGTTCTGGAGCGCTCAGAGTCCTGGCTTTGCCCTCCTCTGTTTATAGTTCATGCATAGCTCCATCCAGTTCAGAAGCTTATCTCCCCACGCCGCCTTTTTATCTCTTGTCCAATGACATGATCGGTTTAGATCTTTATCGGGCGCACAGAGCTAGAAAGTTAAAGGAAGTCCAAAGTTTTATGCAGAAGAAGTTTTAACTCTTGGCCCACAAGCATACTCCAGTGATGTTGGCGCATGAGGACTTTCTCTGTTGTGCCTGTCCTTGTGAGACCCTGTGACATTTCATTTGTCCTTGTCTCTACAACCATTCACCATCTTGATTCTTTCTTCCTAGGGTTGACCGCAGTTGGTGGGCTGGCGCTAATGGGAGGCCATGTGTATCCTTCCACAACCTCTCAGGGCCTTGCCGCTCTTGCTACATTTATTTCCTCAGTCAACATTGCAGGTACGGTACTGAGAGAGTCCAGAGTGCTATTAAAAAAAAAATTATTTATTTGCACAAGTTCTAGACCCAGAGTGGGGCTCGAACTCACAATCCCAAGATCAAGAGTCACATACGCTTTCACCTGAGCCAGCCAGGTGCCACCCCGGCTTGAGTGCTATTTTTTTTTTTCTTTTAAAGATTTTATTTATTTATTTGAGAGAGAGAGAGGGAAGGCATGAGTGGAGGGGAAGGGAAGAAGGGAAGCGGGAGAACTAGTTTCTTGTCTCACAGAGTCAAATGAATCTTGCCAACAACAGAGAGTGAATAGAGCATTAGAAGTTCATTAAGTGAAGACACAGAGAAAGCTCTCGAGAGTGAGGGGTTCCTGACCGGGTTGCCCTTGAGTGCTATTATTAATGGGGACATGAGAAGCAAATATCAATCCATACAGAATAGACATTTGGATTTTTTTTAGACATTTGAATTTCAAGAATTTGATTGTGCCTTTAAACATTGTTTTACTCAGACCATGAATGCGCTCTGTGAAGAAAAATCATTTTGCCCACTTGTAATTTTTAGAAACTGTTTGATAAAAGAACACCCCCTCCCTCAGTGCCCCAAAATAATAAATAAGCAAAATGATTGTCTTGCTGCAAGTTAACTGGGAAGTTATTGAATGCATAGTTTTGAATTAAGTTAACTTGTAGCTATCACCATAACATCTGTAAATGAGTATACTGTTAGATAAAATTTTAGCCTTTGCCTTATCTTAGCTTGTGTTTCTGAAAACTGAAAGCCTAGCACATTACTTGGGTAAACTCATTTGATGCTATGTTGTAGCCGAAAAATTAATTGATGGCTCAAAGAAATCTGGTGCCTGTTGATGTGGCATTTTTTTTTCTTTTATCACTTATTATAGGTTTAACAAAACAGAATAACTTATTCGAAAAAAATACTGGCCTTTGATCTTTTGCATTCCCAAGCTGTCTGAATGCCTGTTTACTTGTAGTCATGCAGAAATAGTTGGAAGTTTTCTTCCTGAATATAAGGTTTCCTGCCTTCAGTGAAACTGGCTTGAGTGTTAGAATGAATTTTAATTTTGAGGTTCTAAAATGTTATTAATATATTTATCCCTTGGTGATCAAGATGTCTTTAAAATGGAGAAATTGCGCCAGTTTGAAAATCATGTTGCTCAAAATACCTCTTTCTGTTTCATATTTACTTTGATAAGGCGGATTTCTGGTGACCCAGAGAATGCTGGACATGTTCAAGCGTCCCACGGATCCCCCAGAATTCAATTACCTGTATCTGCTCCCTGCTGCTACCTTTGTTGGAGGATATCTGGCTGCCCTCTCTAGTGGTTATAACATTGAACAAGTAAGAGACTGTTTTGAGAATTTTTATTTTTGCCACCGTGTTTTCTTTCCCACTAGTCAACATCATCATTACCCAAATTCAGGCTCCACCAAGCAAATACAATAACTCTAGAAACATCTTGGTCAACTAGAGCATTCCTGTCCCCTAAGAATCAAGACCCTGGATTCTAGAAACGGATTTGCCTGCTACCTGGATGTGCTAATGTGGGTTTACCTGTTTGTCCCTCAATTTTTCCACTTGTAAAAAGTGTCAAAAGTTTATTTTGTACCTGTATGGATTGTTGTGGGGATACAATGAAATAATTGGCAAGAGAATCTGAAAATTTTCTGTTAAGTACTGTTAGTCTTTTTCCTACTTTCTTCTCCTACAAACTCAGTGTATCATCTCTTGTAACCAGGAGATGTTATGTCAATGCATTTAAAAAAGATAGTGTAAAAATGAGTGTTAAAGAAAAACAGAAATAATCAAGTTGAACTTTGAAAGTTCCATGTCTCAATGTGATTATAATAGAGACTCAACTTTGTCCTGAACACAGTATTTTTTTTTAATCACTTTTTAATGACTACTGGGAGATTGCAACTGACAGCAGAAAGAACATGTCTCCCTTGGTTTCTGCTGTTTCCAACATTTCTTACTTGTTGAGTGAACAAAATCTTTTTTGAGAAGAGTTGGAGTGGTATGTCAGAGAGACCCTCTGAATCCTGCAATTGCTATTTTCTGATCATGTGACCTTGGAAGAATTATGTAACCTTAAGTTTTGGTTTTCTCTTTTGTAAAATGAGGATGATAATTCTTTCAACTTCCATGAATCTCATGGGACTGACTTGAGTAAAGTGGATGTTATGGTCCCTGGCATTTATAGCATCAGGGGTTGGCTCCTTTACAGCGTTTGGTCAGGTCTGGTTCCCATTATAACTCTGTTTAAATTCAGGTACTTTTTAATGCATTCATGCATGCTAACCAATCCAATCCACCCCCCCCCCCCCCCAGTTTCATAAATGGTATAATTGCAAGTACAAATTAAGATATTTAATTTGTTAATTTTCCTAATGGATGGAAACATGTATTGAAACATTCAAAGAAGAAGAAGTCCTACTGGTCCCTTCATTGTCTGAATTTAAAATTGTTCTTACGAAATCGTGTTTCCTCAAGAGAAGTTCTCCCTGTGGTAATAGACTGGATGTTTTGATAGTCTTTCTTTCTCTCTTCTCTTCTCTTTCTTTTAAAAAGATCATGTATCTGGGCTCAGGTCTCTGCTGTGTTGGTGCCCTGGCCGGCCTTTCCACCCAGGGAACAGCTCGTCTTGGCAATGCATTGGGCATGATTGGGGTGGCTGGAGGCCTGGCAGCCACCCTCGGAGGCCTGAAACCATCCCCAGAACTGTTAGCTCAGATGTCTGGAGCAATGGCTTTGGGCGGTACCATTGGTAAGCACTTGGTGGAATTCTGCCTTTATGGGAACACATGCCCATTTTTTAGCTCACCCTTTTGACATAGTTGATCTACCTTCTCAATGTTGATGCTTTCAAATGTTTATATTTTAATGAGAATTACACCAACTATGATTGTTCACCAAAATAAATACATTATACACAAATTATATTATTCATAACTTTCTAATTTGTTAGTTTTTTTTTTCTGTGCTCTTGAGATTACCTATATTATAGCTGTTTTTAGACACGTTGTGTGAAGGTGGGCTTTTTTCCATCTCTTCCTAACTCCATCTTTAATGACATACATTGGTAGCTTGAAATTGACCATGGTGGTTACATTTATACCATGGAATTCAACAAATGTTACAAATCTGGGTTTCATTTATTGTTTCATTGATTGTCTAGACCTAGAAAGAGATGGAGTAAATATTAATAGTGCAGCTTAAACGTAAAAGTGTGCTGCGACTGTAGCCATTACTTCGTAAATATCACCAAAAAATGAGCAAATATTCTTCCAATATTTGAAAACTATTATCAGAGTCGGGGTGTTGCTCACACTGTTGACAGTGAGTGAGGTTCTCACCTATATCTTGTTTCACTTTTGTCTTGTTAATGCAAACAAAAATGTCAGCCAGCGTTCCCGTGGGAACTACACTCATTTCATCAGTTGCAAACACTAGATTGGTAACAGATTGAAGAGTTTGGCAAAAGTCAACAAAAACACCCCGTGAAAGTCAGTTGGCAATATGGAGTTTACCATAAAGAGTATCATATATTTTATTATTTGAAAATTTTATGCTACTTTATATCATTCAAAACTCAGGTACACATTTATATAACCACATGTTTTTATCCAGAGAAGCTTGTGGTATATTTACCAGTGTAACAGTAGCTTTAGGCCTCCTTTCATACTCCCCTCCCCACCCAAGCATTGTGTCCTTTCCTGATGGTCCCTGGAGAGGAACAAGGACAATGCGCTGTAAGCTCATGGCAGGAGGACCTCTATACAAGATCTTAGCAGATATTCTGAGGTGCACCCCTTCTCTGTCACCTGCCTAGAGCCATGTAGCTCTTTCACAGGCTCCTCATTTGAATATTAACTACCCAGGGATTTGCATTTCTTTACCTTTGGACAGGGCTCCCACTCACCCACCTGAAAGCTCAGGCTTTCTGATTCCAGCTGTTTCTCCTGTGCTCAGGAGCAAGGGGTAGGTTTATGGAGAAGAGCGCTTGGGTTATTCATGCTGTGGGGAGAATGGGAAGGTTTGGTTGGAGCTTCAGGTAATCTGAAGAAGTGTTCGGGAGTGTTTGCAGGTTGTGATGGAAAAGGCATGTGTTAATGTTGTATGTGTGAGTTTTTGGAGTTGGACCTTGGTTAGGTGTGTTGAGAACACCTGCTATTTTGAAAGGGTACATAATCAGTGTCCTTACCTTCTCTACAGTCCCTGTAAGAGAATATTTACCCCAGACTAGGAAGCAGATAAATACTTTTTAGGGGCAAGGATGGAAAACCTTAAATGTGGCCTTTTTTTTGAAAAAAATTGAGGTATAATTGGGGCACCTGGGTGGCTCTGTCGGTTAAACATCTGACTCTTTGATTTCAGAATAGATCATGATCTCAGGGTGGTGAGATCAAGTCCTGTACTGGGCTCCATGCTCAGTGTGGAGCTTGCTTGGGATTCTCTCTCTCCCTCTCCCACTGCCTCTTCCCATATGCATGTGTTCTCTCCAAAAATAAAATAAAAAATATAAAATTGAGGTGTAAAGTTGACATAATATATTAGTTTCAGATGTCCAAAATAATAATTCTGTATTTGTATATATTGCAAAGTGATCACAATAAGTCTAGTAAGCATCTGTCACCATAACATAGTTGCAGAATTTTTTTTCTTATGATGAGGACTTTTAAGATCTACTCTCTTAGCAACTTTCAGATATGTGATACAGTATTATTAGTTACAGTCAACATGCTTTATATTATATACGTATGACTTCTTTTATAACTGGAAGCTTCACCTGTTTTGCCCACCTCCCATCCCCTGTCTCTGGCAACCACCAATCTGTTCTCTGTATCTATGAGCTTGGTTGTTTTTTGTTTTTTGTTTTTTTAAGATTTTATTTATTTATCTGAGAGGGAGAGAGAGAGAGAGAGCAGGGGGAGGAGCAGAGGGAGAGGGACAAGCAGACTCCCCACTGAGTGCAGAGCCTGATTCAGGGCTCAATCCCGTGACCCTGAGATCATGACATGAGCTGAAACCAAGAGTTGGACGCCTAACTGACTGAGCCACCCCGGTACCCTGGTTTTTTTTTTTTTTTATTTTTAGATTTCATAAGTGAGATCATATAATGTTTGTCTTTTTCTGTCTGGCTTATTTCCCCTAAGCATAATACCCTCAAGGTTCATCAATATTATTGCACATGGTAAGATTTCTGTCTTTTTGTGGCTGAATAATTTTCAGGTGTTGGCTTTATTGTTGTCCCTTCTCAGAGGTCTGTTGAGTTTTAATTCCTCTTTGACCTGCATTTCCCAACAGGACTGACAATTGCCAAGCGCATCCAGATTTCCGATTTACCTCAGTTAGTTGCTGCTTTTCACAGCTTAGTAGGCTTGGCAGCTGTGCTCACTTGCATAGCTGAGTACATTGTCGAATATCCACATTTTGCCACGGATGCAGCAGCAAATCTCACCAAGATTGTGGCCTACCTCGGTACTTACATCGGCGGTGTCACGTTTAGTGGCTCTCTTGTTGCCTATGGAAAATTGCAGGGTAAGTGATTCCACGTAACAAAGGAACAGCTGTTGTTCAGGGGACTCAAGGGTCCGTTTCAGTTTCAGAAAATGGCTTCACGGTAGAACCGTTAGGTGAAGAATTTGTATAGCACTCGGAAATACATAAATACATAAACATACAAATTATGAGTATATAAAAGATTGCTTTCCTGAATGATCCTTACAGATCTCCTAAACGTGGAAGCTGTTCTTCTGCAGACAGCCAGTGGAGGAAATAAGTGCACAGAAATTTGTGTAGAGGGACCAGCTGACAATTGATAATACATGTGAACAAAACTCTGCCTTCCTCAACCCTTAGTTAGAGATGCCTGTTCACAGAAATGAACTTGATACATTTTCCAGAGTAGAGAGAAGCTTGTTGAATAGGTTTGTGTGATCACCATATAGTACTTATTTTGAACACAGACACATTTTTCGGCTCTGGCTTGCCATCTTCTGCAACTGCCGAGGTCAGCCATGAGATTAGAAGTGGTGGGGGGGAGCCCTCCAAATCTCACAGAGGCTGTTTTCAGTGTTTTCGTGAATAATTGAGTCTATAGAGAAACTAGTTTGTGATATAAGGATCTGGTCTTTGCCTCTGAGTAATCAAGCCATTGAAATTAAATAGAGAACTTCCATGAAACTTAAAAGTCACAAAAGAACTTCAAGCCTCCAGTGCTCTTGTCTCCTGCTTTTGTTTTCAAAAACAACTAGCAAACCAGGGCTCTGCTCCCTTGGGCTCAGTTGATAGAATCAGAAATGTGAATGTGCTAGGACTCTGTTTTGAAGTTTTAAATAAACGAAACCACACTTAACAACTTCTGTGTTGGTCATACGGGAAAAATGTAATTTTTTAAGATGCTAGGACAAAGAGTAAAGAAATTGTTGTATGATCAAAGTAAAGAACAGTTAAGTTGAGCCATACTTTTCCTACTTCTGTTAACATTTGTTACGTGTAAGAGCCCTAATTTGCTTTTATGTTTCAGGACCTTTTTTTCCCCCTGATACTTAATTTTGATAGTTTAGGATTAAATGGCGTGCACTTAAGAGTGTGTATGTGTGTGTGTGTGTGGGGGGGGGTGGTTGGTGTTCCATGACATGTACTGGCTTCTGATGGACTTGCACTTGGTCCTAGGTATCCTGAAATCCGCCCCTCTCCTTCTTCCTGGAAGGCACTTACTTAATGCAGGCCTGCTGACGGCTAGTGTGGGAGGGCTAATCCCATTCATGTTGGACCCTAGCTTTACCACCGGCCTTACCTGTCTGGGCTCTGTGTCGGCTCTCTCTGCTGTCATGGTAAGAAGTTGGGCAGAAGGAACACCCTCAGTGAGGAGCTGAGTGCGGTCTAACCATGTCTCTAGCTCTTCAAGACCCTCGATGCAATAAACATGTCTCAGAGTGATGTTACACGTTCTTCTTTTTAGAATCTGGCTAATACAGGAAAGTGTAAGAAGGAAGCCACTCTTTCTCTCCACCGAATGGTTCCTTTCAAAGTTGTCAGGTGACACCTTTAGTGCTCTGGGGTGGATCACTGGATGGATGGGAATTTTAAAAAGCCAAGTGTTTCAATTCTTTTCATTAGGTGCCTACTTACTGTGACAAGGCCCACAAAACAGTGCTTTGGGTTGTATGCAAAAAGGATCAGATATTCCTTGAGCATTAGTTATGCTCATTTACTGGAAGCTGTGGTACCAAGTTAAAGAATTATATAAAATGAGATACATTAATAAACCTTGTGTGTTCAGTGGGGGAGGTCAGGGAAGCCTTAATGATCAGTGTGGTCCTCCTCTCCTGCTCTCATTTTTGTGTTTAGTATATTGATACACACAGTGTTCTCTAGTTGTCTGTGTCCCCTAGTTGTCTGTGTCCCCCAGTGAAACATTGTATTGTATCAGTGTATAGTGCTTTGCAAAACAGCTGTTACCCATGGATTCCTTCATGTTTGCCTAGCCTGGAGTCCACATTGTAGACAGGGTATGTGTTTTAGGTTTTTATTTTTTCAAAGGTCTTGTTTATTTATTTGACAGAGAGATGAGGAGAGGGAGAGAGAACATAGGCAGGGGGAGCAGGGTCCAGAGAAGCAGGCTCCCCGCTGAGCAAAGAGACTGGTACAGGGCTCGACCTCAGGACCCTGGGATCACACCCTGAGCCGGAGGCAGATGCTTAACCAACTGTGCCACGAAGGTGCCCCATGTTTTAGGTTTTTAAAATAATTTGTATTGCTTAGCACAAAATTAGACATACAGTAATTGCTTATCAAACACATACTGGCTGCTTGGCTCAAGATTTACAGTGTTAAAAATGATACTTATTTTTATGTAATGCTGAGAGGCCTGATTTTGGCAGAGAAACTTTTTAGAAATCTGAAAAGTAGGGGTTCCTGAGTGGATCATCGGTTAAGTGTCTGATCTTGATCTCAGCTCAGGTCTTGATCTCACGGTTGTGAGTTTAAGCTCTATGCTGGGCTCCGCACCAGGCATGCAGCCTACTTAAAAAAAAAAAAGAAAAGAAAAGAAGTCTAAAAAATTAACTTAAAATTCTTTCTATTGACTGCTGACAGTCCATTTTTTTCCGGTGTATGTAGCACTGGTTTTTGTTTTATTTGAAACAAAATAAAAATGGTTTTGGTATTTTTTTAATCCAGTAAAGCATAATGTCTCAGAATAAACTAACAGCATAGAAAAGCAAAACTTTAAGAATTACCATTTTTGAGAAGAGATGAATTTGATATTTAAGAGGTACTTTGTGCTTGTATGAGAATGAGTAAGATAAAATGTTTTGTGGACTATTTTAATGGCTTTTGACTTCATTAAGTGGTACATGAATGCATTCACATCTGAAACTCAAAATACATAGGTAGATGTATATGGACTAAAAAGCAAAAATCTTTCTCCCCATCATTCTTTCCCATTTCCAGGGTTTGGTGATTTGGAGTTGCATTAGAGAGACTTTGGATTCTGTTATATTCCTCCAAAGAGTATTGATCATTACTTTTTACCTGTTTTTATAGGCAGCTAACTTGGCTGCATTCAGATTTCAGATCTGGCTCCCTTATGGTGGGGGCAGCTGAAACCTGAGATTACTTTATCCTTCACAGGTTTGCTTGGAGTCAACCAGAGTTTTGGGCAGAGTTCATACATAAAATTTGGGGCTCCCTCTTCTTTTGCCTGCCCCTCCACAATTTCCCTTCTCACTTTCCAGCTGCCATAGTCACCCTAAGTCCTATCCTTGGATCTTCAAACTAGCAAGACTATGAGCATATATTTTGGATTTAGCTATTTCTCTTGGCACCACTTGGCCTTCCCTTACGTTAACACCGTAACATCAAATTCACTTGATGCTGTTACTTTTTTTCAAGTGCAGACCCCTCTCTAGTTTCTGCCTGCTTTTCGTCACTGCCTGTTAGGGATTTAGGGTTATTCCCGGGGGTGGGGGATGGAGAGGAAGGTGGTTTAGTGCTTACCTGTGTTATATCTGTGGGAGAAGTGATCAGATGGGAGGCACTTAGTCATTACCAGCCATGGAACTTCAAGGTGAATACATTAATTGGAAAACCAGAATGATCAAAAACCAAGATGTCCAATGTCAGAGGTTTTATTTTTATTTTATTAATTTTGATTTCCATGTTGGATTTCATCCTAGGGCGTGACGTTGACAGCGGCTATTGGGGGTGCGGACATGCCCGTGGTCATCACTGTGCTGAACAGCTACTCAGGCTGGGCCCTGTGTGCGGAGGGCTTCCTGCTGAACAACAACCTGCTGACCATCGTGGGGGCGCTCATCGGCTCCTCGGGGGCCATCCTGTCCTACATCATGTGTGTGGTAAGAAACTGGTGTTCTGAAAATAGGGATCTGTTTGTTATTTTACTTGCAGTCAAAAACCACTCTGTCGGTTCTTATTTTTCTTCAGTAGAGATGTCCGAGTGTTTCATTTGAATAAATATGTAAGACTGCTTTTAAAGTCCCCAAAGTGTAGATAATTAGGAAAATTAAATATCAAGCTAAAAAATTGGGCTCCATCTGGAGATAAGCACTTAAGATTTTGGTTTATTTCTTTCTCTTCTGCTTCTCTCTGTATTACATATCTGAGTATTTACTAGTCTGATCATATTGTATACTGTTTTTAGATTTTATTCTTTTTCTTTCTTTTTTTTTTATGTTCAATTAGCCAACATATAGCACATCATAAGTTTTTGATGCCGTGTTCAATGATTCATTAGTTGCATGTAACTCATGACCTGAGCTGAAGGCAGAGGCTTAACCCACTGAGCCACCCAGGCACCCCAGCCCCTTATTTTATAATTCAGAATTCATCATATATATATTAATTGAAAATCTCTTTGTAAATTGAATACTGAAGTTATCTTTTTATAATAAAAAATCAGTTTTCTTTGGCCATTTTGTAGAACAAATGATTTGATAGCCCCAAGGAAGAGGTTTTAAAATAAATCTCCCAAGTTGTTCAGGAAATTTGGAAAGGGGGGTTTGTGTCTCCTATTTCAAAAGTTTCAGGCGTTGGGGTTCTAAAAAACAAATGTTATAAAGAAGGAAAAATTTATTCAGTTGTATTAGACATAGTTTTCTCTAAAAATGAACTTTTAAAAAAGCTTTTTGTTTTAATTCCAGTATAGCTAACATACAGTGTTTTATTAGGGTTGGGTGTATAATATAGTGATTCAGCAATTCTATGCATCACTCAGTGCTCATGATGATAGGTGCCCTCCTTAATCCCCATCACCTACTTCACCCATCCTCCCCCCAACCCACTTCCACTCTGGTAAACATCAGTTCTCTGTAGTCTGTTTCTTGGTTTGTGTCTTTTTCTTTCCTTTGTTTTGTTACTTAAAACTCCACGAATGAATGGAATCATATGGTATTTGTCTTTTTCTGACTGACTTATTTCACTTAGCATCTAAAAACGAAATCGGAAGGGGAGACAAACCATGAGAGACTGCGGACTCTCAGAAACAAACAGGGTTTTGGAGGGGAGAAGGGTCGGGGAAGGATGAGCCCGGTGGTGGGTATAGAGGAGGGCACATAGTGCATGGAGCACTGGGTGTGGTGCATAAACGGTAAATTTTGGAACACTTTAAAATAAAGTAAAATAAAATAAAATAAAATAAATACATATATATATATATATATATATTTAATTTATTTGACAGAGAGAGATCACAAGTAGGCAGAGAGGCAGGCAGAGAGAGAGATAGAGGGAAGCAGGCTCCCTGCTGAGCAGAGAGCCCGATGCGGGACTCGATCCCAGGACCCTGAGATCATGACCTGAGCCGAAGGCAGCGGCTTAACCCACTGAGCCACCCAGGCGCCCAAAATAAAATAAATTTTAAAAACACGAACTTTTACACTTCATTTGACTTTGCTTCATTTGGTGAATTAGAATGACCAGCAGGGGGCAGCAGATTTTCATTATTACTTTAACTTGTGGTTGGTCAAAACTCTGATTTTAAAATTAAATGGGAGGATTTGAATTTTAACAAAGCCGGTGGCATACTGATATGGAGAGAGCTGAGGACCTGTGTCTAGTTCTTGGAGTGTCATCACAGGTGCCTTCTTGCCTTTAGTGTTTTTTTCTTAAATGGTTTTACTTAGGTATTTGTAGTATTTCCCAAATTTGTCTTTTTTATTTCCTCACCCCTTCTTCTTCACCTAGTTTCTTTTATTATTGTTGGTTATAGTAACTACAGACACTTACAGTAGCAGTTCTATGGCAGTAACTAGAATAAGGTAGTCAGAGGCACTTGCTGAAAAGACTTTCTCCTGCGTGTATTTCTGTAACTATACCCTCTTTCTCTTATTCTTTCCTTTCATATTTCTTGATCTGTTATCTATATGTCTTTTTCTTTTCCTTTCTATTCCACCACCTTAGGCATGCCATTTACTGGCCACATACCATAGCTATTTTTTATTCCTGTACTTGTAGTGTTCTTGTAGCTCTCTGTGACAATACGTGTCACCCTGATCAGACGGATACTCAGTTTATAATAGCAACTTGCATTAATTTGGATTTAAAGACAGTTGAAGCTTTAATTTTTAAAAAAATACTATCCAGTTACAAAAGTAAAAAGTCTTTAATGTGGGAAATGTAGAATAAAGTAGAAGAGGATAAATAAGTCATTTGTAACACCATTATCACTTAGCTCTTAAAATTTAATGTTCTAATTCTAGTCTTTGTTCATAAGCCTATATTCAAATATATTCTGTGTTTTGTTTAATTATATCACTAATAATTAGTGGGTTTTTTTCCCCCTTCAGTGTACCTCCTTGTGCATTTTGATTATTTCCTTGGGAATGGAGTAAGGGCTTTTTGTGGGCTATTGATATTGATGAGTTGATTTCCAGAAAGGACTCTCCAGCCTGAGCGCTCACCAGCGATGTGTGGGGTGCTCGTTTTCCTGCATGCTCGCCCTTCCTCCATCTTATTACAAAACAAACAAGGCCAACAGCAAAAACCAGCCTGCTGTGTTTTTCAGTTTTGAAGATAGAAATTTTCCTTCCTTCTAAATTGCCCTGATTTCGACTTTTCACATTAATCTTCATTGATTCTTGGCTTGTGCTTCTTTATTATAAGAAATTGTTTCTTCATGGCTTTAGCAGCTCAGAGTGGTTTATGATAATAATGAAAATGAAATAGCCGCGTGTAATTGGGCATAGTAGCAGGCATTAATATACTGTAGGCATTAACGCTGGGTGCTTTACAAATATTAGCTCATTTAGTCCCCACGCTAATTCTGGAGGTAGAGAATACTAGTCTCATTTTGCAAGGAAGGTATTTTAAGATGCCATTGATGATTTGCCTTTGTGTTTATGGAGGCTGACCATGCACCTGGCACAGTCATATGAGTAAATAATTATTAAATGAATGTTTTATTTGTTTGCTCATTTCATATTTTGGAATCTTCTATGGATAGGCCGTGGTAACAGATGTACTGCCATATATCAGGATCTGTTGATAATACTAGTATGCTTAGTTTCGTTATTTTATTATCTACTGAAGAAACATGCAAGTCCAAACCAGAACAGAGTAGTTTTATTGTAGGAGAGGGAATGGAATGCTCTCCGAATGGCTAATCAGTAATCCCTAAAATTGAATTTTTGTTCTGACAAAGAATTCTTTTGGGTGTCTACTAAGCCACACGCTATGGTTATACAATATCCAGTATTAAACTGAAAAATGTCTCGAGTGTCCGGACAACCAACTCAAATGAATGATTTGTTTTATGTCCAGATGTCACATAGACATTAACCTCTTCATGATTCTATAGTTCCTTTACTTGAGATAGTGTCCAAAGTGCCTGGGAAATAGAGAGCTTACAACAATGGGACAGCATTTTCAAACCAAATTTTCTGATTTTTGCACTTTGTTACTTGTTTCCAAATGAAAATAGAACAGAAGGAAAGTGGGTCAAAGCCAAACCAATAATATTTATTTTTATTTTTACTTTTTTTTTTGCTTTGCAGTCAATTATTCAGCACCCACAAAACACTGAAATGAGAGATGATAGTAAATAGAGTATATGGTATTATTTCTTTGGTTTTGTCTATTTTATGACCTTCCCTTTGTTTTCAGACTGTTTTCTTAGAGTTTGCTTGGAATTACGTGAATTAGGGGTCTCTTTAATGTAGCATACAATTTTCATTATAGGGCTTAATGACTTAAAAGGAACAGTCTTGGACAGTGTTGTGAATACTTTGTCTTCGAAGCTGGGAACTTCTCAATCTGTGGATCAGTGCTCACAGGATAGTCTCATTAATCACTTAAGCAAGCAGGGAAAAAAAAAAAAGGAACAGAACAAAGTCCTAAACCCTAAACATTTGTTGAAAATACGATGTTGCAATGGTAAATTCAGAGATGAAAAATAATCCAGTTTTTAAGAGACCACATGGAATCGGCTTAATGATGATATAATTGTGGATATGTGTTCAACAAGTTGACTTTGATTGTTAAACTACTGTGTGGTTCCTTTTTTTTTCTCCCGAAGATGCCATTAGAATAGTGGGTAATTAAATGTCCTCAGAAATTGTTTTCTTCTCCTTCATTCAGTTTTATAGGGAAGGAAGAATGGTTCCATTTATTTATTTATTTATTTATTTATTTATAAGCTTTTATTTCAACCCTAGGTAGTTAACACAGTGCAATATTAGTTTCAGGAGTAGAACTCAGTGGTTCATCTCTTACATGTAGCAACCAGGGCTCACCATAACAAGTGCCGTCCTTAGTCCCCGTCACCCAGCTAGCTCCTCTCCTGCTCACTCCCTCCATCGACCCTGTTTGTTCTCGCTCCTGAAGAGTCTTTCATGGCTTGTTTCCCTCTCTCCTTTTTTTTCTTCTTTTCCTCCTTCCCCTGTGTTCATCTGTTTTTCTTAAATTCGACAGGAGTAAAACTGTATGGTATTTGTCTTTCTCTGACTTAGCTGTCTAGATCCGTTCATGTTGTTGTAAATGGCAAGATGGCTTTCTTCCCGATGGCTGAGTAATACGCCATTACATGTACATACCACAACTTTTTTTTTTTTAATTTCTTTTTAGTGTAACTGAATTCATTGTTTTTGCACCACACGCAGTGCTCCATGCACTCCGTGCCCTCTCCAATACCCACCACCTGGTTCCCCCAACCTCCCACCCCCCACCCCTTCAAAACCCTCATATTGTTTTTCAGAGTCCATAGTCTCTCATGGTTCACCTCCCCTTCCAATTTCCCTCAACTCCCTTCTCCTCTCCATCTCCCCTTGTCCTCCATGTTATTTGTTATGCTCCACAAATAAGTGAAACCATATGATAATTGATTCTCTCTGCTTGACTTATTTCACTCAGCATAGTCTCTTCCAGTCCTGTCCATGTTGCTACAAAAGTTGGGTATTCATCCTTTCTGATGGAGGCATAAGACTCCATAGTGTATATGGACCACATCTTCCTTATCCATTTGTCCGTTGAAGGGCATCTTGGTTCTTTCCACACTTTGGTGACTGTGGCCATTACTGCAATAAACATCATACCACAACTTCAGCCGATGGGCATTTGGGATCTCTCCTTAGTTTGGCTATTGTAGACATCTTGCTGTAAACACTGGAGGTTGTATATGTCCCTTCGAATCTTTATTTTTTTGTATAGAATAGTTCCTTTTAAGCCAAGTTAGAATAAGGTGGTCCTATTCGTGTACATCTGTCCCTCTACATCATGTCCCTCTGTCATTTGTCCCTCTGCAGGACAGTGGGATGCTGGTGATAAAGCCACTTTGTGGTTTTGACCTTTCTAAAAGAAGTTACCTATGACAGAAATACATCAATATCTGAAATAGTCCTTTGAACCAGTTTTGTTTTTTTAAAGATTTTATTTATTTATTTGACAAAGAAAGATCACAAGTAGTCAGAGAGACAGGCAGAGAGAGAGAGAGAGAAGCAGGCTTCCTGCTGAGCAAAGAGACCGATGTGGGTCTTGATCTCAGGACCCTGAGATCATGACCCGAGGCGAAGGCAGAGGCTTTAACCCACTGAGCCACCCAGGCGCCCCTGTTTTTTTTTTTTAATAAGTGATAGATCCACACTTACATAGCTTTTACATGGAATAAACAATGGGTCAATGAGATGTTTACTATAGCCCTTAAAATAGAGTTTAATAATTTCTATTAAAATAGAATTTTTTCTGAAGTGAGACATCCAGTTATGATTATATAAAATGACTGCTTCCTGTACTGATTTGAATTCTTAAAAGGCATTTGGCGGGGGGGCATTGGGTTACCCAGACTATCTAGCTGCTTGTCTTGTCTTTTACACCCCCAGCTCCAGAGGTCTGCAGAAGATCTGTTTTAGAAACCACCCCTGCCATTGTCATGTTTTAGTTGTTGCCTTTGTGTGGCATATTGTTGGATAATTGTAAATGAGCATGCCTTCCTCTGATTGTTTTTGAGCTTATTTTTCCGGTTAAAACGGCAGGCATAAATTTCAATGAAACAGGGTATGAACTTACTCATTTGCTTTTTCTGAAGTCAATATTTTAGGAGCCTAATGGTGAATCCTGTTATTTCTGCTACAGCTTCGTGGAGCTGTATGTAGCTGATCTGGAAAGTAAGACCCTCTCAGCTCCCGCATTTCTTTTTTTCTTGACGACAGAGGGCAGCAGACTTCTAAATGCTGTGGCTTGCTGTCCTTTAACAGCTCCTGGTTACCTCTTGACAGCTTGCAGCTGGTAGCAGGATTCACCTAAGACATCTGTAGTCACCTTGTAAAATTTCTCATAGAGACCACTCTCTTTTATACTAGTGACATATATGTGAATATGGAGATAGAACTTGCTTAATCAGTACATGGACAGTAATAACCTTGTCTGAATTTTTCATTGATTTCTTAATGTGATTGGTAATTTTCCATTAAATTCTCTTTTAAAATTAACTTTTACTGAAAATACATCTTTTTTTTTTTTAAAAGATTTTCTTTATTTGACCGAGAGAGATCACATGTAAAGAGAGAGAGGAAGGAGCAGGCTCCCCGCCTAGCAGAGAGCCCGATACAGGACTCGATCCCAGGACCCTGAAAACATGACCCAAGCCGAAGGCAGAGGCTCAACCCACTGAGCCACCCAGGGAGCCCCAAAATACATCTTTTATAGATGTGGTCTATGTGATTTTTTTTAGAAGATCAAATCTCTTAAAATGATTATGAATATCATATACGTAGGATTCATACCACTTTCAAAAAGTTATGTGGATTAAACTCTCACAGCTAATAATTTTGCTTTCCAGGCAATGAATCGCTCCTTGGCTAATGTGATTCTCGGAGGCTATGGTACCACTTCAACAGCTGGTGGAAAACCCATGGAGATTTCTGGCACACATACAGAAATCAACCTTGACAATGCAATTGACATGATCCGAGAAGCTAATAGCATTATTATTACTCCAGGTAAAAAAAAAGAAAAGAAAAAAAAGAAAAAAGCAAACAATCTATAATAGCTATTGGAATTATGTTCGTGCAGTTTCTTATAATAGAAAAATTGAATTGGAACTTATTCATTTTTGAAAATTTAATGGAAACATAGAAGCAACACTATGATTATCAACTAAAAACTCTCAACTATGTTGAGAATCCTTGGCTTCAGTTAATATTTCAGGGATAACAGAGATTTTACAGATCAGTGTGGTAGTTCTAGCCATGTCTTTCTGTGATTCTGTTCACACATTTAGTCATCTTTGAATTTTGGTTATGTATTCCTCATAGATAGTTTTTGAAATTATTGTCAATATTAAATTAGATGTAGTACATGAAAGTATTTAGACTCACTCAGTGAAGGCTAGTAAATGTTAATCTCTTTTCATAAGTAAATATTTAAAAAAACCATTGAGAATCGTATGGTTTCCAATAAGATGAAGTAACATGACCTAATAGAAAGAACTTGGTCTGGGAGTGACAACACCTCACTTTTGTTCTTAATTTTGCTTCTAACAATTGACGTGACATTGGCCACGTCATTTAATCTCCCGGCCTCAATTCCCTAATGTTTTGAAGGTTAGCTCCATTTTTCTCTATTTGGACTGCAGATTGCTGTGGTATTAGAGCTAATACATTGGGTTCAGATTAAGATTTTAACTCTGTCATGCTATCATAAGAGTTTTCTATAAAGGAAATCTATTGGTTTGACGTGTGGGTGGTTTGCTGGTTGGTTATATGCTAAGATGTAAATAACAAACACTAGCAGAGTTGAATGTTCAGCTGCAAGCCTTCTCAATTGAGGCAGTATTATTTTCTAGAGGCATTTGAAATATGCAGATTTGGGTTTTTGTCTCGCAGATGGGGCTGCTACTGTCCTAGTGTGTGGGAGCAGACACTAAATATGTTGTATTGCCAGGGACATTCCTGCATTGTGAATTGTCCCACCCACAGTGGCATTAGTGTTACCTGCTGAGAAACACCTGGAGTATAGAGGTAGAAAGATGTAAAGGACAAAATCTTCTCCCTTTAGACATTTTCTATCTAGGGAAGAGGTCAGATCAATAAATAACGTATTGGGGTTACGATAAGGGCTAGATTGGACTGTGTAGACACCCTTTCTTGTTAATCATGAGGAGCCTAAAAAGGAGTGTCAGGAAGTGAGGGGTCTTTTGGGGCCTTGAGGATGCACCGTGTTCGGGATGGGGGAAGGCAGAGGGAACAGACTGAGCAGAGACTTGATATTTGGAAAACTGGGGTAGAAAAGTGAGGATAGGTGTGGTTGATTGTATGGGGGGAGTGGACGGAGTGTAAGGGTTAATGGAGAAGGAAGAGGTCTGCAGTTTGTGGTCATACCGATAATAACATCAGACGTAGGGAGCACTTTTGGGTTTTTTTGGCAGAAGAGGACATTTTTCTGTTCTTCTTAGGAGACATTAAGTTTGAGGTGGAGATCGGACAATGGACGTGCCATCCTGGAGCTCAAAGGACAGGCTGAGCCTGGGCACAGATTGAGGGTCCTCAGATGGTTGTTGAAGCCATGGGATGGGCTGAGACTTTCCAAGGAGAGTGTGAGGGGTAAAGCCAAGGCCCTGGGGAGTTTCATTGTTTAATGGGAACTGAAGGAGATTTAGTGAAGGATGTCAGAGAGTAGTAACGAAGTGAGGAGAGGAAACAGGGAACTGCAGTGTTCTCAAAACCAAGTCTGAAGTCAGTTTGACTGTTTACGCAGGCCACAGGCACACACACCCAGAGTG
This sequence comes from Mustela lutreola, assembly GCF_030435805.1. Taxonomy (NCBI): domain Eukaryota; kingdom Metazoa; phylum Chordata; class Mammalia; order Carnivora; family Mustelidae; genus Mustela; species Mustela lutreola. The sequence goes on from NC_081294.1 coordinate 34,517,101, forward strand.
TGTGTGCATATACAAGTGTGTGTGCAGTGTGGTGTATGGGGAGGGGGTGCCCAGCAGTATCAGACAAGGCAGAACATGGACGAGGGACCATTAGATTTTGAATTTGACATTTAGGCCAATATTTTTAAAAAGTCCAGAAGTTTGCTTTCATTTCTCATCCTATTAACGGATTGCCTTATTTTTTTCTTTTTTTGGCATAAAAATATGTTTTGATCAAGGGAGAAATTATTCTTCATAAGATTTCGAAATAAAAATTACCCTGTTCTGTGTGCTTCATGTTCTTTGCAGGCTATGGTCTCTGTGCAGCCAAAGCGCAGTACCCCATTGCCGACCTGGTGAAGATGCTCTTGGAACAGGGCAAGAAAGTCAGGTCAGTGGGTGTAGTGTGAGGCTTGTGTGCGCGCGCGCGCGCATGTGTGTGTGTGTGTGTGTGTAAGGAAAGGAAAAGCAATGACTTATGTTTAGATGACTTTCTTAAAGTGGAGTAAGAAACAGTTGTTAAAACCCTGTGCTTGCCTTAGTCTGGGTGCCTCGTTTCGCTGTCTCTCATACCGCAGAACCTAAACATAGGCTCATTTTAGAAAAAGAAACTTTATACTGAATTCCAGGATTTTTATTAATGGGGGAAAAACGGAAGTCCGGTTTCTGGTTGGATTTGGGGAAGGAGGTCAAATAAAGGAGGTCAAAGACCCACATCAAGTTGACCCTTTCTGGTTCCTAGCGTTTGCACTGACTCATGGAAAGTATGTCAAATGAGAGGTTCCTGATGAAGAGTGAGTGAGACCCAGTGGAGATCCTTTAGGCTGGTTAATGTCTGACTGGGTTCGCTCTCATATTCGTCTGTGGACAAGACCGGTACAAATGTTCTTTTCCTAACACTGTACACTTTTTGAAATAAGGGTGAGGGCAGTAGCTGTGGCCGCTTCTTGGCATTTGGGCACTAGACTCTGCCCTTGGGAGGATCTTGAGCACAGTGGAGAAGTGGAGGATGCTGCATTTCCAGATGATTCCCTGTGACCTTGGATAAAGGGTTTGAGGGATGTAAAAATGGGGTCGGTGGGGGACAGACCCTTGGAATACTTCACATCTGTCAGGTGTACCTTTGGATCCCTGTTCTGGAACTCTGCTGTCAGGAGTCTGTGAAGGGAACATCTGGAGTTGTCCCTAGGAGTCGATACCTGCTCCCTCTTTGCTAGAGAAGCTGGTTCTCTCACAGCTTCATTGATATGGTACCATAAGTCAGAGAGACAGGCTAACTCTATTATTAAAATAAAATTTGTTCGTTCACCAGAATGTTAACGTATGTTGACAAAACTGTTAATGTCTATTAATGAAAATCCTTTTAGATGTCTATCTTACACTTTTTCTGAGGCAGATGATAAGAAAATAAGCTCAGCCATGTGCCCAGAACTAGTCAGAGCGTCTATGCAAGACTGGGTGCAGAATCCTGAATGTCCTGGCTGTTAATAGCGGTGAAGAGACTTCCATGATGGAATAAGTGGATCTGACATTTTTTTTTTTTTTACTTTAAAGATTTACATATTTATTTTAGAGGAGGAGTGGGAGGGACAGACGGAGAGGGACAGAGAATGTCAAGCAGATTCCCTGCTGAGTGCAGAGTCTGAGGTGGGGCTTGATCTCACAATCCTGAGATCAGGGCCCAGAGATGACGACCTGAGGCAAAACCAAGAGTCTGGCGCTTAACGAACTGCGCCACCCAGACGCCCCAAGTGGATCTGTCATTTTAGTATCAGCTGCATTTACTCTCTTCCTTCCTTCCTTCCTTCCCTCCCTCACTCCCCACTCTGCCTTCCTGTGATCCATAGTTAGTGTTTTCATATATAGTCAGAATATTCTTTTGTGGTAGGATTAGCTTTTCTGTGATGTCAGTGTTTCCATGTTTAGTATGATCTTAGAAAATTGAAGATAGACGATGCGAAAAATCACTTTTTTTTTTTTTTTAAAGATTTTACTTACTTATATAAGAGAGAGCAAGTGCGCAAGAAGGAGCATGAGAACTCGAGCGGGGCAGGGAGGGAGAGGGAGAAGCAGGTTCCCCACTAAGCAGGAAGCCCGATGTGGGGCTTGAGCCCAGGACTCTAAGATCATGACTGAAGACAGCACGAGTTGAAGGCAGGTGCCCCACTGACTTTGTTTTTTGATTTTCACCTAAGAAGTCTCATTTTGGTCACCATTGTCCATTTTCTTATCCGGTATTGTACAGGGCTGCCCTTTTAATCATACGCTTGCCGCTTAAAGCATTTGCAGACCTACATAAGGAAAGGATGTGTTAAAGAATCTTTTATGATTTTCTTAAACAGCGATTGTTTTTCTTTATTCAGTCCACATGTGAGAAGTCCTAATATATTGGTAATGCCTTCTATCACCACAAATGTTTAGGACATGAGTGGCAATCTCATGAAGTAGAGAAAGATGGCTTTCCTGTCTTAGATTATTCCCTTCCCAGAGGATAACTAAGACAGGAAAGCCATTTCTCCTTTGGGAAGGGAATGATTAACCTGACATCCCTCTCTATTACCCATTGACCAGCCCATGTTAACCAGACATCTTGGAAAATCAGTCCGGGGTGAGGTGGATGCAGTATTGGAGGGCCTCAAGACGGTCGGGTAACTTGACAGAAGCAGGATGTGAGGGGAAAGGAATAGGAGGGATGGAGAAAATGATCTGGAAAGAAAAGGGATGAAATAAATGAAATTTCAGTTTCTGACCTGACTAAAATTTGATTTTGATTCATGAAGACATAAACTGCTGTTTTAGGATGATTTCTGTCACCCTGAGTGGGAAAAATAGTTGCTTGACTTAAGCTATACGGAAGATATTAAACATATACGGAAAGTATCTCAGTTATAATTTGTGCTTTATTGAAGTAATTTTGTGAACAGGATGTCAGACTTGATGTGAGAGAGCGCTCCTGTCATTTCACATAATTGTCGTAGTTTGTTTGAATAATTTAATAATAAACTTACTAATAATTTATTATGTAGGATCAGAGTAAAACTGTTCAGTCTAATTTCTCTATTTGTGAGTTAGGAAAAATTAGCCACTTATATTGATCAATTAATTTCATAATAAAGGTGAAATTAATTATTAGTATATCAGGTTTTTTTTACTGTGATCTGTTGAATTTTCAATATGGGCTTTGTAGCAAGTTATGCAGATTTCGTGTTTGAATTAAATGGAAGATTCCAGAACTATTCTTGCTGACACAGTAATAGTAGATTGTCCTATTCTTCCCTTCTAGTTTCTGAATAGGGATTTTTTTTTTTTTAAATTTAAAGGGAGTCATGGAAATTGTTAATTTTTGTCTCATGTGCTTTGTCGTCCTTTCCTAGGAGAAATGCAGATTTTCTTGATGGACTTAGGAATACGTGTATCCATAGATGCTAGCGTTTTTTTTTTTTTTTTTTAGAAAACAAATGTCTGTTTGCATAAGAGATGGCTGCAGCGTTACCTCGTATTTTAATGAAATAAATCTGTATTTACAGTTAGCAGTAATTTAGTCCTTTCATCACCCTGTGGAGCTCCCACGGTGTTCATTGAGCACAGCTGCTGGGCCTCTGGTTTTAGGAGATCTTTGTGCCTCAGGACCCCGCTGCCTAGCATCCAGATGTGGTGACATACTCACACACATCCCCCGTGGAAATATGCCAGTGTGGACATACGATTGTCATCAATTAGTTATGCCCAAGTGGTGCCAAGAAAAATTGCCTCTGTCATACAGTCTGTCTGGCTTCACGGCCCATGATTGATTTAGAGACACTCCTGTTTTCCTGTGCTTTGGCTGTAGTCATAACATGCTCACCGGGAGCTGAGATGACATAATGAACCACGTGACATTTCATGACAGGAGCTCATGCATGTTCACTAACCTAGGCTTTCTTCAGTGGCCAGTGTACAGTTGCTTCCCAGTTGCCCAGAGCACCTCTGTAACTCACCTAACTTATGCTTGATCTCTAAAAGCATTTTATTACAAAAACCTTATGCTATGAGAGTACAGACATTTTTTCTCTTGATTTCCCAATCTTTGGATTGATATGATGGGCTTTTCCCTATAGAGCAGAAATAGTGTTCCCACTGAGTAATTCTTAGAAAGAGGTGTATTTTTTCTTTTGCAATTAATCACAGTTCAATTTTCTTTTCAGAAAGCATTATTGCTTAGATTATCACAGAAGTCTTTTGAGTTCATGAAACCACCCTTCAATTTCTTTGATTGGCTAACTGATGTTATACATTGCTGTATCTTTCTATTAATAATTTGCTGGTAGAAATTTCTTGTTATTAGGTATTGAGAGAAAAGGGTGCATAAGCCCAGTTGCCACTCTCAAAAGTGTATGGTTATGAAGCAAACAAGCCTATAAACAGATGACTCAGTGAATGAATTCCATTTAACGTGATAGTGTGCTAGGAAAAGTAGAGTAGAAGGAGGGTCAGAATGCAAAGGAGAGTAGTTATTTGTCCCGGGGACATTTTAAACCTTTTATGCTACTCGTGACATGAATTTCTTTGCAGGTTTTTAAAAACATTTAATCTTTTTTTCATTTTCTGTCTAAACACATCTAGACACCAGTGGCGTTTGTGGTTTAATAGTGTTTTATGGTCTTGTGTGACATGACTTTGGTTTAAATATAAGGTTAGTTTTGATTAGGAATCCACTCTTTGAAAATATTTCAGGATGAAATACTTTGTCAGACTAACCGGATTTTCTTTTTTCGAAGGTTAAATGTAATTCAAGTAAATAGAGTTCAGCCACCTTGGATTTGTTATTTATTGAGGTGCAAGAAGAGATAGGACATTCACATTTGTAGAGTGATAAAGCACATGCTTCTGAAGAGAATAGATATTAGGCCAGGTAAAAGATTTCATATTTGAGCAAAGAAATAAGACATTATTTAGCATTTTTAAAAAAGTTTATTTATTTATTTATTTATTTATTTGAGAGAGTGAGAGAAAGCATGAGAGGGGGAAGGTCAGAGGGAGAGGCAGACCCCCGCTGAGCGGGGAGACTAATGCGGGACTGGTTCTGGGGACTCCAGGATCATGACCTGAGCTGAAGGCAGTCGCTCAACCAACTGAGCCACCCAGGTCCCCTATTTAGCATTTTTTAAGAAGAGGTTTTCTTTCTTTTTTTTTTTTTATAATTTTTTTATTTTTTATAAACATATATTTTTATCCCCAGGGGTACAGGTCTGTGAATCACCAGGTTTACACACTTCACAGCACTCACCAAATCACATACCCTCCGCAATGTCCATAATCCCACCCCCTTCTCCCCAACCCCCTCCCCCCGGCAACCCTCAGTTTGTTTTGTGTGATTAAGAGTCACTTATGGTTTGTCTCCCTCCCAATCCCATCTTGTTTCATTTATTCTTCTTCTACCCACTTAAGCCTCCATGTTGCATCACCACTTCCTCATATCAGGGAGATCATATGATAGTTGTCTTTCTCTGCTTGACTTATTTCGCTAAGCATGATACGCTCTAGTTCCATCCATGTTGTTGCAAATGGCAAGATTTCATTTCTTTTGATGGCTGCATAGTATTCCATTGTGTATATATACCACATCTTCTTGATCCATTCATCTGTTGATGGACATCTAGGTTCTTTCCATAGTTTGGCTATTGTGGACATTGCTGCTATAAACATTCGGGTGCATGTGCTCCTTTGGATCACTACATTTGTATCTTTAGGGTAAATACCCAATAGTGCAATTGCTGGGTCATAGGGCAGTTCTATTTTCAACATTTTGAGGAACCTCCATGCTGTTTTCCAGAGTGGCTGCACCAGCTTGCATTCCCACCAACAGTGTAGGAGGGTTCCCCTTTCTCCGCATCCTCGCCAGCATCTGTCATTTCCTGACTTGTTGATTTTAGCCATTCTGACTGGTGTGAGGTGATATCTCATTGTGGTTTTGATTTGTATTTCCCTGATGCCGAGTGATATGGAGCACTTTTTCATGTGTCTGTTCGCCATCTGGATGTCTTCTTTGCAGAAATGTCTGTTCATGTCCTCTGCCCATTTCTTGATTGGATTATTTGTTCTTTGGGTGTTGAGTTTGCTCAGTTCTTTATAGATTCTGGACACTAGTCCTTTATCTGATATGTCGTTTGCAAATATCTTCTCCCATTCTGTCAGTTGTCTTTTGATTTTGTTAACTGTTTCCTTTGCTGTGCAAAAGCTTTTGATCTTGATGAAATCCCAGTAGTTCATTTTTTCCCTTGCTTCCCTTGCCTTTTGCGTTGTTCCTAGGAAGATGTTGCTGCGGCAGAGGTCGAAGAGGTTGCTGCCCGTGTTCTCCTCAAGGATTTTGATGGATTCCTTTCGTACATTGAGGTCCTTCATCCATTTTGAGTCTATTTTTGTGTGTGGTGTAAGGAAATGGTCCAATTTCATTTTTCTGCATGTGGCTGTCCAATTTTCCCAGCACCATTTATTGAAAAGGCTGTCTTTTTTCCATTGGACATTCTTTCCTGCTTTGTCGAAGATTAGTTGACCATAGATTTGAGGGTCTATTTCTGGGCTCTCTATTCTGTTCCATTGATCTATGTGTCTGTTTTTGTGCCAGTACCATGCTGTCTTGATGATGACAGCTTTGTAATAGAGCCTGAAGTCCGGAATTGTGATGCCACCAACGTTGGCTTTCTTTTTCAATATCCCTTTGGCTATTCGAGGTCTTTTCTGGTTCCATATAAATTTTAGCATTATTTGTTCCATTTCTTTGAAAAAGATGGATGGTACTTTGATAGGAATTGCATTAAATGTGTAGATTGCTTTAGGTAGCATAGACATTTTCACAATATTTATTCTTCCAATCCAGGAGCATGGCACATTTTTCCATTTCTTTGTGTCTTCCTCAATTTCTTTCATGAGTACTTTATAGTTTTCTGAGTATAGATTCTGTGTCTCTTTGGTTAGGTTTATTCCTAGGTATCTTATGGTTTTGGATGCAATTGTAAATGGGATTGACTCCTTAATATCTCTTTCTTCTGTCTTGCTGTTGGTGTAGAGAAATGCAACTGATTTATGTTCATTGATTTTATATCCTGACACTTTACTGAATTCCTGTATAAGTTCTAGCAGTTTTGGAGTGGAGTCTTTTGGGTTTTCCACATATAGTATCATATCATCTGCGAAGAGTGATAATTTGACTTCTTCTTTGCCGATTTGGATGCCTTTAATTTCCTTTTGTTGTCTGATTGCTGAGGCTAGGACCTCTAGTACGATGTTGAATAGCAGTGGTGATAATGGACATCCCTGCCGTGTTCCTGACCTTAGCGGAAAAGCTTTCAGTTTTTCTCCATTGAGAATGATATTTGCGGTGGGTTTTTCATAGATGGCTTTGATGATATTGAGGTATGCGCCCTCTATCCCTACACTTTGAAGAGTTTTGATCAGGAAGGGATGTTGTACTTTGTCAAATGCTTTTTCAGCATCTATTGAGAGTATCATATGGTTCTTGTTCTTTCTTTTATTGATGTGTTGTATCACATTGACTGATTTGCGGATGTTGAACCAACCTTGCAGCCCTGGAATAAATCCCACTTGGTCGTGGTGAATAATCCTTTTAATGTACTGTTGAATCCTATTGGCTAGTATTTTGTTGAGTATTTTCGCATCTGTGTTCATCAAGGATATCGGTCTATAGCTCTCTTTTTTGGTGGGATCCTTGTCTGGTTTTGGGATCAAGGTGATGCTGGCCTCATAAAATGAGTTTGGAAGTTTTCCTTCCATTTCTATTTTTTGGAACAGTTTCAGGAGAATAGGAATTAGTTCTTCTTTAAATGTTTGGTAGAATTCCCCCGGGAAGCCGTCTGGCCCTGGGCTTTTGTTTGTTTGGAGATTTTTAATGACTGTTTCAATCTCCTTACTGGTTATGGGTCTGTTCAGGCTTTCTATTTCTTCCTGGCTCAGTTGTGGTAGTTTATATGTTTCTAGGAATGCATCCATTTCTTCCAGATTGTCAAATTTATTGCCGTAGAGTTGCTCATAGTATGTTCTTATAATAGTTTGTATTTCTTTGGTGTTAGTTGTGATCTCTCCTCTTTCATTCATGATTTTATTTATTTGGGTCCTTTCTCTTTTCTTCTTGATAAGTCTGGCCAGGGGTTTATCAATTTTATTAATTCTTTCAAAGAACCAGCTCCTAGTTTCGTTGATTTGTTCTATTGTTTTTTTGGTTTCTATTTCATTGATTTCTGCTCTGATCTTTATGATTTCTCTTCTCCTGCTGGGCTTAGGGTTTCTTTCTTGTTCTTTCTCCAGCTCCTTTAGGTGTAGGGTTAGGTTGTGTACCTGAGACCTTTCTTGTTTCTTGAGAAAGGCTTGTACTGCTATATATTTTCCTCTCAGGACTGCCTTTGTTGTGTCCCACAGATTTTGAACCGTTGAATTTTCATTATCATTTGTTTCCATGATTTTTTTCAATTCTTCTTTAATTTCCCGGTTGACCCATTCATTCTTTAGAAGGATACTGTTTAGTCTCCATGTATTTGGGTTCTTTCCAAACTTCCTTTTGTGGTTGAGTTCTAGCTTTAGAGCATTGTGGTCTGAAAATATGCAGGGAATGATCCCAATCTTTTGATACCGGTTGAGTCCTGATTTAGGACCGAGGATGTGATCTATTCTGGAGAATGTTCCATGTGCACTAGAGAAGAATGTGTATTCTGTTGCTTTGGGATGAAATGTTCTGAATATATCTGTGATGTCCATCTGGTCCAGTGTGTCGTTTAAGGCCTTTATTTCCTTGCTGATCTTTTGCTTGGATGACCTGTCCATTTCAGTGAGGGGAGTGTTAAAGTCCCCTACTATTATTGTATTATTGTTGATGTGTTTCTTTGATTTTGTTATTAATTGGTTTATATAGTTGGCTGCTCCCACGTTGGGGGCATAGATATTTAAAATTGTTAAATCTTCTTGTTGGACAGACCCTTTGAGTATGATATAGTGTCCTTCCTCATCTCTTATTATAGTCTTTGGCTTAAAATCTAATTGATCTGATATAAGGATTGCCACTCCTGCTTTCTTCTGATGTCCATTAGCATGGTAAATTCTTTTCCACCCCCTCACTTTAAATCTGGAGGTGTCTTCGAGCTTAAAATGTGTTTCTTGGAGGCAACATATAGATGGGCTTTGTTTTTTTATCCATTCTGATACCCTGTGTCTTTTGACAGGGGCATTTAGCCCATTAACATTCAGGGTAACTATTGAGAGATATGAATTTAGTGCCATTGTATTGCCTGTAAGGTGACTGTTACTGTATATTGTCTCTGTTCCTTTCTGATCTACCACTTGTAGGCTCTCTCTTTGCTTAGAGGACCCCTTTCAATATTTCCTGTAGAGCTGGTTTGGTATTTGCAAATTCTTTCAGTTGTTGTTTGTCCTGGAAGCTTTTAATCTCTCCTTCTATTTTCAATGATAGCCTAGCTGGATATAGTATTCTTGGCTGCATGTTTTTCTCGTTTAGTGCTCTGAAAATATCATGCCAGCTCTTTCTGGCCTGCCAGGTCTCTGTGGATAAGTCAGCTGCCAATCTAATATTTTTACCATTGTATGTTACAGACTTCTTTTCCCGGGCTGCTTTTAGGATTTTCTCTTTGTCATTGAGACTTGTAAATTTTACTATTAGGTGACGGGGTGTGGGCCTATTCTTATTGATTTTGAGGGGCGTTCTCTGAATCTCCTGAATTTTGATGCTCGTTCCCTTTGCCATATTGGGGAAATTCTCCCCAATAATTCTCTCCAGTATACCTTCTGCTCCCCTCTCACTTTCTTCTTCTTCTGGAATCCCAATTATTCTAATGTTGTTTCGTCTTATGGTGTCACTTATCTCTCGAATTCTCCCCTCGTGGTCCAGTAGCTGTTTGTCCCTCTTTTGCTCAGCTTCTTTATTCTCTGTCATTTGGTCTTCTATATCACTAATTCTTTCTTCTGCCTCATTTATCCTAGCAGTTAGAGCCTCCATTTTTGATTGCACCTCATTAATAGCTTTTTTGATTTCACCTTGGTTAGATTTTAGTTCTTTTATTTCTCCAGAAAGGGCTTTTATATCTCTCGAGAGGGTTTCTCTAATATCTTCCATGCCTTTTTCGAGCCCGGCTAGAACCTTGAGAATTGTCATTCTGAACTCTAGATCTGACATATTACCGATGTCTGTATTGATTAGGTCCCTAGCCTTCGGTACTGCCTCTTGTTCTTTTTTTTGTGTTGAATTTTTATGTCTTGTCATTTTGTCCAGATAAGAGTAAATGAAGGGGCAAGTAAAATACTAAAAGGGTGGCAACAACCCCAGGAAAATATGCTTTAACCAAATTAGAAGAGATCCAAAATCGTGAGTGGGGAGAAAGGGGATAAAAAGAGGTTCAAAAAGGAAGAAAGAAAAAAAAACAAAAAGAAAAGAAAAAAAAAAAGAAAAGAAAAGAAAAGAATTTTTTAAAAAAGAAAACACCTAAGAAAAATGTAAAAAAGAAAAAATATATATATTAGATAAACTAGTAAAAAATCGTTAAAAAAGAAAAAGGTAACAGTTAAAAAAAAAAAATTTTACCCGAAGGCGAGAAAAAAAAAAAAAATGAAAAAGAAAAAATCAAATTAACTGCAAGACTAAAAAAAATCCCAGGAAAAAAGCCATGAGTTCCGTGTTTGGCTTTCTCCTCCTCTGGAATTCTGCTGCTCTCCTTGGTATTGAAACCGCACTCCTTGGTAGGTGAACTTGGTCTCGGCTGGATTTCTTGTTGATCTTCTGGGGGAGGGGCCTGGTGTAGTGATTCTCAAGTGTCTTTGCCCCAGGCGGAATTACACCGCCCTTACCCGGGGCCGGGGTGAGTAATCCGCTCGGGTTTGCTTTCAGGAGCTTTTGTTCCCTGAGCGCTTTCCGTAGAGTTCCAGAGGACGGGAATACAAATGGCGGCCTCCTGGTCTCCGGCCCGGAGGAGCCGAGAGCCCAGGGCCCCACTCCTCAGTGCGCCCTCAGAGAACAGCGCCCAGTTACTCCCGTCTGCCTGACCTCCGGCCGCGCTCCGAGCTCACCGAGCCTGCGACCGGTTCAAGGTAACACGGAGCTGCGAGCTTACTGTCGGCTCTGTCTCTGTAGCCGGCTTTCCCGTTCCAATACCCGCAAGCTCTGCGACACTCAGACACCCCCGATCCTTCTGTGACCCTGCGGGACCTGAGGCCACGCTGACCCCGCGTGGGTTTCGCCCCGGTTTAGCCTCTGGAGCGATGTCCCTCAGCGGAGCAGACTTTTAAAAGTCCTGATTTTGTGCGCCGTTGCTCCGCCACTTGCCAGGAGCCGGCCCCTCCCCCCGGGGTCTATCTTCCCGTCGCTTTGGATTCACTTCTCCGCCGGTCCTACCTTTCAGAAAGTGGTTGTTTTTCTGTTTCCAGAATTGCTGTTTTTCTTCTCTTCGATCTGCCTATGGATTTTCAGGTGTTTGCAATCTTTAGATAAGCTATCTAGCTGATCTCCGGCTAGCTGAAGCAGTTTCAGCTTGCTACTTCTCCGCCATCTTTCAACCCTTATCCTCTTTTTTTTTTTTTTTTTTTTTTTAAGAAAAGGTTTTCTTTATTCATGCTTCGGGGGGAGGCAGAGGCAGAGGGAGAAATAGTCTCCTGGAGAGCCTGATGCGTGACGCGGTCCCAGGACCCTGGGATCATGACCTGAGCTGAAGGCAGATGCCCAACTGACTGAGCCACCCAGGCACCCTTAGCATTTTTATGATAGCTTTGCAATATGTTCTTTTTAGACGTGACTACTCATGTTAATGACCATTCACTGAACAACTAATTACATAGTGTTTTGTGCCAGGCACTGTTCTAGGTCCTGAGAATATTATCTGTGAATATGCAGAGAGAGTAAAACCGAAGAAAGTATGTGTGCATCCACTCACATCTGTGTTTAGCCTATTGTATATAATTGCCAGTAAATTCTCCACTCATAGTGTCTCTTGTGCTCTTAGAAAACAACCCTGTCCCTCTCAGATTCCGACTCTTGGCCAGACTACCTTTGGCTTTCTGTTTATATGGTGTATTGGTGTAGCGGAAAGAAAGCCTGTGATGGTTGGTATAGCCTCCGCCTTACTGTTCATTCTAGGGCGTGTTTCTCAGTCTGTCTTCTCGCAGTTCTGGTGTTCTGAGGGAGAAACTTTACTCCCGATGAAACTGGTGCCTCTGACCACCAGGGTGTTTCTCGGCTTCTTGTTCTAGTATTAGTCATGATAAACTCTGAGCTGAGGTTCTTCAGTGACGTTCACGTAAACATGGTGGAGTATAAATAAATAAATAAATGCCCGTTTCTCATTTCATGTTCCCCTTCCTTGATATTTTGCTGACAGTGTCAGCTTAAGGTGCTCACCGGCCATTTCTTCCCAACAGTATCCTGAAGGTTATTCAGACAGGAAGATGACATTATGTATAATTTTTTTTTTTTTACCAAGTCTCTGCCCTATGCCAGAATATAATATTTTAGAACACGAGTGGCAAATAGAATTTGTTTTTCCTGTGATACCATTTTTCATAGTCTTGTTGGTTGTTTTGAAATAAAAAGCGTGTCAGTCATCATACAGTTTCTGTTCTGGGCTTGGTTGCTGGATTTGGCTCAGAGATGGAAAAGCCAGATTTGGGCACAGTCTGTAAAAGCATCTTTGGAAGGGAACAGGTGGTGTTGTGGTGTGGTTCTGTAGAGGGCTGCACTGATGTTTGCACTGTTTTCTGGCCTGGCCCTCTTTAGATGACTTCTCATTCTTCTGGTGACCTCAGTGTCCCAGGCCACATGCACAAATAGAAAATGGGACTGTAGCCCTTTGGCAAATATTTTCTCATTCACAGTCATTGAAAAGGTTATATTCAGTATTAGAAAAACTGTGCCCCTGAGACATTTCTGTAAGCTCTTTAACATTCGTAATCTTTTTTTTTTTTTTTCCCTGAAGAAGGGGAGGCCGTAGATAAACATCAAATTTCAGATGAGCCCTGATTTGCCTTCCATAAAAGAACGAAAGGTACATAATGTTTTCTAATTATGGCTATTGGAAAGTTCTAGAAAATTAAATGAACATTTTTTTTCCCCCACTCAGAACCATATAAGTGAGTTCATCTAAACCACTATTTCTAAGGTCTTTCACAATTTTAGAGAGGTGGGTGTCTGTTCTTTTACTTAAGAAGCTTCTCCAGGAAGTTGATTCCACAGCCTTTCTCATTGGTCAGTTTTTGTGGACAGCAGTGGCCTTGTCAGGAGGGTTTTCTCCTTCATCACAATGTTTCTTTTCAGGTGAATAAGCTAACCTTACCTAGCTGGTCCCAGCTTTTTCACCAGTAAGGATGATTTGTGTAACATTTGGCCTGCTTCAGGCTTTGTAAGTTTTTATTCTAAACTGCATTTACTACAGTTCTTTATTAAAAAAAACAAAAAAACAACAAAAAAAAACTTCCTTGTGCTTTTAATCAGTGACGTGTAGCTGTCAATCAAAAGTTGTGATCAGAATGTGACAAACCAAAGGAACCTACCTTTTCAGGTCCCACCATATTTTCCACAGGTGAAATGCACAATTAGATTACAAAAATAATTGAATATAGTAACAGATTTTTTTTTTTTAAGATTTTTAAAAAATTTATTTGGCAGAGAGAGAGAGTGCAAGCACAGGAAGTGGCAGAGGCAGAGGGAGAAGCAGGTTCCCAGCTAAGCAGGGAGCCCGATGCAGGGGCTCGATCCCAGGACCCTGAGATCATGACCTGAGTCAAAGGCAGATCCTTAACCAACTGAGCCACCCAGGTGCCAAGATCTTTTAATTAACTTCATGGGCCCTGCTCAGAATGGAGCATTGCCACGTGCAAACATAAAGAATACGAGTCCTTAAGGTGTGTGTGGCCCAGACCAGGGACTCTTCCTTGTCTCTGCAGTTGAGCTCCCAACCTGTTTTGTGATGAATACAGCACACATATTAGGTGTAATTCTAAATAAAGGAGTCCTGTCTTGGGAAGTAGTCGATGGGAGAATCTTTAAGGTCTATTTTAAGTCTTATTTTTTTTACTTTTTAGGTTTTTATTTTAATTACAGTTAACATACAGTGTTATATTAGTTTCATGTATACAATTTAGGGATTCAGCACTTCCATACAAGACCCAGTCCTCATCACAAGTGCCCTCCTTCATCCCCCTCACTTGTTTCCCCCATACCCCCCTCACCTCCCCTCTGGTAATTACCAGTTCTCTACAGAGAAGAGTCTGTTTCCATTAGTATCCAAAACATATGAAGAACTCATAAAATTCAACACACAAAAAACAAATAATCCAGTTAAGAAATGGGCAGAAGATATGAATAGACATTTTTCAGAGAAGACATACAGATGGCCAACGGACACATGGAAGGGTGCTCAACATCACTGATTATCGGGGAAACACAAACCCAGACTACAACGAGAGATCACTTCACACCTTTCAGGATGGCTAAAATGAACAACTCAAGAAACAACAGGTGTTGTTGAGAATGTGGAGAAAGGGGAACCCTCTTACACTGTTGGTGGGCATGCAAACTGGTGCAGCCACTCTGGAAAACAGTATGGAAGTTCCTCAAGAAGTTAAAAATAGGGGCGCCTGGGTGGCTCAGTGGATTGAGCCACTGCCTTCAGCTCAGGTCATGATCTCAGGGTCCTGAGATCGAGTCCCGCATTGGGCTCTCTGCTCAGCAGGGAGCCTACTTCCCTCTCTCTCTCTCTCTCTGCCTGCCTCTCTGACTACTTGTGATCTCTCTCTGTCAAATAAATAAATAAAATCTTTAAAAAAAAAAAAAAAGTTAAAAATAGAGCCACGCTATGACCCAGTAATTGCATCACTAGGCAGTTACCCAGAGAGCACAAAGATACTAATTCAAAGGGATACATGCACCCGGATGTTCATAGTGGCATTATCTACAACAGCCAAATTATGGAAGAGCCCACATGTCCACTGACTGATGGATGGATAAGGAAAATGTGGTATATATACACAATGGAATATTGCTCAGCCATCAGAAAGAATGAGATCTTGCCATTTACAACAACATGGATGGATCTAGAGGGTATCATGCAAAATAACTCAGAGAAAGACCAATGGCATATGAAACCTATCTTTTAAAGGTTCTTTAGCAAGAGATTAATAATTAGTTTTCTTCATCTTTTTTTATATACCTTACAACTCCATGGTGACAGTTCTTTTCTGTCCAGTCTTTGCCGATTTTATTCCACAGCCTTCTCGCTTCCCTTGCCTGGGTTCAGTTCCAGACCAGTGCAGAAGTCTCTCAGTGCCTTGATCTCGGATTTCCCAGCCTCCAGAACTGGGAGGCGGACATGTTTGTTGTTTTAGTTACCCAGCTTATTGAATTCTGTTCTAGCGGCCCAGTCAGACCAAGACATTCCTGTTCGAGGAATTGGATGGCATTCTCCCTGAGAAATACATCATCATTAGCACCCTTGAAAACATTCTTTTACTGGAGAGCTTTGGATAGTAAGTGACAAAAATCTGAGGAATCCCGAGGTAGGGGAATGAAGAGAGAAACGGTGAAGTAACTTCATTTTGGGGAGTGAGGAAGTGGAATGTTCCCACACTCCCCAAAACCTGTTCTGAGTGTGGAAGCATGACTTCTCCTTGCCTGTAATCACAAGAGGAAGCGGCAGCTCCCTGGGGCCTGGTTCCTGAGCTGCCTAGCGGCTCCTCAGCCCTCTTGTTTTGACTCTTAAGGTTTTATTGGTTTATAAATATTTATGCTTAAAAGCAGGAAGAATAAACAGGCTTCCAACAAGCGAAACTTCAAAAAATTTTCCCTTTGTTACGTCTTTTTCCTCATTAATTTGTCAGCTTCCTAGAAGCTTAGAGTAACATATTTAGGAGAATTGTGGGATGATAATACTGGGAGGCAGAATTCCCAAATGTTGTCAACATACATTTGAAAATATAAAACACAGTAAGAGAAACGAAACGAACTCTTTGAACATCTTGAGTATGAAAACACATTCTGTGCAGTGACTGGCAAAAACGTATGACCAAATAGTTGAAGGTTATAAAAGGATTTTTTTTTTTTTTTGATCTGAAGATCCTTTGCAGTATTTATAATAGTAGGAGGCAGCAAAATGGAGAAAACACTAAATACTGTAAATGAGGCCCCATTGTCTCTGTAGTTTCTTTGTCTTATTGTTGAGTTGGGTCACTTGGCTCTTCTTCATGTTTTATTGCTGAACTAAATCTGGATATTTCCATAATGCAAGAAGGAAAATGTAGTTTATTTGAGCAGTTGTGGTAGGATCCGTGTGGTGAATGTTTTATGCTCTCTTTACTAGTCCCACATGTCCTAGGATAACTGCTGTAGCACACCCTGGTCAGGACATATTGTCTCCATGGCTCATGATCATGGGAGTTCACATCGTTGTGTCCCCTTTAGAACATGTGGTGTCTGAAATCTAATGGGAAGTTGCGAAAAAGTGTAAAAATGGGGTTTATAGCATCATGTGTTATAAAAGAAGCTTAGGAAACGTGTTTCCTCACTTGCGTTTTTACCATGTTTTATCCTGTTAACACGAAATTTCAAATCACTCTTGTATACACTCTTATTTGCTGTTGCTCCTTCTTGAGTAATTTAAAAGGCTCTGAAGATCATGTTGATTTATCTGAGTAGATTATTCCCCTTTTTTGAGCCGTGCCTGGTTCTATCGGGAACTTTTAATTAGGGACTGAGGCCTTAGTGTTTATTATATTTTATTACATTTTTATAGTATTTTATTATATAATGTTTCACACAGAACTATCATTTTCATATTTGAGAGAGGAAAAGAGCAAAAAAAGGAATTACATGGCATCTTTTTTCTTGGAATTTTTCTTGCTTCAAGATAAGTGAGACAATTATCCTGACTTAATGATGACACTTGTATTTGTCAGTTGAGGAAACCGTATTCTTTTGCCTAATTGTATCTGTGGAATGATTAAATGTGGCCTTTTGAAATCTGATTTTATCAAAGAAGTGCGTCTCTGCATATTGTCATGAACACGTTTCCAGTGAGTCCAATATTCACAGTTACTAGCCTTAGTCTTTATTGACTGTATCATTCTTTTAGTCTTTTGATGTAGTTGTGAATACAAAGAACTGCTTTTATTGGACTATATTGCTATTTACTGGAATTTTAAGGTAAAAATTAGAAAACCAACTCAAATGTTGACATGAAACCAATATTTTTAAATGTAAAAATGTGTATTTTTCTATAAATGGTCATTAAAAGATACATTTATTTGAAAAATGCCATGAACATTTATATTACACAGATATATTTGAATAGAATATTATCATTGAAGGTTAATTTATTAAAGGCTTATTATGCTTGGTATCGGTCTAAAGTATTTTGTATGAAAACTGCTTTATATGAACTATCTCACTTAAATCTCACAATAGTCCTCTGAAGAGGTTTGTTCTCAATCCCACTGGGTGCAGAGGAAAGGGAGGCATACAGAAGTGAGCTGTCCAAATGTTGGGAATCTGGGCAGTGGTTCTCCAGAACTTTCACTGCAATTCTTTACTACTTCCCTAAATTCTTTCTCTAAAAAGAGATGTAGAACATCTATGAGTCAATGGACCTTACTGGGCACATGGTGTTACTTAAAACCTTTTTTCTCCTTCCTTCCCATTGAGTCCCTAGAAGGAATGCTAGGTGCTGTGGGAGCTGATAAGTAAGCCACATTACTATGTTACTATGATGTTACTGTGTTGCAGTGCAACCTAAGGAGGAGATACATTAACAGAGTTCTGAGACCTGGAAGATCTTTCCGTGATCTCATTTTTGTATTTATTTTCCTTCTGCAGAATCTTGTTGTGGACAGGGACAGCTGATTCTGCTTTGTTAAGTATGTGCACAATAGAGATAATTTTCATGGCTCAAAGGGAAGAACTAAAAGGCTAGTAGGCTTTGCATTTTCAAATTCTGGATATTCTTCATACGATGATGGAACATTGATGAGCTTTGGCCATCAGTTCCTGGAAATAACTGGCCATGGCCAAACCAATGTCTGGTATAATTAACTGTAACACATACTTTGGAGATAAGCCAGTTACATGGGCCAGAATTGTTATTAACTCACATTGACTTATCAGTGTGCACATATATATTTCTACAAATTCAGTGTGTTCTGTTATTTCTCTCAAAACACTGGCATTTTCTTATAAGAGCCTTGCGTGTGTTTTTCTCCAACATTAGAGTCTTAAGGTTTAGTATAATAAATTATTATGCCAACAGATAGAAAATGATCTGTCCTTTGGGATATTCAGCATGAGATATTGGTTAGCTTTGCCATTATTTCCTCTTCACAACTAGCTCAACAAATATAATGTCTTTATGCAGTCTGTAGCTAATCAAATGTTACAATAACAGCAAATACATTTAGAGCTCTTTGATTTCTAATTTGGCCCAAGACATTATCAGTTTAAGCATAAAGATGATGGCCAAATGGATTAATTGAAAGATAAGCAAGGACAGTATTCAAAACAAACAAATTAATTAAGATGAAAAACTTACTGGAATAAAGGAGGCATACAGAATTGTTATCCAAAAGTAATTCATATAGTATATATTGGATTATTCAGCTAAAATAGAAACCCTAGTTCATGGAATTTTAGGACTGGAAAGGACGTTTGCGTTAGGCTGAATAATGGCCTTGAAGTGTCCACCTACAATTCCCAGACCTGTTGACATGTTAGTTCACATGGCAAAGGGGGGCTTTGTAGATTTGAGGGGAGGATTTGGAGGTGGGGAGACTATCTTGGATTATTTGGGCAGGACCATGTCATCACTAGGGTTCTCAGAGAGGAAGGAGTCAGAGAGAGTCCTAGAAGAAGCCATAAGAGAGAGTCAGAAGAAGAGAGATGGCAGTGGAGGCAGAAGTTGGAGGGATGCGTTCACAGGTCAAGGAATGGGGGCCGCCTCTGGAAGCAAGAGAAGGCAAGGAATGGATTTTCCCGTAGAGCCTCTGGAAGACATGCAGCTGTGCCAACACCTTGATTTCAGTGCAGGGAATCTGATTTTCTGCTTCCTTCCGGAACTGTAAGATAATTGATAGTGTCATTTTAAGTTACTAAATATGTGTCATTCGTTACAGCAGCCATAGGACACTAATACAGACCTTAGATGTCACATAGTACATGACTTAAAGTCTTCCTCAAGTCTTGTAAATTGGGTTTTGTGAAGATGTTTGGACCTGGGGGAGGGAGGAAACACTGATTGGTAAGATTGGGAGATTAGGAGAAATTTTCGGTGTTCAAAAATTGTTATTTGCATTTCAAAAGAGCACAAATGAGTAATTCGTGGCAATTATAGTACCATTGACTTGAAGTAGAGCGGTTCTTTATTTCTGGAAATCCTGAATTTCATCATTGTCTCTTATTAGCGGTTAAGACAGTTGCTTTTTTTAAAAAAAATTTTTTTTAAGATTATTTATTTATTTATTGATAGACAGAGATCACAAGTAGGCAGAAAGGCAGGCAGAGAGAGAGGAGGAAGCAGGCTCCCTGCTGAGCAGAGACCCCGATGTGGGGCTCCATCCCAGGACCCTAGGATCATGACCTGAGCGGAAGGCAGAGGCTTTAACCCATTGAGCCACCCAGGTGCCCCAAGACAGTTGCTTTTAATCCTCCCCAGTCCTCTCAAAGGGAGGATTGTTGCTGCAGCTGTCTTGTTGATTACGTGTCCGTAACCCAGCCACCCGATCTCTCTCCCCTCTCTCTCCTCTCCTCTCCCCACTTCCCCTCCAGCAAGCCTCAGTTTGTTTCCTGAGATTAAGAATCCCTTGTGGTCTGTCTCCCTCCCCGGTACCCTCTTGTTTGATTTTTTCCCCTCCCTTCCCCCCCACATCCCCCCATGCTGCCTCTCAAATTCCTCATACCAGAGAGATGATATGATAATTGTCTTTCTCTGATTGACTTATTTCACTTAACAGCCTCTAGTTCCATCCATGTCATCACAAATGGCAAGATTTCATTTCTTTTGATGGCTGCATAGTATTCCATTGCACATATATACCACATCTTTATCCATTCATCTGTTGATGGACATCTAGGTTCTTTCCATAGTTTGTCTATTGCGGACATTGATGCTGTAAACATTTGGATGCATGTGCCCCTTTGGATCACTACCTTTGTATCTTTAGGGTAAATACCCAGTAGTGTGATTGCTGGGTTGTAGGGAAGCTCTATTTTCAACTTTTTGAGGCAACTCCATACTGTTTTCCGCAGTGACTGCACCAGCTTGCATTTCCACCAACAGTGCAGGAGGGTTCACTTTTCTCTGCATTCTCACCAGCATCTGTTGTTTCCTGACTTGTTAATTTTAGCCATTCTGACTGGTGTGAGGTGGTATCTCACCATGGTTTTGATTTGTATTTCCCTGATGCCGAGTGATGTTGAGCACACAGAAAAATTTTTTAAATTCTAGTTCTTCCCTGTGCATTTGAAGACCATTTCTTTTCTTCTGCTTTATGCAAATGAGGATGATTTGGTCAACTTCTGTTTTATTTGGTGTGCTTGAAAATCACGTTTTGCGTTTTTTTTTTTTTTTTTTTTTTGAGCCAGTTGATCTTTTTTCACTTAGAGGTTCTTTTCTAGGTCATTAGATTGTTTTGTGTTTCTCTTGAACTTTAGCCAAGTACCCTCTGATCCTTTTCAACCATAGCTCCTAGAACTAAATCTGTTGTTTACTTTTTTCATTGGGTCTAGTCAGTGATGAAAGTGAGCATACCTTTTCACGAATGTAGAGAACAACCCTGCTGTTGTTCACCAAATCAAACACCTTTGAAACTTCCATTCATCATATCTTGTCTTTTTCTAAATTCATGGAGTCAACAGGCTTAGGAATATATTTTAGTTATTTCAGTATAATGCACTTTCTCTCTAGGTCTGTTTTTTTATATTCATGCTTTAAGTACTGTATTATTATTATTTCTTTCTTTCTTACTTTTTTTTTTAAAAGTAGGCTCCATACCCAACATGGGGCTCGAACTCACTTCCCTGAGATCAAGAGTTGGATGTTCTTCTTACTGAGCCAGCCTGATGCCCCTAAAATACTATATTAATTATTAAAGTATTAAAATGCTATTTATGTTCATATTTGAAGTTTAGTAATAATAAGCCCCATTTATTGAGATAAGCTGGGGTGCCTGAATAATTTTTAAAAAAATGTTTTATGCTATTGCCACTGTAAAAAATACTAAAATTTTAAAGTAGGTACCCCAACCAAGGAGTTGATCTGACATTGCAGAAATGCTTGCTCTGAGACACAAAAGAGCCACAGTACTGAATCCAGTCTGCATTACCACACGAAGAGTGGGAACATAAATTCTCAGTAGTTCATCTTATTTCTTTTGTTTTCAGGAGTGATTAAAACTCTGGTTTGGTATCGATTATGACATTAGGAGAGCAATTTGCTGTTTAAAAAGAAAGCAATCTTGTCTTTAGAGAATATTTTAAAATTGTATTCAAGTGTCAGACTATTACAGTCCCCAAAATGAAAGGAGAATTTGTGGTTGAAGAACTTAAAACCTTATGAGGTGGTGAGTTTGGGTGATCATGGTCTGGTGTGAACTAATTAATGACTGCCCTGAGTTTTATTTTCACTAGAAGAAAAGTAAAGCTAGCCCACTGAGGGGAAGGATGATGAAGTAGTTGAAAGAAGTGAAATAGTTCATTCTGTCCAGGTAATTTCTAACTCCTACCCTGGGTAATTTTTCAGAATCGACTTGCCCAGCATTCTGCAGGTGCTGGTGAATATTTTACATTGTGCTGGATACTTTGTATACTGCAACGTATTTTTCTCCTGTGTCAATTTTTCCTGCAGAGATTTAATGTATTTTGTTTTATAGCTCTTAGCATTGTTGAAACTTTCTGGGCTCTCAGTTATTCTCAAAGAACACTGTGAATTGGATTGTTGGAACTCCTTCAGGCAGAGAGAAATAGGTGTTTCTCAAGCCTGTTCATGCAGCGTTTTCTCTAGCCCTTGGCAGAATGTGAGCTTGTAGTAACCGCAGGTTACTGCTTGGTGGGAAAACGGTGACACCGAGAGGCCTTAAGTAACCTGCCTGACATCAACGTAACTAGTAAACCGGGGCTGTTAACCAAGCAAAATAACCTCTCAAATTGCCTGACCACACTACTATATGGTATAGTAGCTACAAGTTCAGACTCTGGAGGCAGAAAGACCTAGGTCTGAATCCCAGCTTAACTACGTACTGAAAAGGTTGTACAAACTGCATAGCACCTCACAAAGGGCCAGCATTAGCCATCCTATCTAAAGAGATCTACGTTCTTGCTTCTTTTTGGTGGAGAGAAGAATGCAGCTCCACAGGCTTGTTTGACTGAGGACGGGGCTTGAATCACTTGCTGGACATTCTAATTCTTGGTGGAGATTTTAAAAAGACAATTAGGGATAGAATGAAATAACACACGAGAAACCCTTTGTAAATTGTGTTACAAGAGAAGAGCATGAAGTGGTAACTTATTTTAAATGAAGTTACTTTTTTTTCCACCATAAAAAGTATATGTTTTCCTCCTTTTGGCATCTGTGAAACTGGGAAGATCCCAGCTAGGTCATTGATCTTATTGTCCTCCTAGCCCTGAAGCCCCTCAGTGACATGGTTTGACTCCCTCCCCGCAAACGTATACATTCTCACAGAAAGTTAGGAAACTATATTTAAAAAAGAGGAGTAGTACAATGACTATCTCTTGTATAACTGCTTAGAGGTAACTGCTTTGTTTCCTTTTAGCTCGGGGTTTCTGTTTCTGTTTGTTTTGTTTTGTTTTGTTTTGTTTTTAACATAAGTTGTTAATCTAGGAACATTTAGTGATCCCAGAAGGAAGATGATTTAAAAGTGAACTTGACAAAAGAACACCTGTCACTTGATGTCCTTTTTCCCTCTCCCAATTACAAGACCCTCATGTAGGCTCTTCGTTAACACTTTTAAAGATGTAGAAAATTATTTATCAGCTATTGGGGCAATCTAAAAGGCCATTTTAAATCTCTTTTCAATTCTACTTTTGGGGAGGAGTCAATTCCTTGGTGGCTTTAATCTGTTCCTCGCAGGACTTGTGTTCAAAGTGGGGAGGCCTGACTTGGCTGCAGTTCCCATGAAAAATAAAAGGGCATCTTAAATGACCATAACTTCTGTATGAGCCAGCAGTGTGTTATGGCGGCTGTAAACGCCGAGGCCTACTTGGGCACTGTCAACGGAAGAGCTCAGAATGTGATTTTCTTGCTGCGCCTCGTGCATCTAGATCACGATATCCAGCATATTGTATTCACTTTGGGGGCCTAAGGTTTGAGCTGGATATTGGCAGTGTAGAGACAGGTGACTAGGACAGCAGTGGGCTCTGTCGGCATGAATAGAACTGATGCTTAGTAGGCATTCTAGGAGAGCTCAAAGGAGTCCTCATGAAAGAGGGAGTAGAGGCTATAGATGGCCAAACTACAGACCTTGGAAAGCAACGCGTTGGAGGTTCTCTTTGGCTGAAAATGAGTGTGTGTGTGTGTGTGAGAGAGAGAGAGAGAGAAAGAGAGAGAGAGAGAGAGAGAGAGAGATGTAATTATTGGGATTGTCTAGTAATGGAATTGACCTCTGGAGGGAGTATCTGGTTACTCAAAGTATTTAAGCTGAGGTTGGATGGATCCCTGCCAAGAACTACAATCAAATTCATTTCTTCACTGCATTTATTCACTCTCACTTGCTCACCCACTCACTCCCTCCTGATTGAAGCTTTTCTGTGTGTCAGGCGTGGTGCCCAGTGCTGAGGATGCAGAGATCAATACTGTGGGCAAGAGGCTGCTTTCAGTGACCCCAAAGATCCCATTATGGTTGTGGTTGGAAGAAATTTCTTGATGCTTCAACTTCTTTTGCCTTAATAAAAATGTGGGGCTCTGATTTGTGTCTCACTCTTTCTTTGAAACGCTCCAGTGTCTTGCTATCACATTTCTCCTGGGATGCGGAGTCATGCTTCCTACCACACTCGGAAAGATGGGAGGCCTTTAACTCCTGTAATGACAATCTTTTATTTCTCGAGCTTTGAACATAGAGGTTAAAGTTGAATGTGGAGTCAGTTTTTGATGGAATCGTGGTGATTTTTCATGGCAAGTGTTTAATTCCAGGCTGACTTACATAAGTTTTTAGAGATGCAAGATTTATCAGAAAGAATCATAAAAGAACATCATGCTTCTTAAATGTAAGGTGATATTGTTTATTCATGTTGTTGGGAATTTGTTGTACTTGAAACATACGAAGAGTCAGGTTCTAAGGTTACATTTATTTCTCGAGAGGAGCTCTCATTTGTGTATACGGAGAGATTAAACCTCCAACTTCAATATTTGTAGATTGATCATATATCTGGACTGGTTCTAGCCCCTCTTGGAGAGATCAGATAGTACCAGGAAGAGTGAAGGTGCCAAGAACAAAGTGTGTGGATCTGGGGGTGACGTGGGGGTCTCTGTACATTTTGGCCCATCATGTAAAGCCAACTGTTGATTTGTTTCATGTCTAGGTTTGGAATTCACCCAGTCGCAGGCCGGATGCCTGGTCAGCTGAATGTGCTGCTGGCTGAGGCCGGGGTGCCATACGATATTGTGCTGGAAATGGACGAGATCAACCATGATTTCCCAGGTAAGTCGTGGGGGTGATGGAGAAGCTTGTTCTTAGTCCGAATAAAGTGATACCAGTCTTAGGACCTAAATTGTGGGGTTACTGAAGACCTACTAGTCAGATGAAGAGTAACCTGCTCCTAGGAGGTGTACAGTTGAAATGAAATAAATAAATGAAATAAATGAAAGACAGTACGGAATGAGGTCCAAGAGGCTCGTGAGTGGTAAAGGGTACTTTTGGGCCTAGGAGGAGATGGGAAGGTGGTGAAAATCTCGGGGTGGGGCGGGGGCAGTGGAAGTCATTGCAGAGGGACTCTAAAGAGACCTTGGCTTTCGGATCCAGGTTCTGACTCTCGCTTTTGGAAATGGATACTCAGCCTCAGGTTCCTCACGTATAAAATTGCTTCTGTTGATAATTTCATGTCCAGTTCTTTTCAGCATCTGAGATTTTACTGGTTTCCAATTGTAACAACTCACGATCAAGAAAGTAGTTTTTGGTTTTCTTTTCAAGTGCCAGGACTTTGCTAGATAAGGTGCCGTACTTCATGGCTGTTGTTGGGTAGATGTTGAATGTTAATGACATTTGGCTCAAGATCATGTTTGTTAAAGTTAAACCAGTTCCCTCTGGCAAGTATCCACTGTAAACTTAAAAAATAGTGTTTATTAGAGAAAAATAATGAAGTTGTATGTATATCTACATTCACATGGCATTTTTGGCAAAGTTCTAAGGTAATTTATATTATAGAGGGAATTTGGGACATTTTATGCCCCCTTTCAGATTTCACTGTTGCTAAATTATGTGTGAAACCTGCCAGTTCCAGAAATTATGGACGCAGCTTTAATACAGTACAGACCTTTAGACCATTTTCTTTGAGACATCAAATAGCATCTTATGTGGTCATTTTAAAAGATGAAAATGGGATGCAAATCTTATAAAATAATGTAACTGGCAAGATCATTGTGAGATAATAAAAACCGTCAAGTCAGATTGGGTAGATCCACTGTGGGGGAGGGGAAGCACAGCAATGCAAGGTTTGGTCAGGATGCTCAGGCTGAGCTGCAGGATCTACTGTTTTAGCTGTGTGACATTGGCTAGGTTACTGAGCCTCTCTGAGGAAGCTCTTTGTACAGTGCCTGGCACAAGTGTGAGTCCTATAAATATTAGCTTCTGTTATTGTTGTTTTAAAGTCCAGATCACTCTGATTTGCTTGAGGAAAAAGAAAATGACCCATTTGCATTTTTTATTTCTCTTTTTTTTCTTTATTATGTAGACACCGATTTGGTCCTTGTGATTGGAGCCAATGACACAGTGAATTCAGCCGCTCAAGAAGACCCCAACTCTATTATTGCAGGCATGCCGGTCCTCGAGGTCTGGAAGTCAAAGCAGGTAAGGCTTCAGACTTGTGTTTCATTGTAATCATCAGATGTCTCCTAGAACACGCACACAGAGCTGTCCTGATTCACGTTGGTGAGGAGTGCCGATGCCTTTTGGGAGCCCCAGGAGCTGGAGTGGGTGTAGGGCCCCACTGTCTCTATCCAGCTTCTGTCTGTTCGGTGGTCACCAGAGAACCCAAGTAAATGTGCCGGTCAGCATTCGAACTAGATGATGTTATGTGGGTGGATTAACAAAATCTGTAACCACAGCTGAAAAAAGAGCTGTGAGCTTTTGAAATGAGTTTGGCTGACTTCCACAGAGCGTCCAGGGAAGCAGATGGCTTCCCTCTGGGACAGTGAGTCAGTATCATTGCCTTCATATACGAAGACGAGCACATTTTTTCATTTAGTTTTTTTGAAAGGGCATCTGTTGTTGTTATGGAGTGTCCAGAAGAAAGGTGATTTAGAAATCCAAACTGTGACATGGCATAAGGAGGCAAGGCCTGCGCACGCACCTTACCTCCATGGAAGCTAACTGCTGGGCTATGGAGAACTCACAGGCTTGTCCATTTCTGCCGCCCTGGCGGAGGGCTGGTCTCCTTACCACTCTCAGGTCAGATCTGCATTTTAACCGTCGTAATGATGTGATGTACATTTCCCTTTCATTTTGTTTCTTTTTATCATAAATACGTGAGCTTGAAATTTGTGGTGGGTGAGATACGCACTTGTTCATGTGTAGATGGAAAATTATTGCACTGGTCATCAGTATTTGAGAGTTTGCAGAATGTGTTACTGTACTAAGGCTGTGTGAAGTGGGAGTAAATTTATATTGCTTTCATTTTTGGATAGATTACATGTCCCAGACTACCACAGAAGATCTTTCCATTTCTTTAAGAACTGACTTGATATTTAACTGAATAGCACCCTCCATAACTCATGTAATTGTAAGTGACTCTAACACATCAGTATTAGACAGACTGACTTCTTCCATTTTGTTTTGTAGGAGCATAATATTAGTCATTCGCTCTGTCTTGTGATGGGCTAGATTGCTCTTCGGGCTTTCGTCGTGGAACCTTCTGCCTCACTTTAAAGTGATGGAATAAGAACCATCCCATTTTCTCACTCAGCTACATTTATCTTAGGATCTGTAGCAGAAGTTTATGTGCCAAATTTGTTCTCTGAAGCCCAGTCAGAGAATGATACTTATTTTTCTGACTAGAAAAATATTATTAGTCAAGTATTTGACTAATAAAATGAGTTCATCATGTTTGCATAGAGATGTAGCAATTGTCTCTGTATGGAGAAAAGCAATGAGAAGAAACTATGTTGTTAATACGACTTTTCTCTCATGGATAGGAGTACGGGCACATTTTAAAAATGAGAGTTAATACAATGTAAACATGTATTAAGAAAACATTCCCTGTGTGTCACAGAAGTCTGTGCACTCGGGACTTGGTTGTGGTACGCACTTCATTCAGAGCTAGGGCAGGGCGGTGCTGGCCCTGTCACGTCCCCGTCGTGTCTGTTAACATACACTCACTCTCTCCCTTTGTCTTGGCTCCTTAGGTCATAGTTATGAAGAGGTCCTTGGGTGTTGGCTATGCTGCAGTCGACAATCCCATCTTCTACAAACCTAACACGGCCATGCTTCTAGGTGATGCCAAGAAGACATGTGACGCACTGCAGGCGAAAGTGAGAGAATCCTACCAGAAGTAAATTTTAAAGACCTAGCTGTTGTCTGACAAAGCCACCTCTTCCGTTGTGGGAACAGACAAATCCCGTATCACTATATACAGCTGATACACATCTGTAGCAAAGCTCTTGGAAGAAAAAGAAGACAAGAAAGCGAAACATGTGGGGAGATTTCTCAGGAGCAGTGATTCCTTGATTTAAAAAAAAAAAAAAAGATTCGCCATGTCTTCAGTGCATATTTTTTGTGTCATGAATTCCAGAAGTATTTTCTAAAAGAAAGAACAGCCTTATTTTAGTTGTAATCCATTTGGATTTTTTTTATTTTTCCTTAATAGTCAGCAGTGTTTTAAGAAATTAAATCTTTAGGATCTTAGTACTTACATTATATATGTGGATCTGAAAAATCTGACCCTGTAAACATTACCGCTACCTTCATTTATGTTATTTACAACAAATGCTACTTATTTGAAACTTCTGTCAACTCCTGAGCTGTCCTCTTACCATTTAACCATAATCTGAATTAATGTTATCAAATTGGCTTCAACTTTTTGAACTGTATTTCCAATTCTAGGCTTCAGGGATGTATTTTCTGACTTCTATTTTAATATATTAAAGGACTAGATAATCTTTCAGAGATGCTGGAAACAAATAATTTGCTTTGTGTATTTCATCAGGACATCAATGAAACATGTAATTTGAAATTAGTATTTTTAAAAATCCATTTTCCAATCCAAGATCTTTTTTTAATTTCAATCAATTTATAATGTGTATTACTGTATTAAGTGCACTTGAATGGAATTCAAGTATTTGACTAATAAAATGAGTTCATCATGTTTGCATAGAGATGTAGCAATTGTCTCTGGTAACAAAGGGCTAAAGCGAATAGTTCTGCCTGTTAGTAACATCTGGGGAAGGCTTGCTACTATGAAAGAGATGAAGTTAATCAGTCTCTTAACTGTTGGCAAGAATTCTTTTTTTTTCTTTTCCAAATCAGAGTGTGTTTTGAGGTCTTATGTAATTGATGACATCTGAGAAAAATGGTGGCACCTTTTCTGCACTACCTCTTTGTTTATCTGAGCACGAGTAAAGATCATGTCTTTTTGCAGCAAAAGTGTAGATTTTCTTTGTGACTTTGGTACTGTGCCAAAATGTCTAGGTGAATGTGTGAGGAGTACTTGGGATATCTGCCTCTCTACATAATTAATTTGGTACTATGTTTCTCAAAAACAATTATAAACACATAAAAGCTATTTCTAAACCAGAAAAAGAAATAGCTGGTGTGAAATTTTTTACTATCATGCTCGTATTTACTCAGTTTAAAACTCATGGTATCTGCTGGTTTGGTAAGCAGCTTCCATTTTGTTGTGCCTGAGATCAAGATCTGTGTGTGATTGTGTGTGTGTGTGTGTGTACATATGTTTTAAAGCAGGAAAGACTCCTTTTTAATTTTTAAGTGGTAAATGCAATTTGCTAATGGATCTCAGGTCATTAGTAACCTCAAGTCTGGATTATATCATGAAAGTTCTACTAGAAAAAAGTAAATATTATCTTTATTTATGTCCTTTTCCCTATATCAAAGTAGTAGGTACATCTGGAAAGCAGCAACTTGGATTGTTTTGTTGTTGTTGTTGAGATAATTCCTGCCTTCAACTTAAACTAAAAATAATTATACTTGAATTTATTTATTTTTATTTTTTGTAGTAAGTATTTTTCCATGTTTTTAAGTTAGGACCTCATTCTTTGCTACTCATTAGTCCTTTGTCATCCAGTTGTGTTAACTGAATTGAACCCATATCCAGTTGGTTTTATTTTACTTTATTGGTTAGGATATTTAAATGAATTTGAATATATAATTTCTTAAAGTACAACTCCCTAAAATTTGGTGGGTTACTTATGGTAAAGTCTAATATCAACAAAAATAATCTTCATCTGGGGAGCCTGGGTGGCTCAGTGGGTTAAAGCCTCTGCCTTCGGCTCAGGTCATGATCCCAAAGTCCTGGGATCGAGTCCCACATCGGGCTCTCTGCTCGGCAGGAAGACTGCTTCCTCCTCCTCTCTCTCTCTCTCTCTGTCTACTTGTTGATCTCTCTCTGTCAAATAAATAAAATCTTAAAAAAAAACTTTATCTATCCTGTTTTTTTATTCCATTTTTTTCTGCTAAGTCCTGTAACTAGAAGATGCGACTTCTTTTTATTCTTGTATTGCTCACATTGTATAGTGCTATTCAACTAGAAAGAATTTTCAAAATCAATCCATTGTACCCCAGAGTCTGTTACCAAAAAAAAAAATATGTATATATATATATATATATATATATATACATACATATATATTATTTTTTAATTCTACCTAGGCATTGAAAGGTTAGTGTTGACATGTCTTTTAGGCCTTTTAACAATCCTTTATTTTCTCTTGTTTGTCCTAAATTGGTAGTTTGTGTTTAAAGTTATGCATCTAAGTAAATAATGTGTAAAAGTAAATGTATACATTTTAATGCATTAGATGTATGTTTCTGTCTGTGTAACTGCGGACAGTTTTCTGGCATATAAATCTTATCATTCTCTCTCCACATTTTTTCTAGGGATTGGAATAGAAAGGACACAGAGAGAGGACTAATCTTTTTCTGCAGTGGGCGTTTCAGGCATTGATGGACTCAGTGAAAACAGTTCGGTATTTGATAATGAATCTGGATAGTGGGCTCTCGCCTTTCTGATTCCATCCAAGTCATGGCCCTAACTTTTAGATTTTGCTGTTTTATCATCCAACACAAATATGGGATATATTATGTATCCGTCAGCTTTATGGTTTAGTTCAATTTATGCTATCCCAGAGCCTTATTATGTATAATTAATAACTCATAACCCATGTGTTCATCTGACTGAGAGGCAAATTTTCAAGTCCCTTAAGGCATAAGCCTTATGAGTTAAAGCATTTTCGTACTGGAAATTTGGACAGTTCTTTTGAATAGCTGGGGGAGAAGAGTTCAAATGTCTAATTTATAGCTCTTGCCAGTTTTTGAGAGTCCTTGCCAATAAGTATTATTGGGTCAGAATGGTAAGAGAAAACAAAAACAACAAAAAACAACCAAAACTCTACACTCCAGTGGCAGCAACTTGTATATTCTGGCTCCTCTTTAGATTCTCAAAGAATCTAAATCTTCAAAGGAAGGAAGCATTAGTTTAATTAACAAGGAGGGGGAAAACTTTTAAAGTGAAACTTTAAAAAAATGATTTTATTTATTTATTTATTTGACAGAGGGAGAGATCACAAGTAGGCAGGCAGGCAGAGAGAGAGAGAGGGGAAGCAGGCTCCCCGCTGAGCAGAGAGCTCAACATTGGGCTCCATCCCAGGACCCTGAGACCATGACCTGAGCTGAAGGCAGAGGCCCAACCCACTGAGCCACCCAGGCGCTCCTTTAAGTGAAACTTTTGAAGTGTTAGTTTAGTAAAGGAGCAGAAATGGTAACCTTTGAATGTCAAAGCACTTAAGATTGCAGTTCTTAAACTTTTCGAAGTTCCATATTGGACTAAGGGATTGAACTGTTCACGACTGAGGTGGTTATATGAACATTTACTGTGGTGTATACTGTAATTCTGGATGGAAACCTTTTGGTTTCCAGTGATCTAGCTTTCCAGTGATACAGTTTCCAGTGATATAGTTTACAGTGATATAGCTGATGAGACAGTAATTAGAATGTTAATATTTGAAACTCTGGCATATAATTAAGATAGTGGTAGAAAAAGATAGTTGGATCTTGGTACATAATTTTTGGGAGGAAGAGTGGAAAATTACATTGGATAGGTAGAGATAGGCCAGTTTATGATTATGGAGAACTTTAAAAGCTTGAACTGAAGTAGTGGGGAAATACTACATCTCTGTCATGTTGATTGTGAAAGCAGATGACTACTTGATTCTATATAAAATATTTGTACTTCATACCCTTGCCAAAGATCATAACTTTGAACTCTATTTCCCAATTCCTTCCAAAAGCCCATTTCTGAAGAATAATAATTAATGAAAAGATAGCATAAAGGATATGGAGTCCAGTTTGCCCCAGATATTTCATATTTTGCTCAGAGACCAAGCCAGCCCTTCAGAGATCTAGGTGCTTGGGCTGTGTTGTGTGGGTCATTATGGATAACAAAGATTTGAAGGTACTGGAATGGGGGCACGGGAGGGATCCAGCTCACCTCAGGGACTCCGAGTTTGGGAGAAGTATATGTGGCAGCAGTAGAATGGTGAGGAGTAAAAGTGGTTGTCACAGATGTTGAGAAGAATTGAAATGATGTAGATTTGGGGTATGCAGGTGACATGTGGGAAGATGGTAGCTACACTTCCCACAGTGATGGAGAGACGTGAATTGGAAATGAGACCTTAGAGCAAGAGGTTGGAGGTGTTCCTATTTGTTATAAAGACAGAAGAGGAAGATCTAAGAGCTCCCTCCTCCTCCTCCCTGCTGCATTTGGGACATTGAAAAACACAGCAGCACAGTGATTTGATATATAGTGAATAGGAAAAACCCATGGAAAAGGAACATTTAGAAATTAAAAGAAGGCCATATTCCCCCTCATCCACACACTCTGTTTTTGGCTTACTACAGGAAAAAAAAAAAAAAAGCAAAAAGAATTTTTTGCTTTTGTTTGGAAATTTGGAAACATCTCCAGTAAGGTGTAGACCTAGATTTAGCTAGTAAACTTTCATCTAAATCAGCCCTTTCTGGATCCAATTTTCCAAAAGCCAGTGAACAGTTGTCAGCCAGCCTTGCTTTTTTCCCCCTTCTAAGGAAGTCCATTTTCTGTACAAGTCTGGTGCTTACACAGAGTAGTAGGGGCTGTGCCTGGTGAATTCCATCCAGACCTTGTGATTCTCGACCTCCACTACACACACACACACAGATGCTGGGTTCAAACTGAAAGGTCACCTCGAACCTCTAGAGAAATGGGAGAAAGTCTGAGTGGGTAAGTTCCTCGTATTATGTCAGAGGGAGTAACTTCTTCCCCAGAGGGAGGAAACAGCATGTCATGGCTTTATCTTAGAATGCTTTGTCACTGCTCTCTAAGTTTACTGGAACACTATGCTTCAGATATCATTCCTTCTAGAAGAGGCCTTGTAAAGCTTTCAGGGCTTTACTGATTCATGGAAAATTTTGTTCTTGCAAATTATAGCCAGCTCTGTGGTTTTGTCCCATTGGGGTATCTGTGAGCATGGAAATGTAGATGTCCTTTAGGTCCACACCCTTGTATCCGATTAGGGATAACTGCTTCATTAGTGTTAGGTATAATTATAGTAACTTGGATGCATGGTCAGATAAGGATTAGAAATCATCATTGTAAATGAGACCAATAGAACATTCAAAGACTATGACAAAATCTTATGAAAGTCTTACTCTACACGTAAGAATTTTAGCGTATCTGTACTACTTTGGTTCTTGTCATGGATCAGAATACTGTCGCAGCTAGAACACTGTCTGTGTAAGTATCACGAATGGGTGATCTTTGATGATTGAATATAGGACAAGTGGTTGGATGATGGCATCACTATGAAAAGTGTTATTATGTTCTACATAATGAACCACATTGGATAACGTTTAATATCTGGAGGGTCTCACCTTTTGCTTAATTAAACATAAAGGCATTTTACTAAGTATGTTCCCATGGATGTGGAGGGAGGGTAATGATTTTTGTGTGTGGTCCACATGGATTTCTGTTTAGGACTCAGTATCTGGAAGATTATCTTAACTTTTTTTTTTTTTTTTTTTTTTAATTCCAGATAGACTCTGTTCTCTTACTTATTTTAGTAGCTCAGTGGGTAATATTAACAGCAGCTACTAGTTAACAAGTGCTCAGTTCATGCTGGACACCATCCTGTTCACCTCCTGTGAGTTTTCAGGGCCTCCTACAACAGAAAATGGTACCCTCGACCTGGCAGGCAGCAGGTCTCCTCAATCACTCTGTTGATGTTTGTCAAGCAAAAGTAGCTAAAGGAAAGTGGGCACTCACGAAAGGGAGGAACCTTGTCATACTAAACGATTAAAGTATATTTTTCACATATGGCACCACAAAAGTTGCTGCCTATTCTTTTTTTTTTTTTTTTAAAGATTTTATTTATTAATTTGACAGAGAGAAATCACAAGTAGACAGAGAGGCAGCCAGAGAGAGAGAGAGGGAAGCAGGCTCTCTGCCGAGCAGAGAGCCCGATGCGGGACTCGATCCCAGGACTCTGAGATCATGACCTGAGCCGAAGGCAGCGGCTTAACCCACTGAGCCACCCAGGCGCCCCAAGTTGCTGCCTATTCTGTCATGATTGCCTCTCCACCCATTCTCTCTCCAAACACCTGCTGCTATTTGCCTCATGCACAAAAGCTTAAGTCCTGGGATTGCTTCTTCCCTAGGAGCAGAAACAAGAAGCCTTTGGAGCGCCTTTCTGGGTTTTGCTTTCCGGAGTCTACCTACTGCACTGCCATGCCTGCTTCGACCTCTCACAGCCTCCCACCCAACAGTCAGGCCACAGTGTTTTGGTGTGAATTGCCACCTCCCAGGCCACAAACTCTGATGTACCAAAATACAACTTTATTTTCCATAACTGAACTGAATTCCCTTCTTGAACTCCCATTGTTCCTGTTGTTGAAAACGTCTCCTCCTACTCCTGGGGGCACATCTTCACTCGGAGGCAAAGTAGGGTGGAGAGCCGGGTGAGTTACAGAGATGTCTGAGCGGAGTGCGCGGGTCCTGGGTCTTCATCGGTCTAGTCTGGCATCCTCTGATGTTGTTATTCCTCTTACTTAGATGTGGTTACTGATATCTTTACCCATTGACATTCTCTAACTTCCTCTTTGGTCTAATGGAATGAAAGAAGTTCTAAGATTGTTTAAAGCCATGTAGAATGGGAAGGAAGAAATGAACAAGGTGGAGGATATCATCCTCTCAACATATTTTGGCAAATTTCTCCTACGATTTATATTTGGGGTGAAAGCCTTTGTTATGAGAACAGAATATTAATAATATTTCTACAAAGAAAGGAGTTAAGTACTCTATTTATATAATTTAAAATGAATTGATTAGAATGCTTTAACCAAAGAAATTCTGAGGAGCCATTT
This sequence comes from Mustela lutreola, assembly GCF_030435805.1. Lineage (NCBI taxonomy): Eukaryota > Metazoa > Chordata > Mammalia > Carnivora > Mustelidae > Mustela > Mustela lutreola. The sequence continues at coordinate 34,551,898 of NC_081294.1, forward strand.
AATTATTTTCCTGAGACCAACTGAAAGTGAGCTTCAGGTCAGAGACCTTTATTTTTTAAAACTTTAGACATTGAGCTGTTTTGGGGAAGGTTTTTCATTTGGTCCTCTGCCCTATGAGGAATGTAAAGTGCTCTATCATCTATTAGTTTATCAGCAGCACTTTGGTATTAAATCTATAGCCAAAGTTGAACCATTGTTGTGAGTTGGAGCACATCTGAAATAAAAACAAAAAGGTAAAAAAAAAAAAACAAACCCCAAGTTCTTTTGATAAATATTGTCTTTTTAAGAACACAGTTAGAATTTAAAGCCCATCTAATTTTTTTGTACTGATGAAATATTTTTTTAAAAATAATGATTTCTGTGTATGTTATTAATTGTAATTTTCACTGGGGAAATTGGAGCACAAAACATGACAATATTCCCCTAATTACCCTGTGGCAGATGGAGCAACAAGAACCGTATCTTCTGCCAATTAATTATATTTGTCTTCTTAAATTACAATGCCTGGTAAATATCACTATTCCTAATTTATGCATAAACTTTTTGGTCCTCTGGAATAATATATTCTCCTTCCCCCGCCCACTGGAATAAAGGAAGTTGAACAAACAGAACAAAGAAGGTAATAAATATGTTCGAAAGTACCATGATTTAATATTTTCATGGCACCACTGGAGTATGAAAGTAGAATAAACTGCAAGGGACAACAGGGGGCAACCATGTAGAGAGCTTAGCAGAAAAGATGTTCCTGATGTACCAGAGTCTGGAGGGTTAGAGGTCTTGTCCAGGTGGATCAGAGGGTTAGAGGGGGAAATGGCCACTGCTCAGCCTGGGGGAAATGGGGAAGGACAGAAGAGAGACCGAGGGAGCATTCAGGAGGTGGGGCAAACCCAAACTATGCTAGTTCTTCTAGATTCCAGGTGAAGAGAGGGGGTGGCAAAGGAAAGAAGAATCACAGATGTTTGGCATGAGATTTTTGGAAAAGATGTGGAGTAAGGAGTTTTTGTTTAAACTGGAAGAAGCCATAAAAAGAGTTAATGGTAGCACTGATGACATTTTCTAGACCACAAGGTGATGTAGGAAATTGCTTATGCTTGCAATTTTTTTTTTTGAAGATTTTATTTATTTATTTGACATAGAGAGAGAGATCACAAGTGGACAGAGAGGCAGGCAGAGAGAGAGAGAGAGATGGGGAAGCAGGCTCCATGCTGAGCAGAGAGCCTGATGCGGGGCTCAGTCCCAGGACCCTGGGATCATGACCTGAGCCAAAGGCAGAGGCTTTAACCCACTGAGCTACCCAGATGATGTGCTTGCAATGTTTTGTATTCTATTCCCTCCACCACTGACTCAATTGGGTTTCCTATCTATAAAATATATGATCAAGGGCAATGGAAAGCCTAGCTGTTAGTTACTGTTTGACATGTGCTATGCCAGGGAGTAGATACATGTGGCATCTTCTCTTGCAGTGAAATATGGGATGCAAAATTGTAACTTAGTGGAAGTGCAGAAATGAAATGATTTGCAAATTATGGAGGTAGCTCATAGAAGAGAATGATTTTACTGCCTGGGTAAGAGGAAGGAATTCTGGGGACCTTGTGCAGAGAAGTGTTTTAGAAGATAAATAAGAGGTGGTTAGGCACAAGGTTTGTGCCTTTGGAAGGATAAACATTTTATTTTATTTTATTTTATTTTATTTTTTAAAAGATTTTATTTACTTGAGAGAAAGAGAATAAGTGAGAGAGAGAGAGCGAGCACAACCAAGGGGGGAGAGTCAGAGAGAGACGCAGACTCCCCACTGAGCAGGGAGCCTGATGCGGGACTCGATCCCAGGACCCTGGGGCCATGACCTGAGTGGAAGGCAGATGCCTAACCGATTGAGCCACCCAGATGTCCCAGAACAAGCATTTTATTTTATTTTATTTTTATTAACATATAATGTATTATTTGCCCCAGGGGTACAGGTCTGTGAATCATCAGGCTTACACATTTCACAGCACTCACCATAGCACATACCCTCTCCAATGTCCATAACCAACCACCCTCTCCCTACCCACCTCTCGCCTGCAACCCTCAGTTTGTTTTGTGAGATTAAGAGTCTCTTATAGTTTGTGTCTCTCCTGATCCCATCCTGTAGAAAAACATTTTAAATGGAAGAGATAGCATGTGAAAATTTACTGAATCACAATTTTTCACAGGAAATAATTCTCTTCAAATATGTAACAACACATATTTTTAATTCATAGTTGGTAATATTTTAAATAAAACCCTGGTGCCAGAGGACTGTCATTTTCCAAGTTATTGTGGGGAGGACACTTGGAGTCATGAGTCTTGGAATAGTCATTGTTTTTTTAAAAAAATTTTCTATTGCCTTTCAGTAATCATTTGTCAATTTTGGTACTGATGAATCTCTCTTTCCTCATGCTACTCTCACAAGTAAAATAAAAAATAACATTGCCAGCATTTTTCACAGTCTATTCTCCCCCATCTTAGAGCACAAGTGAAGGAGGAACTCTATTTGTGTTATGGAAGCCTCAGGTTACCAAGAAATAGTGGAGTCGGTTGAAACTGACAGTGGTTATTCAGTAGTACCGGTTTCTCTACCTTTTCCATAGTCTGGGACTTCTTTGACTTCTGAGTTGATCACAGAAGATCAGTCTATCAGGCCTGTTTCTGATGGGTGGTGACCACAGTCAGTATGGTTTTGTGTCAATTTAGCTAATCTGGAAGTACCATTCCTAGAATTTCTTTCCTTGTCTGGGCCTACATTAACCCCGAGAGAAACTGCGTGAAGTTTGGGAGATGAGGCAAAGCAGCAGCCATACCACTCTGAAGCCTTGTTCCGGGCCCCCAAGGACTGCTGCAGCTCCATGGGGACTTATCTCCAGGCCAATTTGCTGACCTTGCACTTCAGTTGGGACCCCAGCTCTTCTCACTCGTGTTGGATCTCTTTCTTCAGCTTCTCAGCTTTCTGGGCAAAACCCATATACATGGATTTGGGAAGGGCACCAGCTTCTGCAGGTCACCTGTGTTGCTATGTGTGACAGATGAGGGGTCCAGTGTGTCCTCACTCTCTCTCAGCTCATGTTGGGCTGGAGGCTTTCACTTCTTCCCAGCATCTACAATTGTGTCAAGTTGTGTTCCTAGTAAATCTCTTCTTTCCTATCACTCATAGTGGTTCTGCTTCCCTGATTGAAACTTAACTGGTCGAGGTCCCTCATGACACGTCATGAATGCTAATGTAACTAATTTGTGATCATTAATGGTGATAAGGAATTGGGATGGCATAAGTAATTGAAATTACAGGTGGTCAAGCATCTTATTTAATAATTTCAACCGTTTCTCCTAGTAAATATCAAAATTAGATGACTCACATCTCACCAGCTTTGCCAATGGATTAAAAGATGAATTCAGTGAATGATTCTTTCATATAGATCCATGCTTTTTCCAAAGAGCACAACCTAGTGTCATAGGGATTAAAACATTTGTGAAAGCTATCTTGTTTTTGGCATAGAGTGGGGGGTGTGTGAAGAGAATGTTTGCTGGTATGAAAAAAAAGAGCAGACTAAAAATTTCCATGATGTTTTTGTTCTAGAATATGCACACATACAGAGAATAATTGACACCATTTTTAGAAATTCCAAGAACTCTTGTTTTTGCATGTGTGAATCAATCCTTTGACTCTGGGCTTTCCCACATGCCTCGCTTTGGCCAACGGGCATTAACAAGTGATATGCAGAGGGAGGCTGGACAAGTGCTTGTGGATCAGGACCTGGCCTTTTGGAAAATTTTTTCTTGGGAACTTGTGGTCAGACTATAAGGAACCTTGGGCTGAATCATAAGAGGCAATTTGGAGAGAGTCTTGGAGGATTAGGGGCTGTCTTGGATGTAGCAGCTGAAGGCAGCTGCATTAGCAACATCCTTGTAACAGGAGAATCACCAGCTGAACCCTGCCAGAATCCCAATAAACAGAATTCTGCACAATAACAGCTTGTTGTTTGGGAGTGGTTTGTTATACAGCAATGGAAGATTGAAACAGCTATGACAAAGTGCTGATAACAGACTTTGTTCCTTCTTCCCCTTCTTCTCCTCCTCCTCCTTCTCTCTTCTTCTTTTAGAAAAAAAAAAAAAAACAAACCCATGCATTGACTTAGTTCTGACTATGCATCCTTTCCCCATTTCCTTAAATTCCTTCTTATTATGGTTCTATTATGGTTCATTGTCTCCACTTCCCCCTTCCTCGTGCAAGCATGGGTGGTCATTTTTCCAGGTGGCAAGAGTTGGGAGACACGTAGAAACCTTGTTTACTCCAGAATATCTTTCTTCTTAGGCTGTCCTGGTACTTGACACTTCAACAGTACTTAAATAACAATATTTTTCCTTCTAAGCTAAGAATTTCCATCTCCAAAGATGAATGCGCAACTATCCTTGGACATACAACATCGCTCCCTGTCATTGACCTTGGAGCCAGGCTTCCTTCGTTACTTTGCTCTCCCAGGAAGTGGCTCAGAGGAGCTGGCCTTGCCTTGCCAGAGAGCCTTGCTCCCACATTTACGTCAGTCTGCAAGACTTTCCCTTATTTTGTCATCCAGTTAACTACTTCTCTTCCTTCAGTTCTTGGCTCTGTTACCACTTTCTTAGGGAAGTGTCCCAGAAGGCCCTGATTAAGGCTATTCTCCTATGAAACGTGCTCATGGAGCCAAATGCCTCCTCCAGAGCAATATCCATTTAACCTTTTTTATATGTACTTATATTACATTTATACCACCTGAGGCCATAAGCTCCAAGGAGGTAGAGATCTTGCTGATTTTTGTCCACTGGAGTATTCTCAATACTTAGAATATACTGCGAGCTGTGGAATGTGTTCAATATATGTGTGTTAGAGAAATGAATGAATGGATGGAGGAACCGAGATTCTGAACAATTGACTTCTCTTTTACCTTCTTACTTTAGACAGTTTTGTGCCTGGACTGGGTGTTTCAGTCCTATTATGGGCAAGAAAGCAGGCCCCTGGCATTCTAAAAACCCTAAGAGATGCTTCGAGGGGGGAAATCTGTTAAGAGTGCTATGCTTAAGCTAAGACTTACCAAAGCATGATGGACCCCTTGCAATGCCTAATCCACTTAAGTTCTTACCCCTGAATAAAGACCTTCTCAGAAGCAAGAAAACTAATAAGAGTTCACATGAGTACTAGCACGCCTTGTAAAAACATCACTGGGCTGCCATAAATATTCCTGTTTTCCCATGCAATAAGAGTTAAAAGCTTCCCTTTCTTTTATAACTAAATTTCAGATTATTAAGAAAGAACTGTAATGCTTTATTTTAATTGAGGTACCACTGACAATATAACATTGTATTATTTTCAGGTGTACAACATAGGGATTTAATATTTGTGTCCACTTTAAATGATCACCATATTAAGTCAGAACTATAATGCTTTAATACACTTTGCAGTTCTCACATTTATCTTCATTAAAATAAGTAATAATTAAGCAGAAAATCATTCATAGTGGGTTTACTAATGTGAGCAGAAAAAAGGAAATGTTGGAGCTTTATGTTTTATTTTAACATTGCTATTCTGACTTTGAATGGGTTGAGCAAGACTGGCAATCATGATTTAGCCAATATTCAATTTATGAATAGCGTTTTTATAATCCTCTGAGGGTTGTCAAATCAAAACCTTGTCCATTTATTTCCTCAGGGATAACTGCTGTTTATTCTTTAATTTAGAGTATCTGGAAAATAACTGACCTGGAGAAGCATTTCTCAAAATGTGTCGCTAATGACAGGTAAGAGGAAAACGGTTTCTATGGTCAAAAAGTTTAGGCAAAGCCGGATTAAACAAAATGCAATGGTATTTTTCTTTTTTTAATTGCAGAGTCTGATAACATTCATTGTAAAGCTCCAAGAAGAAAGGACGTAATAGACAGCATTTCCTACTGTCATCTGGTCACTGAATTTTAAAATGAAATTCAGTATTTTAATTTATTGTTTTGGTTTGTGGGCTCTTTGGAATTTAAATGTCTGCTAAACACTTAGAAGTCTTCTCTTATGCAGTTAGAAGTTTTCTGTTTTGTATTTAGAGAGGTTTGTCTATACATTTACCAAAGCCCTGGTGACTTATTGGTCTCCTGGCCTTTTCCATAGCCACAGCTCTCTGACCCTCCTATTCTAGGAACTACCTACTGGGTTCCTATTCCTATCAGCATGCTACTTATGATAATAGCTAACCTTTGTTGAATCCTAGGTGCCAGACATGACTGTAAGAACATCAATGTGATAACTCATTAAGCACAACAGAACAATCCTTTGAGTAGGCATCCCATTTTAACAGCTGTAGAAGCTCAGAGTCCAATGACTTTAGTAGGTGGTGGGGTCAGGACTGGAACCCGGGCAGTCCAGCTCTACTCTGAACCACAGTACTGTGCAGTCATAGAACTGGTTTACCAGCTAACTTTTAGAGAACAACCTCTTGGTCAGATGGGAACTACATACAATTTGTGAACTCTTAGGGATGCTGAACAAAGAAGCCAAGAAGTACAGTGTAATGTACCATTTTGACATCTGTTCCCTCCATTCATGTATTTGGCACTCGATTTTTCCAGAAGATGTCTTCACCTTTTAGAAATACAGAGTCTGTTGTTTTGGTGTGGTGCCACGAGAAAGATCCTGTGCTTCGCTCCTAGGATAGGGACAGCTAGTTGTTAAGTACAGGCTGCTCCTGGGCTTTCCCTTTCTTCCTTTTTCCTTTTTTTTAATGATGTGTCTCTCCATAAGCACACTCTCTCCAGCCTGCCCCAATTTTGGTCCTGCTCTTTGCTGCCATCTGAGATCTTCCTTGTCTTCTGTTGGTCCCTGTGCCCTATAGAGGTTACTTTGTTAGAGCAGAGCTGATTGAATTTTTGCAGAAAATTTCCTTTCATTCGGCAGTTCCTCACAGTTTAGACTCTTTTTTCTTCTTTATTAGCCTAATAATTCTGCTAAGAATGCTAAGCCACATTTTACTTCCTCTATATTACCCCCAAACTTGTCTTTCTGTACTTGTTTATCTAGTATATGTAAAGTTAAAATGAAATATTAAATATTAATATTGATTATTAGAGGCAGAGCATAGCTGAAGCTTTATAATAATCTAAGGAGACAAACCACTATGCTCTTGGGTTTTAATTATAGTTTTGTTTTTTTGCTCTAAATTGTGAAACGTTATCAAGGTTTTCTAAAACAAGAGAACTTAAACATTAATCTGACATTAGTTTATCTTCTCTACCTAGAAGCTATTTTCTGGGTGCCTGGGTGGCTCAGTGGGTTAAGCCTCTGCCTTCGGCTCAGGTCATGGTCTCAGGATCCTGGGATGGAGCCCTGCATCGGGCTTTCTGGTCAGTAGGTAGCCTGCCTCCCCCGCTCTCTGCCTGCCTCTCTGCCTAGTTGTGATCTCTGTCAAATAACTAAATAAAAATCTTAAAAAGAACCAAGAAGCTTTCTTTACCAATTCAAGCTCTCAGATGAGTAGTTTACTTTTGCCGACACCCTCTTTACTCCTTAGAAACCTTTGTTGTTGGCTCCTATCCTAATTATTTAGCTAAAATCACTCTCTTGAAAGTCACTAACAATCTCCTTATCACCCAGTGAAAATCTCAGAACCCATTTTCTTGGACACCTCTGTCACATTTGACACCAGTGATTGGCCACTATGGAAAATGTCTCTTCTCTAGGATACTACCACTGTAATTAACATAGTCTCTGAGCACATTACCTCTATCATAATACCTGTAATACTTTATTTCCCTAAAGTCTCTATCTCCTGGACAGTGAGCTTGAGGGCAGAGACAGTCCTTGACAAATGGTTAGGTGAATATATTAAAAAATTCATGTTAGGGGGCGCCTGGTTGGCTCAGTTGTTAAGTGTCTGCCTTCGGCTTGGGTCATGATTCCAGGGTCCTGGGATCGAGCCCCGCATCAGGCTCCCTGCTCAGCAGAAGGCCTGCTTCTCCCTCTGCCTGCTGCTCCCCCTACTTGTGTGTGTGCTCTCTCTCTCTTAAAAAAAAAAAAAAAATTAATGTTAGTGTGATAATGAAAAGAAGGAGGAAGAAAGTAGTGCATGGACTGACATAGAAAATGAAATGTCAAAACTACCCTGGGGTATTCATACAGTGAAATGTGTCACTTTATGCTGTCTGAGGACCCATAATATTTGGTAGTAGAAAGGCCAATTGGAAGTGGAAATAGAAAGCATGCTAATTTTTAAAACTCTGAATTTCTAAAATTCAAATTTTTAAAAATTTTCTAAATTCAACTTCTAAAATTCAATTTCTAAAAATTCAAGACAACAACAAAACTTGAAATGCATAGTTTTGACCTTAGTCATAATGTTTGCATTTCACAAATCTCATTCTGTTTTACAACAGAGGTTAGGCTTAATTAGTACAGATTAAATCATGATCAGCAACAGGAACTGTTCTGTAATTATTCTGCTTCTTCACTAGATGGTGCTTGTGAGCTAATTAGAAAAAAAGATTGGGTTTATGGTTTATTCACTGAAGGGGAAGCAAGGGGAAAATTTGTGAATTAAATAGAATAAGGCTATGAAAAATTAGAAAACTTTAAGACAGCTCTTTAGAGTTATTAGAGTACTTGGAGAAAATCTCATCTTCATTTTTGGTAAAAATATTAAGCTTTTGAAAGAAAAAAATTCTCATTAAGAATAATCAGTAAATTTTGAATGTATTGTGGGCTAACCGTCCAAACCTAGTAAATTAAAAAATTCTCTTTCCTCTCCTTAAAATGTAGCATTAATCTTTGGCTGGAAACAAAACCATTTAAATTGTTACATGTGGAGAGTAATAGTTCCATTTCATAGTGTTACTTGTGAAATGGGTTATTGTCTGGATTTTAAATGGTGTGATAGGATATTCCTTTCTTTTCATTTAGAGGCTTTCAAGTGTAGGAGTTGAATGAGAAGGTTCTGGATTCATACTGCTTGACTTTACTCCAGATCTGCCCCTTCCTAGCTGTGTAGTCTTGGGGATTTCCCTCTCTACACTTCCTTTCCCTCATCTTGGAAAAAGAGGGTGCCATAGTTTTCGCCTTATTGGATTGTTGTGACAATATATATAAAAAAAAAGACTTAAACTGGTGCCTGGCACACAGTAAGCCCTCCAAAAATGTTAACATTCTTGACATTTCTCATCGTGTTTCACTTACCAGTGAAGACTGATATATTCCGAGTCACAAAACAATCTTGGAAAAAGTCACTTTAATTAAGTTAGCCTTTCTTTCCTTTTTTTCTCCTTCTAGTATCCTAACCTATTACTGCTCTGTCTTTATCTATGAAACTCACTTATATTTACCAAGTGTTTGTTTAGGGGACAGACCGTCCCTTCAAGCTCAGTTGAGGCATTCATGTTCTTGCTCTGGGGCCACGCTAATCATCTCTATATTGTTCCAATATTGGTACACACGCCGCCAAAGCGAGCACGAGGCATTTATGTTCCAATGTGCAGTGTTTGGGATAGCTTAGCTTCTTCTGAACTTCAGGAAAAGACGGTTTCATTTTCTCATTGTAGCTGCTGAGATTGAATGAGTGCAGTGACCGACAGCAAACTTCTCCCCAGGAAGCTTCTGTTGCTCTCAGAACCTGAAGGATGCTACAGGGGATGGTAAGTATCACCGCTAAGAAAGAAAAGAGTGTGAGGAAGAAATTATTCCAAGGAAATATGTATTCTTCCCCAAATGGTGGCAATATGGATGTGAAAAAGAAAAGGACATACATTTGAATGGATACGTTTTAAACTGAAGAAAGGCTATGCCCACGTCTAGGAAGAATCAGGAACAAAATCACCAGTTACCATTTCTGTTTACACTTATACGTGTAGTGTATGTGGATCCCTACGCCCCACCCACAGTTGTCATCACGTGATGTGACTGACAGACCTGTGTCCTTTGTGCTGAAAACTAGGAGATGATCTGCGGAGGAAAGGTAAGTGATTTCCTTGGTGGACCATGACTGCCTCAAGACAGCCGGTATTCACCAAGGGGTTACCCTGCTATCCCATTCAGTGCTCACTACGCCTCCACGAAGTCGCCAATGTTATCATCTCCAGTTGCCATTATTACCATTCTTCCCATTAAGGAAATGGGTATTTGGAGGCATTCAATAGCTTTTCCTAGATTGCAAGTGAGCGAGCGGCTGAGCTACTATTCAAGCCCCATTCTGACTCCAGAGTCTCAGTATTTTATCCATTTTCCTGAGATGTCAGTTCAAACAAAGACATTGTTCGAATTGATTCTGGAAGTATAGGCAGCACCCTAAATGGCACATTTCCTAATTGGTCTTCCCTGCTGAGACATTAGCTTGTCAACATAGGGCATTATCCCTCATTAATTCCTCGCATGCCTGAGTAGTCAAAGAATGCAACTGTCCTTCCTAATTTGAAGACGATACCGCCGCATGTGTGCTGTGGCTCAGAAAAACCAACATCTGACAAGCAGTTCTTTCCGCATCATGTATACATGCAGATCGCTCGCTGGTTTGTGGCTCAAACCTCTGTCGGCAGAGCCTTGCTTCTGTATTTTGTTCTGCCAAAGTGTGGTTAGCTGAAGCTTAGTTTGAGAAAGGCTTCACTATCACCGAGCCTGTATGCTCACCAGGGCCTCGTCTGTTCCGGTCCCTAGCCACTCCTAGCATTGCCTCACCATCGTCAGTCAGGACGGAAGGATCATCAGAAGTCTTTTGGTTTCCGGGTTTTATAGGCAAGACCTGTTTAAACAGTGTTCCGAGGTCCCTTTTAAGTACATGTGTGGTCCATTAGACCTGAGTCACGATGATTCACTATTTCAAGACTCATGGACAGAATGACCTGCCAAACTTGGTTACTGAGTCTTGCCATTTGTTTTCTCAGCCCCGAGATACTTGCTCATTGGACAGGAGATGGTGGCCATGGTTCAGAGATATAGGGAGGTGTGGTCACTCTCCCTGTTTTAGAAAACTTCCCTGTGGGTTAGGTGCTTGACTCCTCTTCCCGGGCCCATCAGTCTATAATTCTTATCTAGTCACCCTACGATCAACTGTCTGGCAGAAACTCAGCTGATGGCTGGGATGAGGGGTGAACTTGGTGACAGCGGCTCATAAGAGCTTGGCATTTATCTGCCAAATAGGCAGCTGAACTCATCCGCATGGTACAGTATCACCCCTTCTCCTCCTCCTCCTTCTCTTTCTGGACCACATTTCCTGCATCCCGTAAGCCAGGTGTTAGGTTAGCCAGGGTTTCTCAACCTCAGCATCTTCAATATGCTAGTTGGGACAAGCCTTTGTTGCGGGAGGTTGTCCTGCGTTTTGAAACAGCATCTGATCTTTATCTACTACATGCCAAGAGCACTTTCTCCTTCTTTCCTAGGCGTGATAATAAAAAATATCTCCAGACACTACTAAATGTCTCTAGAGGGGCAAAGTTGCCCCTAGTTGAGAACCACTGGTCTAAGGATATTGTTAAATTTAATCCTCATAATAATTCTATGAAATGGAATTAGTATTTCCCATTTTCCAGGTGAGGAAACAGAGACTTATAATGTTAAGAATTTGTTGAGGGTCATACAAAGAGTGAATTCTGAAGCTGAGATAGTAGCACAAATCTGACTTTAAATCCTGACGTCTTTACCTCTATGCCATACTGATTACTATTATATGAATTTTGGGTTCTTTTACTTACACAGGAACTATGTCCTCTGAAAGTCCACTCCCAGATCATGGTTAACTCCTTTCAGTTCTTGCATATATTTTATTTTTTCATTATTCTCTGCCTTTGCACACATGTTCCTTCTGCCTAGATTAACTTTGCTGCCTCTCTCCATCTAAAGAAAGCGAATTCATCTTGTAGCCTGAGTTCTAATGTCACCTCTTGTATGACACCCGACCTGGTCACTGTACATGTACCTACCCACTCCCACTCCCACAAGTTGCCAGAGTATTTTGTATTTACAGGTAGAACACGGATGTAATTTTGAATGACCTTTTAAAAACATAGAATGGAAAGAAATAAGATCGTATTCTAAGAGTTAAAATGTGTGATAAACATACTCTATCAGATTAGAGATTTATGGAGTTACTTAAAAGAGACCAAGCTGTCCCTGGTTTAAAAGCCTTGGTTATTTCCTGATAAAAGGATTGCTGTATCCAAAGAAAAGGATTTGTGCATTAGAATAGGGCTTGGGCTCATAGAAATAAAGTCAGAAGCACCTAGTCATGATCCATCTCAGCACCATCCAGGGGCAAAGTGTCTTCTGTCGGACAGCTGAGTGGTAGAGCCTGATTTTGTTGGGTGTTTGACCCTCCACCACACCATTGTTTCCTTAAGGATGGAACCCATACCACAGGGCAGAGACGAGATGATGTACCTAATACATGCACGTCCTTAAATAACATAGACTCATATGGCAAAAATATGATCACATTCTGATACACGAAGCAAAAAGTTTAATTTTGGGGCCAGTGTGTGTCTTGAATGCCTTTAATACCAAGCATAGAGAGAGCAGAATTCGTGCCCATGTCCCTTTGCAAATAATAATTTCTACTTATATTATCATGTAGTTTCCATTTATTCTTGTTTCTATAATATGTTTAGTTCAATCGATCAAAGGCAAGTTATATTAGTTTTCCATTTATAGTAGTGATTTAATGTTTCTTTTAAAAGCAACAAGTTAATGAAATAAATCAATTTCTTTTTTTTTTTAAATTTAAATTCAATTTATATCGACATGGATGGAACGGGAGGGGACTATGCTAAGTGAAACAAGTCAGTCAGAGAAAGACGATTATCATGTGGTTCCACTCATATGTGGAGCACAAGAAACACTCCAGAGGATCATAGGGGAAGGGAGGGAAACCTGAATGGGGAATGAATCAATTTCAAGAAAAAGTGAAATAAAAAGCCAGATAGTTGTGGTAAGAAGTTATGTCAAAGTCAGGTGGGATTAGGATGACCAACTCATCATGACAGGAAAACAGAACATTCTTTCTTTCTTTTTTAAAGATTTTATTCATTTATTTGACGGGCAGAGATCACAAGTAGGCAGAGAGGCAGGCGGAGAGAGAGGGGGAAGCAGGCTCTCTGCAGAGAGCCTGATGCGGGGCTTGATCCCAGAACCCTGAGATCATGACCTGAGCCGAAAGCAGAGGCTTAATCCACTGAGCCACCCAGGCGCCCCTAAGCAGCTTTCTTTCTTTCTTTCTTTCTTTTTTTTTTTTTAAGATTTGAAAACAGAACATTCTGAATCCTGCTTCAGTCCTGTGCAAACGGAGATGGCTGTTCACCCTAAGTAGAATACAAAAGTGTTTGGTGGTCCACAAACACTGTATTACTCATTCAGACTGCAAGAAATGCAAGTCAGCCCAGATAATTCTAATGAAGAGACGTACAGGGGTGTGGGCAGGTTGAGGGAACAAACTGGATACTGAGGTGGTCCACAGAGACCAGCAACAACTGGAAACAATCGCTTATCTGGAGGCTAACGACCCAAGGGGGAGGAAGTGGGGTTTGCAGGCTCAGGGCCCAGGCAGTGATGCTGGAGCCTAAATGATGAGTTTCCTAGTGGTCTTGAGGGATGAGGGTTCTGCCAGGAGAAGTGGAACCCAGCAAGGAGAGACCAGGAGGAAACGTCTCAACTTTACTTTTTTCCCACCCTCTGATTTCCTGCTGGTGCATCTCAGTACTCGAAGCCAAATCAAAGCCTCTGGCAAGGAGGGTAGGGGGTTCCTGCAGGACCCTGGGGCTAACCTCTCTAGATAAGAAGTGAGGCAAAGAAGAGCCAACAAGGAAGATGGAAGGGAAGGAGCCGAGTAAAACCACATAGGGGTCCAAGTTCATTAGATCATCTTCTAGTATGGCTTGACATGTAGGTGTAGGAAGATAATGGGCTGGTCAGCCTGACCCATAGTATTTTTGTTTTTTTCTCATTAAATGTTAATGAATCATACATGTTGGTTTTATAAACCAGGCTCTTGTGAGCTTTGTCAGAGTAATTTTTTCCTGAGTCTGATAAACTCTGGGATGTTGGAATTGTGTTTCTGAGAGACAGAGTCCGGGTCCGGTGAATTTTCCAAGCAAATGTCACCTTGTGCTAGATTGCATGAACCGTCCACTGGCCTCCCTCAGACGAACAATACACCTTAACCTCACAGTTGCATGAGTTCTCCTCCTTTTGTTAAAGTGTTCCAGTTACTGAAATTTTTGCATTCTTTGGGTGACCCAGTTGCTACTGTATTGAATTTCTCACCCATAAACCCATCTTGCTTGTGAACCAGACTGTATCTCGTACTACCCAACCCATGATGGTGTTTATGTCCAAAGTCCTTAGTGGGTCACATAAAGTTCTTTGAAATTTGGCTCTTGAGTTCCTCTTTAGTTTAGTTTTCATGGTATATCTTTTTTGATAGTTTTACATTCAACTTTTCTATGCACTTATGCTTTGGATCTGTTCTTTGTTTTTTGTTCAATTTAATTTTTAAAAATCCAGCTACATAGACACACACTGATTCATAACTACACACATATCTCTACCTATTTCTTTATCTGTATATATTGGAAACCACGAGCTCACACCAGTATCTATTAATTCCAATGTGACTCTATTTTTTTTCTCTTTCCACATTTGTAACTTAAAAGTGAGGAAATTTGCTCTCAGTACCCTAAATACATTTACTTATTTGACCAACCCCCCAGTTGGTATCCAGATTCCTGATGCTGCTGTTGCACCTGCCCTGATGGATGCTCTTGTTTCTGCCCTGGAGCTCCAGTAGATCACACCCACCTGCTCCTCTTATATAGACCCTCATTCGGCTTGGCCTTTGACACCCACATGCAACTGTCTCTCTGCATGGAAACCTCTTCAGCTCAGATTCTTACTTCCCCCTGCTGAGCTGCCCCAGATGTGGACATGCTCTTCATCTTTCTTAGGTCTTAACTTCTGCAACTTGGTCCCTTACCTGTATAGACACACTCCAGTGTCTAGAACGGATATCCTCCTTACCTCACTTGGATTCTGATACTCCTTGGCCACACCCCCTTGTGAAGGTCTTTTCCCTGTTTGAGCTCTTGAGTCTACTGCCTTATACCTGTTGGTTCCCCACACCTATGTGGACTCCTTCATATTTCACAGGACACCCCTCTGTTGGACACCCTACAGCGGACTGCCCTATTGCATGGATGTCCTTATTACCCTGCTTGGGCTCTCATGTCCCTTGCTGGACTCTTCTTTCATGCTGCTCTTCTTTGCACTATGCTTGAGTTGTGACTTCCTATCCTGGACCACTGTTCTCTATGGATGCCTTCTTCACCCCACTTTTCCCTTCCTTCAAGGCTCTGACAGGAAGTCCTCCCAAGGGGGACACTACTTACTCCACTCTGGTCTATGATGCCCCACTCTGGGCCACCACAACTCCCCCAATCAGGAGGATGCCTACCTTGCTCTGCTTCTAATGGGCTTAGAACTCAGTTTTTAGGAAAGGAGAGATAAAGAATGAAAAGGAAAGGAAAGAGGAAGGCATGACTTACATTTTTAAAAAGATCACTCTGCTGTTCTGCTGAGAGCAGACCAAAGTTGAGCAAGGGTTGAAGCAGGGATACCGGTTGGGAAGCTAATGATCTCTAAGTAGTATGTCAGTCGTTCTACTTAGTGTGTGTGAGCAGTGGCAGGGAGCAGTCATCACATTCTATATTTGTTGTTGAGAGAGCGCCAACAAGATTTGTTGAGGGAATGAGTGTATATGGGTGAAAAGAATCAAGGATCTCTCCAAAGTTTTTCTCCTGAACAAGAGAGAGAGCTGCAATTCATTGGAATGGGTACTACTTGGAGCAGAGTAGGTTTGGGATTAGAAATCAAGAGTTTAGTTTTGGACATATTAAATCTGAGATGCTTTTACTCATTCAAGTGGAAATATGTTCAAGATACAAGAGTTCAGGGGAGAGATTGGGGTTGGGGGTCATGAAGGTATATATGGAATTTATAGTCTTGAGCTCACCTAGGTATGAGTAGAGATAGAGAACAGAAGAGGGCTTAGTACTCTAACATTTGAAGTTTTGGAAGATAAGAAAAAATCATCAAAAGAGACCAAATAAGAACAGCTCTTCAAGTAGGAAAAGAACCAAAAGGGTGTGATCTCTCATAAGCCGAGGGAAGAAAATGTTTCAAGAAGAAAACAATGCTGCTGACCCAGTAAACAGTAAACCTGGTGATTCAGAAGAGAGTAGGAGAACTGTAGAAGCCATGACCTTGATTTAAATGAGAGCAGATGGGAAGCATGTTTCAGTGGAGGAGTTGGCCCCCAAAGGGACCCCGAAGGGACCATGGGCAGTTCACCATTTCCAAGAGGCAGGAAGGCAGGGGAGACAGAGTAGTAGAATTGATGGGGGAGAACACGTGGAAGGTACTCCTCTGATGGTTTCCATTTTCTCAGCGACATTGGAACTAAGGCCCAGAACTGAGAGAGAGGAGGGAGAAGAGGTATTTGTGGTTCAATCAGAGATACGCAAAATAAATTTCTAGGACAGTAGAACAGTGAATGGACTAGGGAGATGACGATTGCCAGGCAGTGTCAGGGGACCTTTGTAGGTAACTGGAAATGAGTGCTAAGTGAGACCTGTTGTATGGTGGTTTGCTTTCCTCTAGCCACACTGGGTTACTGAGGCTAGGCACAGAGTAGGCAGAGAGTTGGATTTGGGTAAACTAGAGATCCGTGAGAGAGGCAAGGAAGTTTACTTTGAAGAACCTAAAAAATACTAGGCTACTAAATATTGCTCATGTATAGTTCTCAGGTCTTTAAAATTTTTTTTTAAAAAGTTTTATTTATTTAAGTAATCTCTGCACCCAATGTGGAGCTCGAACTCATGACCTGAGATCAAGAGTCATATCCTCTTCAGACTGAGCCAGCAAAGGGGTTTGTATTAAATTAATAGATCAGAATGTTTTTAAAAATGAACATGTTAGTGTTAGGGCAGATACTGAAAAACAAAATAAATACTCTCTAGTATTTATATAATATTATATACTATAATACTATATATATTATAATATGTATATTATATACTATAATACTATATAATATTATATACACATAATACTCTCTAGTTCTATCTGTGCTGCTGGAAATGACAAGATTTTATTCTTTTTTTATGGCTGAGCAATATTCTATTGTATATATAGGCCAGTCAGAAAAAGACAAATACCATATAATTAAAATTGTACAGTCTTGTGTGAAATCACTTGATCTATTCATTCATCAAAGGTTGTCTGTATATGTGTCAGGGTCTTCATTAAAGCTCTGGGGACACACAAATGAATGAGACATGATCTTTTACCGGTTTGGGGTTTGTTTGAAAAATAAATTACTTGAAAAATAATATTAAAATATTTGAAAAATAATATTAAGAGTTTATACAGTAACTATAAGACAGAATCCTAAATATTAATAGGTGATAGGAATCATAGGTTCTAGATCTGACTTACCGAGCTCTAATTTCAGTTCGTCTGCATAGTAGCTATATAGATACCAGAAAGTAATTAAACTTTTCTAAATCTCAGTTTCCATGTTATACAATGGGCATGATAGTACCTATCATCAGGTGTCACTAAGATTATGCTATTTAATGATCTTTAGAAATTAGTAGTGTTATTAGCACATGATCTGTGCTAAATAAATATTAGCTATTATTGTTATTATTACTACAGATGTATACAAAGTGTTTGTAAATGCCTAAGAAGAAGGCATGATAAATGGTAGGTTTGCAAAGCAATATGCCTACTCACATTATCACGCATTATTACTAATAAATTTATGAAGCTCTATTATAAAAAATGGACAATAAAATATTTACATAACATAAAGAAATTTTAGGAGTGAGATAATGGATGAGCACACAAGGTGGGCATAGCCATGGGAACTGTGCACAGGCTGGGGCAGGAATTGAGATGCAGTCAGAGTGATGTGGC
This sequence comes from Mustela lutreola, assembly GCF_030435805.1. Classification (NCBI taxonomy): domain Eukaryota; kingdom Metazoa; phylum Chordata; class Mammalia; order Carnivora; family Mustelidae; genus Mustela; species Mustela lutreola. Next base: position 34,569,871 of record NC_081294.1, read on the forward strand.
AAATGGACTGATGGAAATTTCAAGAGCGGTAGTAGGAAACAGAGAACTGAAATTTCCACTGACCAACTGTTCTTTTCACCCAAGGCACTTTTAGTAATGCAATTTTGGCTTTTGTAAGTCGAGGCCGAGATCTCTTTCTACCACATCAGAGGAGGCATGTATTCAGCATTGATAAATGATCCATAAAGGGTTCATGTCTTGTTACGTGTCTGAAATAGTCTTTAAAATGGTTTGTTGAATTCCCTTTTCCTAGCATTGTAACAAAGTCATTTTAGAGCCTCCCGTCTAAAATGGCTAGAACATTTCATCAGTCTGGCTCATATAACTGTAATAGCTGTTACTTATTTAGTCCTCATTATGTGTTTTATGAAGCACTTGTGTGTGTGTGTGTGTGTGTGTGTGTGTGTGTGTGTATGTGTGTGTGTAGAGTTTTCTTTAATCCTTACAATAGCTTTGCTAAGAGGCATTTTCATATCCACGTGACAGATGAAGGAAGTGAGACCCAGACAGTTAAACAGCCTGCCATGGGATGGACACCTGGGCAGGGACGAAAGCAGGATTTGAATGCCTGTTGGCCTGACTCCAAGATCTGTAGGCATTCTGGACTCAGAAGCAGTTTTCAGGAGGTTGGATCTTGTCAGGTAACATGGCATAACTGCACCTTTCCTGCTGATGTTCATGTCATAATTCTCTTTTCTCCATAGTACCAAATAGTTCATAAAGGGATTTAAGATGTTGTTTGGGGATCATTTGATTGTGTTGTTTGCACATCCAGCCTGCTAGCCCTGAAGCAGAGGATTGCAAAATCGTCCCATAGTCTGTCTGTGTATTCTATTTCTAATCAGATCCTTCTGTGATATGATCCATGGAGAAAGCGGTGGTGCCAGAGCGGGGTTGTAAATCCAGTTTATGCATCTTGGGAATGTCTCAATTTTCATTCAACCCTGATATCTACATATTGTCATTGTTCTGGAACATCCACATGAAGGGTCCTGACAAACACACTCCTCAATCTGATAGACGTTAACTCAGTATGACCTTTAACCCAGGCTGGCCCTCAGTCAAATGCTTTTATGATGTCACTAGTTTGTGGAACCAGCTGATACACATTGCCTATTAATTTTTAGGGCTGAATTCAATCCTTTATCTCCTCGGCCTGGAAGCAATGTAGAATTGGGATACTCAGTGAGTAAGAAGGATGGAAGATGAACAGAGCATCCTCTGAGTGTGTCAAGTGCAGGGGGTATTTACTTCTTAGACATATCAGGGAAGATCAGGTAGACAGGTTCTGGGTAGGGCTGTTGATTGACAATGTCACACCTGAGCTTGACCAAGAGTTTTTTTTTTTTTAATTTTTAATTTAAAAAAATTTCAGTGTACCAGAATTCATTGTTTATGCACCACACCCAGTGCTCCATGTAATACATGCCCTCCATAATACCCACCACCTGGCTCCCCCAACCTCCCACCCACCGCCCCTTCAAAACCCTCAGATTGTTTTTCAGAGTCTATAATCTCTCATGGTTTGTCTCCCCTTCCAATTTCCCCCAACTCCCTTCTCCTCTCCATCTCCCCATGTCCTCCATGTTATTTGTTATGCTCCACAAATAAGTGAAACCATATGATACTTGACTCTCTCTGCTTGACTTATTTCACTCCAGCATAATCTCTTCCAGTCCTGTCCATGTTGCTACAAAAGTTGGGTATTCGTCCTTTCTGATGGAGGCATAATACTCCATAGTGTATATGGACCACATCTTCCTTATACATTTAAGATTTCATTTATTTATGTGAAAGAGAGAAAGAGAGAGAATGCATGTGGATGGGGGAAGAGAAGAGGGAGAGGGATAAGTAGACTCTGTGTTAAGTGCAGAGCCCATGTAGGTCTCCGTCCCACAATCCTGAGATGATGATCTAAGCCAAAACCAAGAGTCAACCTTTAACTAACTGAGCCACTTGGGAGCCTCCTGCCAAGAATTTGAAAAAAAATCTTTTTACTCAGGAAATTTTGAAACATCCATACAAGCAAAGATAATTAGTAATGAACTCCAATATAGCCATCACTCAGCTTTGACAATTGTTAGCCATTTCCCAGTTTTATTTTAACTCTGCCCCATGCCTTGGCTTGCTTCCCCTTCCCACCAAGGACTGGGAGCAAATTCCAAACTTTGTATCATTTGATCTATAAATACTTCAGTGTATATCACTAACAGATAGGGCTTAAAACTATTATCACAATACTATTGTCATAGCTAATATGACTCTCTCTATATATGTATTATATATACACACACACATGCACATACACACACACAAATATAATTTGTTTAGGAATAAACCTAGTAACAAATGTAAAGAATCTATATAAATGGGCACCTGGGTGGCTCAGTTGTTAAGTGTCTGCCTTCGGCTCAGGTCATGATCCCGGGGTCCTGGGATCAAGCCCAGCATTGGGCTCCCTGCTCATCAGGAAGCCTGCTTCTCCCTCTCCCACTCCCCCTGCTCGTTTTCCCACTCTCTCTGTGAAAAAAACCCTTGATTTTTATTGAGAGACATAGTGTGCTCTTAGAGAAGAAAAAGCACAACTATACTCATCAGTGCTCATCATGGTAAATGTAGTCTTTATCCCCATCACCTATTTCATCCACTTCCCCTCTGGTAATCACAAGTTTGTACTCTATATGTGAGTCTGTTTTTTTTTTTTTTTTGTTTGTTTGTTTGTTTACCTCCTTTTTTCTATGTTTTACTTCTTAAATTCCACATATGAGTGAAATCCTATGTATTTATCTTTCTCTGACAGACTTGTTTCACTTACCATTATGCCTTCTAGCTCACCCATGTTGTGTCCAATGACAAGACTTCATTCTTTTTTATGGCTGAGTAATAGTCCATTATAGATATATACTATATCTTCTTTATCCTTCCATCTATTGATGGACACTTGAGTTGCTTCTATAATTTGGCTGTTGTAAATAATGCTGCAATAATAAATGGGGGGACCCTCCTACACTGTTGGTGGGAATGCAAGCTGGTGCAACCACTCTGAAAAAAAGCATGGAGTTGCCTCAAAAAGTTGAAAATAGAGCTACCCTACAACCCAGCAATCGCACTACTGGGTCTTTACCCTAAAGATACAAATGTAGTAATCTGAAGGGGCATGTGCACCCGAATTTTTATAGCAGCAATGTCCACAATAGCCAAACTATGGAAAGAACCTAGATGTCCACCAACAGATGAATGGATAAAGAAGAGGTGGTATATATATACAATGGAATACTATGCAGCTATCAAAAGAAATGAAGTCTTACCATTTGCGACGATGTGGATGGAATTAGAGGGTATTATACTTAGTGAAATAAGTCAATTGGAGAAAGACAACTATCATATGAGCTCCCTGATATAAGGAAGTGGAGATGCAACATGCGAGGTTTGTGGGGTAGGAAAAGAATAAATGAAACAAGATGGGATTGGGAGGGAGACAAACCATAAGAGACTCTTAATCTCACAAAACAAACTGAGGGTTGCCAGGTGAAGAAGGGTAGGGAGAGGGTGGTTGGTTATGGACATTGGGGAGGGTATGTGCTATGGTGAGTGCTGTGAAGTGTGTAAACCTGGTGATTCATAGACTTGTACCCCTGGGGCTAATAATACATTATATGTTAATTAAAAAACAATAAACAGAGGGGTGCATATATCTTTTTTAATTACTGTTTTTGTATTCTTTGGGAACATAGCCAGTGGTAGAATTACTGAATTATATGGTCATTCTATTTTTAATTTTTTGAGGAAACTCCATACTGTTTTTCACAGTGGCTGTACCAGTTGGCATTCCCACCAACAGTGCACGAGTATTCCTTTTTCTTCACATCTTGGCCAACTTGTTTTTCCTTATTTATTTATTTATTTTTAAAATTTATTTGACAGAGAGAGAGATCACAAGTAGGCAGAGAGGCAGGCAGAGAGAGAGGGAGAAGCAGGCTCCCCACTGAGCAGAGAGCCCGATGCGGGGCTCCATCCCAGGACCCTGAGATCATGACCTGAGCCGAAGGCAGAGGCTTAACCCACTGAGCCACCCAGGTGCTCCTTGTTTTTTTGATGTTAAGATTTCTTTGCTTTAGGCAGAATTTAACAATTAATCTGGACAAAGCTGGTTTTATCCAGTTTCTTATTTGCCTTAGTAATAGAAACAATGGCTTTCACAGTTTAGGCAACCAAAAAGTAAAATTCCAGGGTAAGCTACTTTAGGTTTAAGCCATGCGGTGCTGTATCCTCAGGGGAGTTAAGGAGTTATTCTGTTAATGCTGGGGTATTGTATTTCACTGCACAGCAGATAATTCTTATGTTATTTTAGAAAAATGTCTGAGCTTGGGGGGGGTGGGGTGGCTGGGTGATGGACTTGGGGAGGGCATGTGTTGAGGTGAGCACTTGTGTGTTGTGTAATCAACAGACCTGTACCCCTGAAACAAGTAATAAATTATATGTTAATAATAAAAAAAGGAAAAAAAAAAAAAAAAAAAAAAAAAGATTTCTTTGCTTTGTGAGAGCCCTCTTCAGCCAGTGGGCTCATTCGAGTTCATTTCTATGTCTTTATGGCATGTCTCCAGTGTTATCTTACATCTTTCTTCCTTTCTTTTCCTTCCTTCCTTCCATCCTTCCTTCCTAAGGCTTTATTTATTTATTTATTTAGAGAGCAGAGAGAGCACATGGGGAGGGGCAGAGGGAGAGGGTGGGAGAAGCAGGCTCCCCGATGAGCAGGGAACCCAAGGCGGGGCTCGATCCCAGGACCCTGGGATCATGACCTGAGCCAAAAGCAGACACTTACCGACTGAGTCCCCTAGGCACCCCATCTGACAACTTTCTTGACCTCTGGCATGATAAGTTCCCAGGCTCATTTTGTATATTACTTGCCCAACCTACAAAGTGGTGTTTTGAGATCTGGTCATTAGGTGTGCTCATTACTGCTGAATTGTCATTTTTCCCAGGCCCTTTCAGATATACTTAATAAATGTTTGTTTTTTTATGAAGAGAAAGTAAATTATTAATTCATTGTGGTATTTCATACTCAAATGTAAGATTACAGGGTTTTTATTTTATCACTTTTGTATTATTATTATTGTTATTGTTACTATTTTAAAAGTAAGCTCCATGCACAGCATGGAGCTCAGTGTGGGGCTTGAACTCATGACCCTGAGATCAAGACCAGAGCAAAAACTGAGAGTCAGACACTTGGGGCTCCTGGGTGGCTCAGTGGGTTAAAACCTCTGCCTTCAGCCCAGGTCATGATCCCAGGGTCCTGGGATCGAGCCCCGCATCGGGCTCTCTGCTCAGCAGGGAGCCTGCTTCCTCATCTCTCTCTGCCTGTTTCTCTGCCTACTTGTGATCTCTGTTAAATAAATAAATAAAATCTTTAAAAAAAAAAAATTAAAAAAAAAAAACAAACAAACTGAGAGTCAGACACTTAACCAACTAAGCCACCCAGGCACCCTAACACCTCTTTTCTACTGAAGCTTGATTTCCAAACACATTCATATATTACTTATTTACTTTATCCAAATAAATATAATATTGGATTAATATATAACAGTTTCGAAATAACAATGATATTATCAGTACTAACAATAAGACATTTAAATGTAGTTTAGGATTTTTTTCTTTGTGTCCTTAGGATATATTCCACTATTGATGTGTAATACAAATACTATATTTTAAAATAATTGAAACAACACTTCTCTCTATGGTCATGCTATTAACTTCATATTTGGTTAGGTATTTATTTATTTATTTTGCTTATTATTTTTAGGCTTACTTATTTTTAAATTTGGAAATTACTTTTCAAAAAGTATTTCTGTTCTTGGTTATGAGAAATATTTACATGTCCAAAATTAAACCCCTGAAGTATATTCAGGTAAATCTGGCTTCCCTCCCTGTTCCTTCTCTGTTTGTTCCTCTCACCAACAAGTGTGACCCTCCCTTTTTTTTAATTTGTTTTTCATTTGTTTTATTTATTTTCAAAAATACAAATAAATACAAATCTACAGTTGCATATTCTGGGCCAAGGGTACCATACTTTAAAAGTTTTTGTACCTTGTTTTTCCCATTTAATATATTTTGGACTTTTCCCTAGCCTTGAGAAGGGATTACACTGACCAACTTCTAAATTTCATCCCACGTTGTGAGTGGCAAATGGTACGTTGCAGTTTTGATTTACATTTCTCTTATTACGGGTGAGATTGAGCAGATAGCCATTTAAACAGGATCATTTGCATTTCATTTTGTATAAAGCATTGGTTCTCAAACTGCGGGTGATTTTGATCCCTGGGGACATCTGGCAATATCCAGACACATTTTGTGTTGTCACGACTGGAGGGCAGCACTACTGGTATCTCACAGATGCGGGGCTCTCACGACAAAGGATTAGCTGCCTGAAAACGTCAGTAGTGCCGACGTAGAAAAACTCTCTTGTCAACATATCTATTGATTATTTCTCATATGAAATTTTATTTTTTGTTCGTTCCTCATTGTTAGAAATAGATCGTGGGGTGTGTTGTCATGGTTCACCAAGACTGATACTCCCACCTATTGAACTTATTCCCATGAGACTTGGCTTTGGTCAGTAGAGCAGGAACTGAAGTGCATTCTCAGTAGATGCTTTAAAGAACCAGCCCCTGGTGAGACCCGTCCCTTTTTTCTTGCCTCCGTGATTGAAAAAGTGTGGGCAGAGATGGCCTCCATCAGTCTGGGTCTCTGAGGCAGTATGATTACAGCGTTCCCCATTGACCAATAATGGACATGCAGTATGAGTGAGAAATAATGTTTTAGTGCCATTGGGATGTTTCAGGTTGCTTGTTACTATGGCAAAATCTTTTTTTTTTTTTTTTTAGGATTTTATTTATTTATTTGACAGACAGAGATCATAAGTAGGCAGAGAAGCAGGCAGAGAGAGAGGGGAAGTAGGCTCCCTGCTGAGCAGAGAGCCAGATGCGGGGCTTGATCCCAGGACCCTGGGATCATGACCTGAGCTGAAGGCCTAGGCTTAACCCACTGAGCCACCCAGGTGCCCCTACTATGGCAAAATCTAATCTATTTTTGTGGATATGATCTTTTCATATTGAGGCTATTATTAATGCTTTCTGATACATATTGCAAATACTCTTCTCAGTTTGTCATGTGTGTTTTTACTTTGCTAATGGAACCTCTTGCCTTCCAAAAAATTGTTATTTTTAAATTTATAGAGAATGTAGTGAAATGTGTCAGTCTTTTCCCTTAATGTGTCTGGGTTCTGAGTCACAGTTAAGAAAGTTTCCCTCAAACCCAGATAATTCAGAAATTCAGTCATGCTTTTCTGTTGTTCTGGTAACAGCAACTGTATTATTATTATTATTATATCAGAAAAAAGCATGACTGGATTTTGAACCCAAGTCTCATATTAGGGTGTATAATAATACCATATTATTATATTATTATTATTATTATAGTTTGGCTTTTGTGGACATTGCTGCTATAAATATTGGGGTGCATGTGCCCCTTTGAAGCATTGTATTTGTATTCTTTGGATAAACACCAAGTAGTGTAATTGCTGGAATGTAGGGTAGCTCTAACACCTGCCCTGGGCTGAGGCCAGGCTCTTCCAGGGGTCTCTTAGGCCCTCACCTGTCACATAGCAATCCAGGTAAAATACAGCCCATGTATGAAATCATAAGCTAAAGCCTGAGGAGTTGTTTTTAAAAATCAAATTTAACCATTTTCATAATTGGTCCCTGGAGTATGTGGAGTGCCTGGTTGCCTCTTCTAGACCCATAGCTTATCTTCTCCATGTGTGGTTTCCATGTCACTGTTCATAGAAACAGTACAGGCCAGCATCCTCAATCTTTGCCCTTGCTGTCAGCTTCATCACAGCACGGTGACCTTCCCCTGCTGCCCAGGCATACCATTTCCAAGGGCAGGAGGGGGCTGTCTCCTGCAGGCCATCTTTGCTTTGACTGTCTTAGGTGATGAGTAGCCCTTCTACTTTGCCGCCTAAAGCTTCCTATCCCTGTGCTGCTAACATGGTCCAGGGTCTGGGACCTTCTTTTTCTTTGTTCTTTATAACCTTGTTTAAAGAAAATCAGTATCTCCCAACCTTTAAAAAAGAAAAGAAAAGAAAGTAAAATAAAATAAAATAATAAAAGTATGCCTTGGGTTATTACCATTTTGATAAGGCAAGAAATGTTTCTTACTGTTTTTTTTTTTTTTTTAATTAGTGGAAAATCTGAGTCCTTACTCTATTGCAAACTGGCCATAAGACCCTAGACTATCCCCAAATTAATCTGTAACCAAATTTTCCCTTTTGGAATAAAGAGAACAGATTTTGTTTGAGATTTTGGATTGAGGGATGAGAGGGACTATAAAATGCAAGCTAGTGGGATGCTATTCTTCAACTCCTCATTGTTAGTTTATATATTTTATAAACACTTTCTCCTTAACATTTTCCTCTCTCAAAGCACATAATCTCTTTTTCAATTCTTGTCTCATATTACATTGCATGAGACAAATTCCCTGCAGTACAGAACATTCTGAAAAATTGCTAGAAAATAATATGAGATATAAAAGGAAAACTGAGACCATATATTCTTAATTACATACAACCAAATGTATATAAAAAGCACAAAACTAGCTTAACTTTGCTTGTGAAAATTGGGGTAAATGAAATCCTATAGGAATTAACCACAGATTACAAGGTTTATAAATGGGTGTTCCCATGGAACAGAACCATTTCTGGAACAGGTTTTAAAATGATCAGTGCAAGTGAAATTATCCCTGGCAAATAGTTGTGGTGTAACCTGAATCCAGGACATGAAGCATTAATATTTTATCCATTTTTTCCGCAAATACAAAGCTTCCTCCTTAAGTTTGTTTTGCAAAAGCAGTAGATATGCTTGAAAATGGAAACTAATGGTGGCTTTTTATTGCTATTCCATTTTTTAATTGACAATTTCTACAAATAGCTTTTTTAATTAAAAAGGAAAACTTTCAAATAAGATTTGGTCTCCCCACACTGTCAGAGGAAGTGGTGGGTAGGGTTACGATTTTAAGCATGGAGCTTGGAGTGATACTGCTTGGGTCAGATCCTGAGTCTGCTGGTCTCTGGCTATGTGACTTGGACAATTCAATAAGCCAATTAATCACAGCTTTGACGTAAGAGGGTTGACACAAAGATTAAATAACTTTTAAATGCTTAGAGCAAAGTCTAGCAAATAGTAAGCTCTATAACTCTTTGATAAATTTTAAAAATGTTTATGTACTCCACTTTACTGTCTTTCTCAGTATCTTGGTTCAGGTGATATTAAGTCAAAATCAACATAAAAGATGTCTTCAGGCAGGGGTCAGGATGGAGGAAGAGAGCCCAAGCTAGGAAGGGCACAGTCTACTCTGCTTGCTGTAGTCATGGTGGAGGGATTTATAGGCTGGTTTTTCTCATATGAATCTCAGGTCTTTCCACCATCTGGTGAACTTACTGCTTTCCATCCACTGGGATGTTTTCTGAGTCTGCCCAGTAATATGAAATTGGAGTCTGTGGAGCTTGCTGTGTGGACAGCTCCATTTGCTGCCTCTGAGGGAAAGCCTTGGGAGCAGAAATGACAGTGAAATCATGACACATCAGTGATAGAATGTTCCTTGATAGAGTTAACCCTGTCTACTGATACTCTGCTTAATGGAATCCTCAATCACTTCCATTTCACAGAATGCTTGTTGTGCTAGTTAACTAGCTCTTTTTACTGAAGCTCAAGTCCATATGCAAACTATGAATACTTGGAAATAGGAGATAATGGGAGTGTCTGTCTTTTGAATTATGTTGGACTCAAAGAAAAATGAGAATAATACAACTCAGCATCCATTTTCCATTATTCCTTTTCATACAACTCCCAAAAGAGAAACAAAACTCCCTTCACTTATTGGGACATGTTTTTCTCTAGTCCTTGGTCTCCACTAACAGTTCTGTAGTTCAAGCTCGGGAGACCATAAATGGGAACTCAGGCAACTGTGCGGGGTAGTACCAATGGTATAATGAATCCTTAGGGGCAGTGCACAATTGTTTACTTTCACAGAAAATTCTAACTGTCTATGCTTGTGGAGAGGAGTTAGTAACATAAAGTACTGGTAGGAGATGAAGTGCATGCGGGAGCAAATCCAGGCAAAATGTCTCCTGCTATGACTCTCCTAAAAGACTTGAAGTCTGCATGTACTGTAGCTATTTCATAGCATTCCCTTACTAACCCCTTTCCTTTATTTAACAAATATTTATTGAGCACTTACTACATGCTATGTACTCTTCCAGGGCCTGGGGATACTGTGGAGGATGAAGCACAAAGCTTACATTCTAATGGAGGAAAGTATATAATTATGTAATGTCAGGCAGTGATCAGAGATTTGAAGATAAATATAGCAAGGTAGGTGGCTATTTTAAGTATGATAATTAGGGAAGGTTTCTCTACTGAGAGGATGTTTAAGCAGAGGCTTGAGTAGAGTAAAGGAGGGAACCAAGGACTTCTGGAGAAGGGTTCAGGAATAAGGAGCAGTAGAAGGAAAGGTCAGTAGTTGGAGGCTTCTTGGTGCAGTAGAGGAACAACCAGAGAGAGAATTTAGTTAGTGGGGCGAGAGTACGGAGAATGTCAGGTAGTGAGATTGGAAAGGTGGCCAAGGGCCAGATTGCGTAGAACTTGGTTGGCCATGGACTTCGTTCTTTGTATGAATGGAAGCGGATGGAAGGTTCTGAACAAGGGAATGAAACAAAGTAGCTTACTATTTTCACAATTCATTGGCTGCTGTGTGAGAAGTGGAATGGAAAGGCCAGGAGTGGAAGCAGAGACCAGCTGGGGGGCACTGCAGTGTTATAGGTGCCGGTTATACGGATCGGGAGAAGAACAAAGGAATAGAAAGCATGTATGGATAATCCCTCACTGGTGTTCTATTTAGAGTAGGGCTTGCGTACTTGTAGCTCTACAGATTAAGCTTTTATATATATCTCCATTGTACCTTCCTTCCAACTGGATAGCACTGTTTTAACTGGGCAAAGACAGAACATGAAACAAATCCCCATCAACAGAGAAATGGTTGATTAAACTCTGGCAAACACTTACTACAAACTATTAAGCAACCTTTAAAAGGAATGAGCTAAATTAATAGTTGGAGGGATAAAGTTTTTAAATATCTCCATTGTACTTTCTTTTTAATTGGGTAGTACTGTTTTAAGTGGGGAAAAAAAAAAACAGAAAATAAAATGAATCCCCATCAATAGAGAAATGGTTGATTGAAATCTGGCAAACACTTACTATGACCTATTATGCAACCATTAAAAGGAATGAACTGAATTGATATTTGGAGGGATTTGCATGATATACTCTTAAAAAAATAAAAAAGATTTTCTTTATTTGAGACATAGCAAGAGTGTGAGAGTGAGAGTAAGAGAGAGAGAACACAGGGAGAGGGAGAAGCAGACTCCTTGCTGAGCAGAGTCCAACCTGGGGCTTAATCCCAGGACCCTGAGATCATGACCTGAACCAAAGGCAGATGCTTAATTGACTGAACCTCCAAGGTGTTCCTTCCATGATATACTCGTAAGTGAGAAAAAAGCCTCCAAACATATGTATGTATGTATATATGTATGTATGTATGCATGTAGCCTCATTCTTGAAAATCAGAGAATTCCTAATACCTTTATTAGTATATATATCAAATTATGTATATATACACACATATCTTTTATATATGTGTTTATATAAGACTATATGAGCATGCAGAAGATTATAAAAATATGTATGCAGCTTGTTAACAGTGGTTACTTGGTTGAGAGTGGATAGGCTTTAAGTACTTAAGCAACATTTATGACTTTTAATCGCAGAAACCCTGAAATAAGGATATAGCCTAGTACAAACCAGATGGAATAAGCCTACCATGGGATACAGAGTAGAGGATCTAGAATTGTGCCTGCATGAGTCCCTTAGTCACAGTAATGAAGGGTTATTGCCAGTTCCTTACGGAGGAGGAATTGAAATTGGATAACAAAATCCAAGGTACATCTTTTATGTGGAATTTTATGCAATTATGCATAATAAAGTATATAAAATTCTCATTTAAAAAGTTTTTTGGACATAAATTGATCTAAGAAAAGATTGAATTCACAGTCCTTTGCATCTTTAGTATATGCATGATGTAAATGTACTTCTGAGCACATTAAAGAATGAAATGAGTCAATGACTTCACAATGGCATGTGTGTGTGTGCATGTGTGTGTGTGTGCGTGTGTGTGCGTGTGTGAGTTCAACCATCTTGAATGACCAAGTAGAAAAAAGATGTACAGGTTGCTAAAGACAGACTTCATCCACTTCATCAGGAATCTGCTCGTGAGAGAGGGGTGACCATACTAGGTAGAGTTTTCTTCAGCCAACATCATATACCTTATCTTTGGGGAACTTTCCTCCTCTGTATTTTTGACCATCAGCCAACACTTTTCCAATGAAACCTGTGTTTAGGCAAGAACATTTGGTCCCTGTAGTAACATTCTGTAATTAAAACAATTCCTTTATTTAAACCTCCGTCACTGTGACGATGACTACACTTCAGAGGAATTCTGGGAAGAGGAGTGATTTCTTCACCTCCTGAACTCGAGTGTGTGACCATCATGAATAGACTTCTCATTCTGGCAAGTATGGCTTGGCCTACATGGCTCCCCAAGTTGAACATTTGGCAGGTTAGTTGACTAGTAACAAAATGGTCCTTTTAATAAGCTTTGCTGATCACTGAGCTGTAATTCCTCATCTGCTTTGACTTTTAAAATGATTATATGTGAGTAGTATCTCATGGGAGATTGAGGAGAAGGAAGAGGTTTTTTTTTGTTTTTATTTTTGTTTGTTTTGTTTTTTGTTTGTTTTGTTTTTTACCTTTTGGAAAGGCTGTTCATTCAGTTTTCAAAAAAGTGCCAGAAAACCCCATTGTTTACAAATTTTTCCATTGTGTTCTGTTTATTTGCCAAGAAAAATCTTGCACCATACCAACTTGTTTTAGTAAAACAAATGGCTCCTTTCACAATACAGCTCAGCATATTTGTATATTTACATGAGTTCTCCAGCATGCTTTGGGAGGAAAGATTCAGCTACATTTGTACATGTTTTGTTTTCCCTTGTGTGTAAGCTTTGACCTCCCAAACTAGCTCCCAGTGAACCCACAGGCCATGGATTAGTTGTAGGCATTTTGCTAAGTCCTCAGTTGGATAGAATTTTGCTGGATTCCTTGAAACATGTTTTCATGGAGCTTGATCTGGTTTTAATACCTGGATGAATTTTGGGTAAAAAAAAATAACTATGGACTATGCCCCTTGAGTCCCACCTTCCTGGATAGACATAAAGCCTGTTGACACTTTGTTGGCCATTATTTAATTTGTGTAGCCTATCAAATAGCAACTTGCAACAGACTCATAAACATGGTACCAGGCTATTCAGCTTGTCTGGACTGGAGATCTCGTGCTATCCATTTGGCCTTCTATACCTCACTGATTTTATTTTGTAATAATTTCATGGCCTATAAGTAGGCTAAGAAAAAAATTTTCAGAGGCTTCCAATAATTTATAACTCATATAGTGTATTTCTTCAAGGGGGTGGAAGAAATTTTTCAATAACTCACACTTCTGAAACATAGGCACTTGCTTGTTTCGTAATCTTGGACAAATTACTTCCCTCAGTTTTGGTTTCCCCCCTCTATAAAATCGTGGGTTTATAAAACCAATTTCATAAACCTATTGTGAAGACCAAATGAAATATAGTAAAACGTCTAGGATGGTGCCAGGCACATAAGCAGGTCCTTTGGAAGTAAGAACTGTGGCTGTGACCATTGGTGTCAGGATTCACTCTGGTTAGGATGACAGCGGTTATTTCTGCAGCCATGGAGGCAAGGATAGGTGACGGAATCTCAGTAACAGTGAAGGGCACATAGGTCGGTGGTTCTTCTGGTTCTTGATACACCAGCAGCCTCTGGAAATGGAAGTGAGAGGTTCCACAGGCACACTTCAGCACTTCTGACCCTCCCAATAAAAAGTGTTTTATTCATAGCAAGGGGAATTTGGCCGTCTTCGGTGATGTATTGGTTTGGGCTGGAACCAATCTTGAGGAAGTTTAGGAAATCTCAGTTCCACACTGTGAAATGAAGCATTATGTTTCCAATGACACCACTCAGCACACTGATGTTCCCTGGAGCTTGACCACACTGTACTGCGCTGGTGCCAAGAAAAAGGCCAATGCGAACCATCTATGCCTTAGGACGAACACTGTGGCCTGCATAGTTGCCAGTGTTCTGGCCAGTATAGAAAAGTCCATGATGTCACTGAAAGATAAAGTAGCATAGAAGATGTCATGAGGAATTTTAAAGCAGCTGAACTTCTCTTTAGGTCCCGTTTTCTAAATGTCCGTTTTGATAGTAGAGAAAGCAGCCATCAGGGAACAGCCCTTGGGGAAGAGCTTGTGCGATTCTCAGCTCTTTGCCACTTAGGGGAGGAGTGAGAGACAGACCCTGATGACCCTGCTGTGTCACAACATGTCATGCATAGGGTTCTTTTTTCTTTTTTCTTTCTTTCTTTCTTTCTTTCTTTTTTTTTTTTAAATTTTATTTATTTATTTGAGAAAGAGAGAGAGAGAGTAAGCATGAGCAGGACGGAGGGGCTGAGGGAGACACCGTTCCTTGCTGAGTAGGGAGCCCAATCCCAGGACTCTAGGATCATGACCTGAGTGGGAGGCAGACCCTTAACCGTTTAACCAACTGAGCCACCCCGGTGCCCCCCGGGCATAGGTTCTTGAAGAGAATACTTCCATGAATAGTGAATCCTAGGTGCTAATCTCACGGTGGAGAGTAATAGATCAGCCAAGCTATGGATGAATATCGACTGTTCTTTTGGCAAAGGAAGTAATTCTCCCCTTTCCTCCCCCAAACCCCTATTTGATCCAGTGATTTTCCTTCCATAGGTGTGCAAGAAACTGCTCTCCAGCCAACAGAGAGCTGGGTCCAGATTATAGGTGTTATTTGATGGTGCCGCTGCTCATCCGTCAATGTCATGAAATGCAAGGATATCAGCTTTCAGGGTGCAAGTCCTGAATACTTCAGTGTGGGGGAACTTTTCATGCCAGAGCCCCTAACAGATAAATATGAACTCCCAATCATGTCACTCTTTCAGGTTAGCTTAAATACATAGGAGCTTAGGGACGAAGACTGCAACATTTTCATGGGTCGAGCACCTTGGTCATAGCATGTGTATGTTTGCTCCAATGGGAAAGGAGCCCATCTGTTGTTGAGACCGAAGGCTGCCCGACAGAGAACTCTGTAGTCTTCATTTTAAGAACAGCTATCAGTGCCCTCCAAACTTATAACCTCATTCTACAAGGAGTGCTTTTGTTACTTGTGGATTCTTAATTTATAGTTAATAATAATAGTAATCATCTGTGATATGCCTCTAGCAAGACAAAGGACATAACATGAATTTTATTTACTGACTTCCTTTCTCCCTCTCATTTTCCATCCTTTTAGCTTTTCTTTGATTCCCCCCCCCCCATATGTGTTTTAAAGTTATTTTATCTGGCTTTATTATAAGTTTCTTTTGAAGCTGCCTTAAATCCTTTCTGGAATAAGTCACACTACCAACAAACAAATAAAAAACAAATATTCATTCATAATAATTGGACCACCCAGTTGAAATATGCTGGTAGTTTTTCTCCTTGAAAGGGTAATAGCATTGTTGTTGATTTCATCATTCCCCCTTCCTTTCTTTGAAACCATTATCCTGTGGCTTTGAAAATTCCCATGGAGGAACAAATAGTCCATTTGCTTCGAGAATTGCCAGCAAGTTCATAAGGAAATTGTATCAGAGGTAACTTGTGTCTAAGGAAAAAAAGTGTATTTTTCCCCCTTTGACCACCCTTCCTGAAGCCCCACAGGCTGAGGCCTGGGTCCAACCTTAGCTGGTATTACATCGCTCGGGAAACTGACCGTTGGACAAGTTCTTCATCCTTCCATGAATGATGCCACAGCTCAGCATGTCAGACTGGGAGCTGACACTTGCCCGAATGTGGAATGGGTTGCAAAATGATGAAAACAGTACACCAACTTGGCAGATTTCAGGAAATGGCAGAAATTACAGTGTGGTCTCACTTTATTAACTATTTTAGCATTCACTTACATTCAAGAAGAGAAAAGGGAGAAAAATGATTTACGCACCAGAGATTGGGGTTATAGAAAGAAAATGGAAATTGCAGAGGCTTCTCTCTTAGTTCATCTGCCAGACACCTGTAGAATTGCATTTCAATTATGTGTCTGGGTCAGGTAAAAACTGGCTGGTTTCTGACAATGGTCTTTTTGGACGGGACATCACCCGAGGAGGCGAGATATGCAAGAGGGTAATGTTCATTTCCTATGAAAGGAACTGAGGACGTCAAAGTAAATTGGGAAGGAGAGAATCTGGGCAGGCATCTGGGGCTTGGCTTATGCTTCAGGAAAACGTTGTGTCTAGTGATTGTCCACAATTACAAAAAGCAGAGGAAGGGGGCCCCACTCGACAACAGTTGAATTTCAGGAAGTTTTGCTATTAAACCAACATCAGGAGATGGGTTTTCTTTTGAAAAAGATCTCAATAAAAATCAAGTTTTCCCTGAATTCATTATTCTAAAGACATCTGCATTTGAAAAATACTTAAAATTCTTCTCATATCAATGGATTTAAATGTTATTCACTAGTAATTCTTTGGGTCTTTGAAGCTTGTAGCTAAAGTTTTGGTTTATGATTCAGTATTACCTTATGTTATTGACTATCTGTTACTATCTTTCATGTCAGGAAGTTCTTCATCGACTGGAACTATTAGTTACTATATGCCATGCATTCCTCTCAAAAGAAAAATTATTTTCATGTGACTTGCTCCATTCAAGCTTGTTTATTTATATTCATTTTAGAATACATTGTAAGAGAGAGGTAGTATATGTAGTATATATGAAATACCGGGATAGACAATTTGATTTTTCTTATCTTTCTCCCCAAATGAAATCTACTCTTTTCTTATGCCTACTCTTAAATGTTATAACCATTTTTGAAACATAAGTACAGATATTGGGTTTAGGAACTCTCACGGTGTAAGAAACTATTTTATTCTTTCTGGATTTTGGGGAGTGATTTTTGATACATTGTAAAGAAGAAACTTACATTACTCTCTAATTTCAGAGCTAAACCACACATTTATTTAGCAATTATTTGGGGAAAAAAGGAAGATTTTTTTCCCCCTTGCAGAGCACTCTCTAGACCCAATGTAAACTTCATACTGTTTAAATACCAGCAAAGTCAGACTGTAGGGAAGTCAAGACAGGGAATCCTCGTCATCAGTAAGATGGGTGATAAGTGATATACATGACTTTCTGGTCAAGTGTTATACTGATTTGCCTGTGTGTAAGGTAAGTATAGCAGATGAACACTCTCACTAGTTTCATTCTAGATAGATTTTTAGTCTTATCACCTTAGTAATGCATATAATCTGGAATTGCGGATACCAGCACCTGTTCTTTTTATCACCCCGAGTCCCTCACTAGGGATGGAAAAAGGTTTATACAAATCAAAGTATTTTAAAGAACAAATCTTTATCCCTTAGAACAATCCATATGTTCAGTAGCACTTTTCTTAAAAGTTGCAAAGCAATGACACTTGAAGCAGAGATTAAGAAAAAAAAAAAAAGGCAAATCAAAACCCAACCCAACAACCCTATATTCCTTGCAGTGTTTTGCTTTTGGATCATCCACTTCAGGCATTTCTTTGGGTCTGTTTAAATCTCGTTGTGGAAATGTTGAACTCTCCATGAGTTTGGTAGAAGATGGAAGTATTTAAATAAAAGTGTTGTAATTTGGGAGTCTGATATTTATACCACTCTATGAATATTGCTTTTACTGTATATTTAAACAATGTATTAAGGATGAGTGAACTGACCTACAGAGTGTCAGCCTGACAGAAACCAGAGGCAGACGGAATGGGGGGCCCAGGCGCTGTGGCTTCTACTGGAATATTGTACCATTTGGAAAAACACTGCATGTTTCACTGTTCACACAGCAAATGACCAGCGGTGAACCCTGAGGCAGAAGTGATTTAGAGATGTTGTGTAGGGGGCTACTAAAACTTGATGTGAAAACCTAAGTATGACACATTCAGGAATTTCACTTTTGATGTTAGGATCAGAATGAAGAAAAGTGTGGAAGAGTGTAGCAGTATTGAAAAACTCTCTTAAAGTATCGGTGAGGGAGAAATCTCTGATGGTTATGTAACGCCAGTTCCCTAAAAGAAGGAATATTTTTTTTCTTGGGGAAGTGTCACTTTATTATGCAGTAATAATTAAAATCTGACTCTAACATGTACATACAAATAAGGTTGGGGAAACTTCCTTCAATCATTAAAAAAAACAAACCCAATTTTACAAACTGATAGATTTGTTTGCCAAAAAATGTGGTTCTCAGTCAGTGCTTTCCTCAAATAATTTTAACCATAATTCTTATTTGAAATGACGAGCTGAGATCCCCCCCTTTTTTTCTGCTTGATGTGGGAATAGGTGGAAGCTACTTAAATAGGCCTTTCATTATTTTTTCCTTAAGTTGAAGGGTTGGCTGAAGACCTCCATAATATTTTCTAAGTTAGACTTGGACGTGGACTTCATGGAAAGTCGTCTGCAGTATTAGGTCAGGAGACAGGGCCAGAAGAAGGCAGGGCTGAGGTTGAGTGACTAAGGAGAGCCTTTGGAATAAATCGGAAGTTAGAATCTCAGAAGTCAAGCCAAGCTGGGCATCTCAGAATTTGAGAAAATGGTTGGGGTGGACATGTACAGGTGCAAAATGAGTAGAGGTTAGAGGTAAATCCATGGCTAGAGAATGCAGAACTCAATGTCTGCAGCAACCTCACGGAGGGGAGAAAGTAATGTACATTCAGGAATCCCAGGTAAGGTTTAGTACAGAGGGGTATTATTCAGACGTCAAGAAAGAGACAGGACCTAGGAGATGAGGCAAAGTTCTCAAACCTTGAAGAGTTAGGTAGGTTTATACAATATCAGTTTAATCTCAGGTCAGTGATAATCTTTTTTTAAAATTGTTTTAAAAAATGTTTTTTGGGGGTGAGTTTAACTGAATCCTCTGTTGGGACTTGTCAGTTTTAGTAATTCCTTTTTTCCTAGACAAAGAAAAAGAGGAATAAAGGGTATGGGTTGCTGCAATTTGTCCATGGAAAACTTGAGCGGTTCAGGGGTGTTGGGAGAAGAATGGATTTATTACATAGGACCCAAGACTCATCTTCTGATATTGATCCCGAATCTTGCCTAGGAAATGAGATGCTCCTGAACTCCTGCTTTCTCTTGCATGATCCTCTATTGGTGGGGTATAACCCTACTTGAAAAGACAGAACTCAAACAAGGAAGCATGGAAGATGGGTTGAATCTTGAAGGACCTTGGTAAGCCTTGGTACCACGTATATTGAATAATCATGAAAGATCTGTAATATAGGTATAGAGTTTGATAGGTCTAGAGTTTTCTAGTGACAGTTATACTTTTTAACCCATAGAAAACTGTGTTTTACTCAACAGTAATGCTTGGCTTAGTCTGCAGAAACTTGTTTATCTTTTTCAACCTACGAGCTTACGTAGAATGGATATTTATACTGTTTTTTAATATAATTAATGATGGAGGGATCAAATAAAGGCTTGGGTGTGATAGCATACATTTGGTGGGGAAAAATGGCTGAAGAATAAGGGATCCTAGGGATAGATTTGTGTGTATGTTGTTATGGAATGAAGGGTAGGGGTTGTTTTGGTGGTGAGCATCCTAGGAAGTATTTTAGGAACTAATGTCGTCTACGCTTTTCATTTTTTTCATGTTTAGTTTGTTTACCCTAGGCTTTGCAATGATAAACAGCAAGTCCTAGAAAGATAAGGAGAAGCTGTTGACTAATAGGGTAAGGTGAAGGTCTTGACTGGAAAGGATCTCTTTTAGAAACCAGTATGTTTAACCAAGAATAAATTCAGAACTGTTTTATTTTTTGAAAAGCATCAAAAGCAGAGGTAGTGATGATCTTCTCAAAGAACTATGAGAAAGAGTGACAATTTAGAATAAAAGGTTTCACAGGGAATGGACACTACCTGGCTCCTATGTGGAAGCAAACTCAATGGCCTAGAGGCCCGAGGTTTATCTGTTCCAGAATCTTAAACTTTCCATCACAAGATATTTAGCTGAACTGTTGAAGGGTTAAAATTCCACAGCTGTCTTATTTATCTTACTGATCTTGGCTAAACCTTTGGAGCCGTAGAAGCTCCTTTTATTTTCTCCTATGGGCTTCTCTGTATGCGATACTTTTCCTGGGCTGGCAGCTCTATTACACATCTTTAAAGGTGTCTTCTTTATATCTTTCTTCAGGTGGTTTGTTTCTCACTAATGTGAATTTCTTTTTTCCTGGCTGTGAATTTTATGAGCATTACATTTGTTTTTGGTATGTATAGCCTTATTTGAATGATGGTCTCTTGGTCCAGAAAGGCAAGAAAAAATTAGTATATTTAGGGTTTCTTGTTATACAGTTGCCTTGGTTAGAAGCAAAGATAGTCCCGTGTTACTTAAGGCCTAATTAAAGTATACGAAGCACTAGGCATCTCACTCAGGGTCTCACTCAGTGATGCTCTGTCCATGTGTCCTATTTCAACCTTTTTGAATCTTTCATGGAAACTTGTCCCTGATTTTAAACTTCTTTGGTTTTTCTAACTGGCCCAGTCTAGACAACATATTGGTATACCCAGGGCTCAGTGTTAGTAGAACAAAGACATGGGAGAGTCCCATGTGATAGGGGGTAAAAATCAAATATAAAAGCCAGTCTCATTATGTGTTAGATAAAAGTATACAGGAATAAGAACATAATTTAAGAAAAGAAATCTTTGCCAAGAAACAAAAACAAAAACACAAGACAGTGGAAAACGGCTTAATACCAATTGAAATCTCAAGATACAATGCACGTGTTATCTGGCTCTTACAAAGTTTTGACAAGAGGAGGAGTGTATGTGGACCAAAAAGGTCACCGGTTACTGAGTGTTCCCACCAAGGAAGACCTATGTATGTGCCTTACTAAATGGAACTCCAAACCACTCTTATGTTAAAAATGGTGATATAAAGAAGTAATTGGAAGAACTGGCCCAGTGATGTTCAAGGTGGGTGATCCCGCATGACTTTCCTAAAGGAAGTACAAGGAAGGAATCTGGATCTAGTCAAAAAGGTAAAAGAGGAGGCGATGAGGTGGTTTTATAGAAATATATAAACCCAAGTCTACATGCTGGGAAATTCTGAGATACTGGACATCTGTTGCTTCTCCGGCTTCTCCAGTTTTAGTAGGTAACTAGTCATTTACTGGATATATGTCATGCCTTACCTGTTCTTCTAATTGGGATCACTTCCTGGAAGAAACTATAGTAGGAAAAGGTAAAAGGCCAGGAGTCTCTTGTGGATTGGCTGAAATCAGAGTAGTTTGTGAGGCCTAGTGGGTTGGGCCTAACCTAAGCATGGATTTGAAGAGGAACTCAGTATCCTGGATGTTTTCACTGACATTTGGAAAACGAATGTACTTTTAAAATGTTAATGTTTGTATTCTATTTCACCCCTGATTTGCTTCATTATGGTGCCACTGTCTGCATCAATGTGAGTGACATTTCCAGATGTGATCTTTCAAAGATTCTGGGATCTAGTTTCAATTATTTGATACCTTTGGTTTTTTTTTAAACTTATAATTACATGGTTGTGGTTTTGCCGTATTTCTTCGTGGGATTTCAGTGTACCATGGACTTCAATATGGGTCTTCTAATTTGTAAGCTTTCTTAGTCACTTTTATCCTTGGACTGAGGAGTGATAATAGATTAATGGATGGGGAGTCACATATTATTGGCTGTTCCCACACAGCACATCTGGGAAAAATCCACTCAAGAGGAAAGCTCAGGGCTTTGGCTTTATCAACAGAGCTTTAGAAACTAGCAGAACATCATTTCATCTGGTTTACCACTCCTCAAAGTGACTCTATGGAGTATGTATGGAAACTGAGACCCCATCTTGGAATAGTGCCTGAGGCCACTCAGATCATTAAAGGGGGCCAAGAAATTTTCTGGTCTCCCAAACCCTGAGGTTCTTAGTGATGTCTGACTCTTCTCCAGAGGTCCCAATTTCAACTTTTTTGGAGGATACTCTCCCAAGCCATTTGGAAGGCAGCTATGCTCACCACTATACCACCAACGCAGGCCCTCTCCCAAGCCATTTGAATGGCACTTCATTTTCCGTGACTTTTTTCCATAGCTATTTTCCCATTCTTAGGCCTTTTACTATCTACTTCCTCCCAAATTAGGAAAGAAGTCAAAAGTCTTTCTGTTCCTATTCCTTCCTCTTTCTTTAGTTCTTAATTACATCCCTAGCCACTTTTATGACCTAAATACCCAGCATAGTTTCTGGAATTGTGTATGACTGGGCTCTCTCCCAACAACTGATAAAGCAAGACCTAGTTCCCACTTGGTTTTTATTTCCTTGGATAGCGATGAATGCCTTTGATTGGCAGTCTTAAGGAGGGAGTATGAAGGATTGAGCATCCAAACCCTACCAAGCTCCATAATCCACTGGTTTCTTCACAGAAATATATTCATTTATACTTAAAAAAAAAAAAAACCTTCTTGTCAGAGATTGTCAAATTGAATCAATAGACATTCATGAATGTCCACACTACTAATAGTTACCATTTCTTGAAGTACCTTTTTGTGCCGGGAAACTGTTTTCCATATATTTCTTCCATCTTTATAACAATCATGCAAGGTAGGAAAATTGGGGTTGGGGAGCCTGGGTGGCTCATAGGTTAAAGCCTCTGCCTTCAGCTCAGGTCATGATCTCAGGGTCCTAGGATCTCAGGGTCCTGGGATCCAGCCCCGCATCAGGCTCTCTGCTCAGCAGGGAGCCTGCTCCCCTCCCCTTGCGCCTGCCTCTCTGCCTACTTGTGATCTCTGTCAAATAAATAAATAAAATCATTTAAAAAAAGAAAAAAAAGAAAATTGGGGTTTGGAGAGTAAACAGGTAGTAAGTGTTGCAGCTGGTGTTCAAGTCCAGGACACCCCATCTTCTTCACAGACTGCCACACTGCCCCATGAAACCATTCTACCCAGAACAGATACGAACTTTGGATTGACACATGATGTGTTAACTGTTTGGGGCTGCTTCTCTTCATTTGATGACAACTATGCTCATAAAGATTTCACTGTATCCATGCAGGCTAAAAGAGGTTAATGAGTTTCCCAAATGCCCTAACGTTTAATTAGAAAGGGAAGGTGGCAGAAAGTGGAAGCTAGTAATTTATTCAGTATTTTTAAAAAAGATTTTATATATTTACTTTTCAGAGGGAGAGAGAGAGCATGCACAAGCAGGGGAAGTGGCAGGCAGAGGGAGAAGCAGCCCCCATGTGGGACTCAATTCCTGGATCCTGGATCATGACCTGAGCCCAAAGCAGAGCCATTCAGGTGCCCCTACACAGTATTTTCTATACTGCCAGGCACTTTGTTAAAAAATAGATTATCCTTCTCACTCTCTCTCTCAAATAAATAAAATCTAAAAAAAAAAAAAAAGAAATCGATTATCCTATTACTTACTGTAAGGCAGTACTTTTATTCCATTTTGTTAAGTGAGGTTACTAAGACTGAAAGTTTAAAACTTGTTAAAAGTCAAAAGCCAAAGTCATTGTTAGTGGTGAGGGCAGACAGGATTTGCAACAAAGTCTGTCTCTAAACCTCATATGCTATCCTTTCCAGTATGTGAAAGATTGTGTCTTAAAAAAATCTTATTAGAATTTATTTTTAATTAGAATTATTGGAGATTGGTTTACACCCGCCATGTCCCTTTATCTCCTCAAACCTTCTTGTGTATATCTGAAAGAAAGGGATATTTTCTTAGATAACCATGGTATAGATATCAAATTTAGGAAATTTAACATTGAGATATATTTTAATTTGTAGTTCATATTTCAACTCTTCCCACTGCCCAATAATGTCCTCTTAAACCTTCTTGCCCTTTCAAAAGAAGTTCCCATCTAAGAGCACGTATTCCATTCAGCTGCTATGATCCTTGAATCTCCTTTAGTTTGTAACAGTATTTCAGCATTTCCTTGTCTTTCTTGGAAAATTGACGTTCTTGAACAAAATACTATATTTCATATGAAGTCTATTAATTTGGATCTGTCTGTGTGTTTCCTCATGATCAGATTCAGGATTTGCATTGTCAACCAGAAAACTACACAAGGGTGTCTTATCTTCCTCAAGCTCTCAAGTCTGGAAGAACATGATTGCTTTTCATTGGTGATGTTAAATTTTGATAACCTAGTGAAGGTGTTCTCTGGTTTCTCCGCTGTATAGCTAGTATTTTCTCTCTTGCAACTAACACGCAGTCAATGAAGAGACTTTTTTTTTTTTTTTAAGATTTTATGTATTCACTTGACAGAGATCACAAGTAGGCAGAGAGGCAGGCAGAGAGTGAGGAAGGGAAGCAGGCTCCCTGCTGAGCAGAGAGCCTGATGTGGGGCTGGATCCCAGGACCCTGAGATCATGACCTGAGCCGAAGGCAGAGGCTTTAACCCACTGCTCGAGCACTCAGTCGCGCCAATGAGGAGACAATTTGAGACCATACAAATTATCCTCCTTCTCATCAAAACTTAGCAGCCATTGATGATTCTTACCTGTACCAATTATTACTATGATCACTGGCACTGATTTTCAAACTCATTCCTTCCTTTTACACTTACATGTTGGGATTTTACTGTAAGGGAAAAGCCCTTTCTTCTCCCTATTTATTTACCTATTTATTGTCACTATTGACTTATGAATTCCTATTTTATTCACTATTTCATAATCTACGATTTAGCTTCACTTCTTTTCATGTTCATATTCTTATAGATTTGGCTAACTGGAGCCTTTAGGAAGTGGTATGTGTGTCCTTTAGATATACTGTCATCAATATTTTGAGTACTCTCTTATTTTTTGGCCCCCAAAGCTATTTCAGGCTCATCATGCTCATTGTGTACTTTCCATGATACCTTGAAATGGCCATTTCCCCTCTGAGCTTGTTTTCCTGTAAGTGAGGAAGGGTATTTAGGAAACGAGATGGGCAGCAGCTATGCTGCTCACTATTACTAGGATTTACTTATTGCCTCTCAGTTCTGTTGCCTCACAGCCCAGCCAACAAAAATGCATTGTTAAGCTTTTGAATATTATCAGTCTGATGAGAGAAAAACAATATCTCAATGTGGTTTTAAATTTGCATTTCTCTTTTTATGAGTGAACTTGAATGCCTTTTCATATATTTAAGGAACTTTATACATTACCTTTTGTTGACTCCATACTCTGTCTTTTGCCCATTTTTTCTATCAAATGTTTTTCTCAATGTTTTATGAGTTTTGTTGTTGTTGTTATTTATTTATTTTTACTAACCATTCATTTATTGCACATTATAGTTCTGACAGCCAGTTCCAAAGTACATGCATGCATCTGTGTGGGTGTAGTTTCCCCACCCAGCAAGCTATTCTCTTATACCAGCTGGGTATCCTGTCGTTCAACTCAATTCTGCCACTATCTACCCAGAGGCAGCATCAGATCCTACAGGTTAAAGGTTCAGATTACCCCTGCCTCCCTCGATGTCAGTCTCAAGTCCAAGTTGCCATCTGGGCTTTTGACCCACCAACTACAGATTGGAGGTTCCAACGACTCCCTCTTTGAGTTTGATTAATTCTCTAGAGCAGCTCACAGAACTCAGAGAAATATTTACTTACTAGATTACTGGTTTATTCTAAAAGGGTGTAACTCAGGAATAGTCAGATGGAAGACATGCATAGAGCAAGGCATGAAGAAAGGCACGGTGGAGTGGCCATGCCCTCTTCGGGAGAGCTGCTCTGCCTAAACCTGTACATGTTCACCAACCCAGAAGCTCTCTGAACCTTGTCCTTTGGGTTTTTACAGAGGCTTCATTACCTAGGCATGACTGATTAAACCTTGGCCACTGGTGACTAAATTCAACCTCTAGCTCCTCTCTCCTCCCCAGAGGTTAAAGGGGTGGACTGTGAGTTCCAACCTTGAGTCATGTGGCTGGTTCCCCCTGGCAACCAGCCCCCAATCTTTTTTTTTTTTTTTAAAGATTTTATTTATTTATTTGACAGAGAGAAATCACAAGTAGACGGAGAGGCAGGCAGAAAGAGAGAGAGAAGGAAGCAGGCTCCCTGCCCAGCAGAGAGCCTGATGCGGAATCGATCCCAGAAGCCTGAGATCATGACCTGAGCCGAAGGCAGCGGCTTAACCCACTGAGCCACCCAGGCGCCCACCAGCCCCCAATCTTAAGTGCAGTCCCAAAGAAACTTCATTAACAAAACAGAAGACACCTTTGTGGCTGATTCCAGATTAATTTGGAGTTTATTCTTATATATGTTATTAGGATTAGATCTAAGTTTATCTTTATTCCAAATAGCTATGCAGTTGGCCCAGTATTACTTCTAAAAAGACCACCTTGTCCTAGTCATATGAGGTGTTCCCTTTACCATTACAACTAAATTCCCATAGGTGTTTGCATCTGTTTTTGGACTTTCTTCTGTATTCCATTGGTTTGTGTCTGTTTATGTGCCAGCACCATACAGTTTAACTTCCAGGTAGGTCATAGTCTAACTTCACCTTCTACAGGTAAGTTAACAGAGATGTAGAAGGTCAAGTGTCTTTTCCCAAATCAGGTAGTGGCCCAGTCACAGCTGGAAACTGATTTTCCTGACTTATAATAAGATTCTTTTCCTTCTCTGTGCTGTGCTGCTCTCATCTTTCTCTTCCACTGCCTTTGGTGAGAATGGAAAATCTAGTTACAACGAAGAGCCTGCTTTGTCTAGAGAGGAACAGCCATGGGATTATGGTCTTCTCAGGAGAGACTTACAGAAAGAGGCAAATGTCTTTTGGGGAATGCTCCCTGTGTCATTGGACTGTTCTTTAGAAAGTAAGACCTGAAAAGACATAGGGTGAGTAGTAGAGAAATCACATAAGAGGAAGCTGAGAAGCAGAGGGGTTAAGTGATATGTCCAAGGTCACACAGTATTCTCGCGACAGAGCTGTTGTTTAACACAAATGCCCTGAATCCCTTCCAGCTCCTTGGCAATGATTTATTGGACACTTTTTTGAACAACCACTTCTTTTAAGCTGCTGTACATTTGTGTGTACATTAAATTTGACCTTGTTATATAACGTCTGGCACAAAAAGTTATTGGTAGCCTGCCTATACCCCACTTAAGTTCCTGCTGAAGTTTTTACCTAAAGAATGAAAAAATTGTTGGATGGGTTTGGAGAGACAATTCTTCTTATAAATAGTGCTAAAACTCCTTTTTTATATTGGACCTGTTCAGCTAAAATCTAAACAACAAAGACATTTGATTTACTGCAGGCATTAGGTTGGAGTGTTAAGTGGTTGTTTTAATTTTAGAGTTTTTATAAAAGAGCTGCTCTCACCATATAGTTGATTACAATTTAAAAACAGAGACATATGATTTATTATAAACAGTATTTTTGAAAACTAAACTTTTTTTGGAAGAACTAAAAATATGTATTTCGAAAATTTTCAACTCCAGGAGAGGTGGGACCTTTTTTCTTTTCCTCCTTTGGAAATGGTATGTGGCTGTTGAGTTTTAAATGCTCAGAGACTCTTCCTTCATGGTATCAAAGACTAAGCTAGAGGAAGTGGGAATATCGTGGGTTCTGTGTTTGGGCTGAAGACAGGGCTCAAGGTGAACTGGGTAGGGAACCTGCAGGGTGAATTTGGTTTGGTTGGGCCACATTTGGCTGTGTGGTCTCCTCTAAATTCCCATTTCCTCCCAGCTGACCCCACCATCCTTTCTCAGTCCAGTCGATAGCAGGAGCATGGCTGATCAGAGTGGCAGAGAGGTGAATTCACTATTAAAGGGCTACTCTAAGTCCCACTTAAAATTCTATAGCACCCAGGAGTGCTAATGGCCAGTTTAAAAAAGTTTACCCTTCCCCTTTCAGTAGGAAAACCCATGAAAAGTTTGGTTTTGAAACGCTTAGGTTTTTCAGCTGTCATAGATGCAAACTGTTCCACAATTTTCTAAAAATTATTCCTGAAATATGAAAGAGTTTGAGATATTTTTCTTGGGACACCATTTTTGAATATTCAAAATACACTAAATGTTTTTGCATTTGTGTGTGAGAGTCTCTATTGTTTAGCGGCTTTACTAAGTGAAAAATAAAAGCAATTCTGATAAAGGTCTCTAAATGGACAGAGCCCAACACAATGCCTTTTGTATACTAGGTGTCCAATTATTATATCCCATTTTCCAGATAGGCTCCTGTTGTTTCTCACTGCAACTTGAGAAAGAGATTGCATCATCTCTAAAGCAGATACACACACACAAAGAGCTAAAAGCAAATGGTGGTGTTCCAGCACTAGAGGAATACCTGAAGGGACCCCAAGTATTATCCTCTTCATCTGTCCAAGCCCAAGTATATTATTAAGTAAACCAATGCTAAGTCACCTGAATTTAGAGGTATGTTGAAATTAAGATGGTTTCTTTCTAGATTTTCTGACAAAGCCATGAAAGTTGAACTTCCCTTTTCTTCTCTCTTAACTGTTCCTCCTCTCATATGTGCTCTATCCTTACCTGAAGGTGCTCTAAACAAGTGTCTAGCTGTACCGGGTATATTGATAAACCTTCTACACATTTCCTTAAAATAAGTAGGACAATAGCTTCTACACATTTCCTTAAAATAAGTAGGACAATACTTCAGCCAGAAGGGGATGGTTTTCTAGGTCTTATTACATGAGTGTTAACCAAAATCTTGGTTAGGTCAATAGTTCTTGAGTAAACAGAGTAATATAATTTTTTACATGTATTATTCACTTAATTATCACATAATTCTGTATTGCAGAAGCAGAAACAGGGACAGAGAAATGAAGAAACTTGTTCCAGGTCATATAAGAGGCAAAATTGGGATTTGTATCTAGGCAGTGTGGCTTCAGGTTATTATGCTAAACTGCTACTTCCCTCAAAAAGAATTAATGAGGGGTCCCTGTGTGGTTCAATGGGTTAAACCTCTGCCTTCGGCTCAGGTCATGATCTCAGTGTCCTAGGCTCTCTGCTCGGCAGCGGAGCCTGCTTTACCCCCACCCCCGCCTGCCTCTCTGCTTACTTGTGATCTCTCTCTCTCTGTGTCAAATAAATAAATGAATAGTAAAAAAAAAAAAAAAAAAAGGAATTAATGATAGGCAGCATTTTCATGTGCACAGATACTACTCTATGTTCTTTAT
This sequence comes from Mustela lutreola, assembly GCF_030435805.1. Lineage (NCBI taxonomy): Eukaryota > Metazoa > Chordata > Mammalia > Carnivora > Mustelidae > Mustela > Mustela lutreola. Next base: position 34,599,233 of record NC_081294.1, read on the forward strand.
GTATATTAGCACTTTTAATCTTCACAAGAACTCAGTGAGTTCTTTTTTCTATTTATTTTCTATTTATTTCTTTTCTATTTCCTATTTATTCCTTCAGACATTCTTTATTCTTCTTACTTGCTCTGTGCCTTGAGAAACTGACCTTTGGTACTGCACATTTTGCTTTATGGTTTCTTCTTGTGTTTGGTCAATGAGAGTTTCCAGGATGAGATCAGAAGGCAGAAGCAAAGTGAGGTCATGGTATTTATTTCCTTATTTTCCTTCCTTTTGGGTCACCATGAGTGGGCTGTATCCTTTTCTCAAAGACCATAGCTCCTGTTTATTTGGTCTTCTTAAATAGTCTGTCTCTGGGGTGCCTGGGTGGCTCAGTTGGTTAAGCAACTGCCTTCAGCTCAGGTCATGATCCCGGAGTCCCAGCATCGAGTCCCGCATCAGGCTGCCAGCTCCATGGGGAGTCTGCTTCTCCCTCTGACCTTCTTGCCTCTCATGCTCTCTGTCACTGTCTCTCTCTCTCAAATAAATAAATAAATAAAATCTTTAAAAAAAAAAAGTCTCTCTCTGGGTCCTGGTAATGGCTTCCTCTTCTTCTCTATTAGGCTGAGGGGTAGTAAAATCTCTCAGCTATTGTTAGTTCAGGGATGCTCTGATTCCCTGCCCACAACTTTGTAAATAGTCCCCTCATGAAACTCTCCTCAAACACTGAGGGTGCTATTTTGCTAATACCCATACTAAACAAGGTATATTCTGTTATTATCAGCACCCATATTTATCTTATAAGATACAGGGAAATTAAGTAAAGGGCCCAAAGTCATTGGTAGAATGGTGATTAAAACCTAGGCTGTTAGTCGCTACACTATTTTGCCTCTTGGTTTAAGTATATGTTGGGCTTTCTGCAAAAACCTTGCAGTACAGGTTGTTACATATCAAAGGACAACCAGTGGAGAGTATACTGTAGCTAATGCGAGTGATGTAATGATTTACAGCATAAAAACGCTTCAGGACAAATAGAGTAAGTTCATTCATGCATTTATTAAATATTAATTCAAGTTTTAAACTTCGGGGATAAATCATCAACCAACCAGATTCTTGATTTCAAGAAATTGTGGATGGGTCAAAGACTTACCAATATCTTGGATTTGATTAGCAAAGAGTGATATAGCAAAAAAGCCCTGGTATAGGGCGCCTGGGTGGCTCAGTTAGTTAAGCGTCTGCCTTCCTTTCAGGTCCTGATCCCAGCGTCGTGGGATTGAGTCCGCACCAGGCTCCCTGCTCAGCGGGGAGCCTACTTCTCCTCTCCTTCCCACTTGTGCTCTCTCTTGCTGTCTCTGTGTCTCTCTCTCAAATAAATAAGTAAAATCTTTTTAAAAAAGTTCTGGTGTTTGATATACCTGTGATTATTGTCCAATATATATAAACTTTTAAAAACTTTCTTTTGAGTCAATAATGCTAATCAGTGATACATGTCTCATTTTCCTGGACAGCAGAGGTTCTCTTTTTAGTAGTTTTGTGTGCTCACTATGGGCACAATATGGTCAAGGCCTAGAATCTTACACAATCAAATGACATTTTTTGGTGCTAGTACAATAAACAGAATACCAATTAATATACATGTGAATTCTTGTCTCTTACTAATTGAAATATTTTTTTTGGGGGGGGGGTCATTCCACTATAAGCTTTTAGAAAAAAGGACCCTGAATGGGAAATCAGAGTCCTAGAGTCTCATGCCAACTTTGTCTACAACTGGTTGTGAGATCTGGTTTCTAGAGGCTAACTGTCTGCACTGCAGGTTTCTCTTTTGTGTCACAATGAAGCCTGGTGAGGTTCTTTTAACAGTAAGGCTTTAAGACTCTTTGATTAACCTCCGTTGTTTTGTTGTTTTGGTTTTTTGTTTTTTTTTTAAATTTCTACCCATTTTTAGGAGACACAAAAGTGAAGGAATGCATCTAAAGTAAAAATTGTATTTACTGCAGAGTTGGAGATGTGCAGGTCTCTTGATATCTGTTCTCTGATTACAGTCCCTAGTTAAGGTGACATTAGCTGCTATAAAAGACTCAAAAAATGTAGAGTCACTTAAAAATCATATACATTTATTTGTTTCATGGTGGTTCTCCTTTACTCAGAGACTCAGATTGAGCAAGCTTCTGGCATTTTTTAAAAAAAGATTTTATTTATTTAATTGAGAGAGAGAGAGATCACAAGTAGTCAGAGACACAGGCAGAGAAGGGGGAGGGGGAGGCAGGCTCCCTGCTGAGCAGAGAGCCTGATGAGAGGCTCAATCCCAGGACCCTGGGATCATGACCTGAGCCAAAGGCAGAGGCTTAACCCACTGAGCCACCCAGGTGTCCCCCTCTGGCATTTTTGATACATGTTTCTCAGGATCTCTGTGTGAGGATCTCTATCTCTGACAGCCAGAGGCAAAGAGAACATAGAGGAACATATTTAAGTTTATATAGGTTAGGTCCATTCATATTCCATTGGCTAGAACTCAACATATTGCCCAACCTTAATGCAGGAAAAGTTCTGAAATATGGTATAGTTGTGGGCCCAGGGAAAAGAAAAAGCATATGGAATTTAGTGAATCATTAGCTTCTGTGCCTTAGAATAGAAGTGACATATTTAAGAGTGATTTTCTTTGTTCTCAGAGAAATTACTTTAATTTTTCCAACTCCTTAGGTGGCCTCATTTTGTCATATTTTAATCATTGTTTTCTATAAATCCTCTTTCCATCAGTTCTATAATTTTTTTAAAGGATTTTATTTTTTTGAGAGAAAGAGAGAGAGAGAGAGAGCACCCAAGCAGGAGGAGGGGCAGAGGGAGAAGCCGGCTCCATGCCCAGCAAGGAGTCTGACACAGGGCTTGATCCTAGGACCCTGGGATCATGACTTGAGCCACAGGCAGATACTTACAAGATGGAGCCACACAAGCACCCCATCAGTTCTGTAATTTCTGTTTATATCTGTTGCTTCTCTGGATACTTCTTAAAAAAAATTCTTTTTAAATTTTTAAGTAATTTCTATACCCAATGTAGGGCTCGAACTTCTAACTCGAAGATCAAGAGTCACAGGCTCTACCTCCTATGCCAGCCATGCACCCCTCCTGATGCTTGCTATCTCAGTTACTTTAATAGAAATAGGAAAGAGAGACTATGACATCGAGAGGAATGAACAAAAATATTTTTTTCCTGAACATGATAATGAGGGAAACCATAGAAGAAGTAGAACTAAAGGAAAAACCAATATTGAAAAAAGAAACAGCAAAAAATGCTTTAAAAAAAAGACAAGAGCGGAAGATCTGGGTGGAGCAGGGCACTTATAATGGTGCTCTGAATTATCATTCTTTCAAGAGAATTGAGTCAAGAGTCACAAGATTGAGACCGCAGTGGGATGTGCTGCCTTCAGGAGTGTCCCTGGCAAAGGCCACCTGCAAATTATGGCTTTTGTGGTTTTCTCCTTGTTTCTTGCTAAGAAACAAACAGAGCCACAGGCCTATCAGTGGAGCCTCTCTTTCCCTGTCTTCCCCTCTCCCAGGATTTGTTGTGTGCCCTCTCCAGCAGCCACAAAACACTCAGGATGCCTTGAGATCGCATGTTTTCTGTCCAAAATCATGATTCATGAATCCCCTTTGTTGTAAATGAACCTGCAGAATAGGAGAAGGAAAGAAGGAGCAGGCAGGAAAAACACATTTTTGAGGCTTGGGTTCTGAGGCATTCCAAGACCTTCACTGAAATTGGATTTATGGTCACAGCATCTTCGAACATCTCAGCATGAGCACAACAAATTACAAGAAGAAAGAGGTGACTGCCCCCCGTGAACCTCCGAGGTAGCTAAAATAGAAAAAGGTGACCTGGGAATACAGTGTAATTTTGTTGTGAATTGTTATAAATGTCCATTTATGTAGTGTGTGTCAAATTCTGTCTCTTGGGGAAGCAAGAATCAGATCCCATAAGGGCTGGCTCTGATATTGTGAGCCCATAGCATGGTAGTAGTCCAGTCCCTTTCCATATTTGGTAAGACTTGTCAGTTTATTTATTCACTCGGAAATGTGAGAAGAAGGATGGTGCAAGTTACAGCAGAGAAATGGCACTTCATTCCTAAATGGGAGGCCTGTGTTTCGGTACCGGCTCGCCACCGTCTTAAGTGACAATTAGGCTAACTATTCAACCTCTTTAGACAAAAACGTCCTCATTCATAAAATGCACTGTTCTGATCAATGATCTTTAAGGATTCATTAAATGCAGACATTCTGCAATGGTTGGTTATTGCCTTTTCTTTTACCAGAAAAGTTTCAGATAGCTGATTCTAGAAACGTGTATTTTTCATTCTGTATGTCAGGGGACCAGCAGCTCTTTCATCATCTTATTGATTAAGATCCTTGATTAGATTTGACAGATACATATTTGATTTAAAAGTCTTCCTTCCATATTCAGCCAGTCTTTCCTTGTAAAGGTGTCTGACCGAAATTAGTTCATTCAAAAGATTATTTTTGCCTAGAGGTGAATCTGTAAGTGATTAAGGTATGGCTCCTGCTTATTAAAGACTCCTAGAAGAGTTGGAGATCTAGGACATTTACCTGGATAGCTATCATATATGATAGAGCGTTAAGTGCTCCTAACTGCCTCCTTCTCATACAGTAGGGATTCACCTAAGAAAATGTCCACCTCCATTTTCTTCTCCTTCTAGGCCTGGTTCTCTCTCCAAAGGTGCCTGTGAGAGGTGGGGTGGTAAGAGACAGTAGAGATGCTCTGAAGAATAAGGGCCTGACCAAGGCAGCATACGCATAAAATAGTGAATTGCAAAGATAACAGACCTCAATATCATGAATGGTGAATCCAAATCCTGGTTTCCTTATTTAATAAATCCTCTAAAAGAGGATGATTCCAGTAACCAGCATGTCTAAGAATGATTTCTCACTAGAAAACAAATCTGCTCTTGTTT